>NW_026067916.1:7898458-7910668 GCF_014885135.2 Alexandromys fortis | reverse complement strand
CTGTCTACCTATGTCTTCACACTGAGATAGACCAGCACGGCTCAGACTGTCTACCTATGTCTTCACACTCAGATAGACCAGCATGCCTCAGACTGTCTAACTGCAGCTTCACACTGAGATAGACCAGCACGGCTCGGTGGTTATGAATATGGACACCAAGTCACCTATCACTCCAGCAAGTGTTTCAGTATGGAATCACTATGTGTTTTGAGCACTGTCAAAGAGAAGACTCATTCGCCCCGGGCTCAGAGCAGGTACAAACAGAAACGACAACCAGCAACTGCACATGACACATATACACACTTGGATACTTTCTATACTTCTAGTGAAATTTCTGATCCTTAATCTGGCTGGCAGAAAGCATTTTTAGATTTTTATACTATCTTCTAAATATTTATTCATTATCAGAATCCACGTTCATAATTTGCCATAAATTTCAGTTATATAAAAGTGTACATGTAAAGTTTACATAGGCAACACACACATAGATGTTGACAGATCTATATCTGTGGCTTCATTTAGGGATACAAAGTAAACACCGGGAGAAGATAACATAGCCCCTACACTGCCTGCTTAAGCCAGGGTTCACCCGCTCTGTGCAGTGTAAAATTAGAGTCCGGGGAACAATCTACTTCACTTGTGGAGAAGAACGAGAAATAGGGTATCATTCTAGGCTTTGAACCCTAAGATGCCCCCCCTCGTCACAGACATTTACAACCACGGACCCAGCTGGCTTTGAGACATCACACAGACAGGTTGTGTCTCACTTGATCATTTAAAGAATGAGTGATCTCATCTAATTATCACGCGTGGTTTACTCCGTGATGAGTTACCATTCCCCCATGTTTATTTATTACCATTGAGAATTACTATAAATTTTAAACAATTACTCACCGGTAGACCTTCATACCCATGTATTAACCTCTTGGGGAAGCAAGCTACATACTCACACAATGCAATTTTGCCTCATGAAAATTAATTCCAATTCCTACATTTATTCTAACAGGAAAATCAGGTGTTTGGCGAGAGAGCCAAGCGTGCAGGATGTTGGATTGACAGCAGCCTGCCCACCCTTCATTAGGATCCATCCCCCGGAGGCTACACAGGGCCCATTTGTTCAAGTCTCCTAACATTTTTACAGATGCAAATTTAAGTCAGTTCTAATATGATGCCACGGCAAAGGAGGGTTGGTATTTTTAAAGTGACAAGCGCCCTAAGAATCTGACACACTGTGGCAAATGTCAAAGTGACTGCCACACTAAATAAAGGCAGGTTCCGTGGCATTTGAAAACTTGCTGCTTCTTTGTTATCATGGAGGAGTGCTCATGGGTCATGCATGAATGCATGGCTTAATTAAAACATCTCTTGGTAATTGAGCCAATCAAAATTTACAACAGAAATTCTTTACAACAGAAATTCTAAGTGTTTCTTTTCAGGTAGTTATAGTATTTGTGAAAGGCCATGCGTGACGAGGTGAGGTTTCTGAGTGGAAAGAAACTTCGGCTACGTAAGCTGATGAACAGAGGACTTTTGGTGTCTCGTAGGCAGGTCCTTGCTGACTCCCCTGATGGTGACTGGAGCCTCATTCTGTGTGCAGGACTGTCTGAGATCAATTCTATAAACATCATGAATGGACTGCTAGCTTAAATCTCAAATGCGCAGCTCCGCAGCTAAAGGCTCTCATCTTCGACAAAGAGAGGTCAGCAGTGGCGAAACTGTGACTTTTAAAGATAGACGCCATCTCCTGGAGCTGCAATGTCAGGACGAAACTCAGCACAGGCTCCGTGGTTCTTTCTTCCTGGTCCCTTCGAGCGCCCCACTTCCGTCCTTAACCTAGGGACCTAGCGCTTCTCCTACTCCGCTCTCTCTCTCATTGCACTGCATCTTAGCCTTTATCTCCTTTGTATGGTTTTATCCAGACACACCTTTAAGGCTTTTTGAAGCACGCATTTGTTTTTGTTTTTCCATTCATTTGTTTTTTTTTTTTTCTCGTGGCCCAAGTGCACAATAATCCAGCTCGTTGGACCATAGGTATTGATTCATGGTCTTTTAAAGACAGAGAAGCCAGGCAAAATGTGAATAGTAGACTCTGGTCATTAAAAAGTTCTCTGAGGCTCCCCAACCCCCTCAACTGATCTCTACTGTGGCGCTGTGATGCAGGAACTATACTATAGTTGTTCTACAGACAGAAACTGATGCTTAGTTCTGTTCTCCTCTCTGTGGGCTCTGTTTATCTCTGCCTCATCCCTGTGAGTCAATCAGATAACCAATGCTCACCCCTCAACCTGCCCATGGGCAGCTACAGAACAGGGGGCTGGGAGAGCCTAGAATCTATCCGTTCAGTATTTAATTTTCACTCAGAACAAAATCCAAAGGCATTTCTGAAATTACCTGGTGCGAGCGAGAAGGAAACATGGAGCACTCAACAAACCCGCTTAGGAGTTTATTAGACGGGAGTGCATACAGGCCTGGGGAATCGTACAGAGAAAGAGGAAGATGGTGCGTCCAGCTTTTTAAAAGCTGCCTAGCGCATGCGCACAGGGGGGTGATGTGACTACTTCATGTGCAGATGACACAGATGACGGGCTCATGCATGCGCATAGGGTTTAGCTGAGTCCTACGTGGATAAAACCACGCATTCGCGCACGTGGGTCACGCAGGGGCCCTTTAACATTCAGGCAATTGCCTAAGGGCCTATCTGCATATGCATGGCTCTAGAACCCGGAAGTGCAGCCTTATTTATGCCTGAATAATTACAATTTCTCATCCATGAAACAGACGTGATAGTAAGACTTACCTTAAAGGACTACTTTAAAGATGAGATGGATTTGAAAACATGGATATTGTTAATGACTTCACAGTGCCTGGCACTTGAGAAGGTGCTCAGATACCAAAGTGATAGGAAAGCTACCAGGAGTGAAAGTAATATAGTACAGGCATCAGTAGTGCTCACTGCTGGTGGAGAATCCAAACTAGCTCAGATAAGGCTGGGATGATGGCATACAGTTATAATCCCAGAGTTCTGGGGGCTTAAACAAGACAATGATGATTCAAGACCAACATGAGCTATGTGGTAACACCTTGCCAATACAAGATAGATAGATAGATAGATAGATAGATAGATAGATAGATAGATAGATAGATAGATGGATGGATGGATGGATGGATGGATGGATGGATGGATGGATACATAGATAGATAGATAGATAGATAGATAGATAGATAGATAGATAGATATAGATAGATAGATGATAGAGAAGGAAGTAAGAAAGGCAAGGAAAAAAAGGAAAAAGTGAATAGCTCAAACCATGAATACCCATGGGAAAGGAATTTTGAAAAGGAAAAAAAAGTGAAGTCACAGAAGGGCGATAATAGCCCTTCATTCTTTCCATCTCTTCCCACAAACCACAAGGGTGGCTTTTCCAAACTGTAATGGGACCAATGTGATCAAGATTAATGCTTGGAACTGTTGGCAGCCGTAATCCTAACCATTCATCCATTCATGCAACCTGTAAGGCAGCTGCCAGTAATTTTAAGACCTCTGGGACACCTGAGATGTCTCCAAGAGGGTTGACCCAGGACACACCTGGCTGGAATATTTGATCTGCGGTGATTTGTCATTTTATCAAATTTATCATTTTGTTTTCTTGATTCGATATTGACATGGGAGGACGGTTATAAAGATACAAGGGAGTAAACCACTAACATTTAACTGAAAATCAATAAAAATGTAGAATTGCCAAGAAATACCTTTGGAATCTGATCCATGATATTACAGCTTTAAATCACAAGCATGTCTTCCACTGCTCTATTGCTGTGAAGAGACACCATGACCATAAGCAACCCTTGTAAGAGAAAGTATTTAATAAAGACTTGCTTAGTTTCTGGAGCAGAAGCTCAGAGTTACACCCTGGTCCATCGGCAGCAGGAAGAAGACAGACTGACCCTGACTTGAGCTTCTAAACCCTCAAAGCCATCCCCATTGACACCCTTCCTCCAGCAAGGCCACACTCCTAACTCTTCTCATCCTGGTAAATAATGGCACTTCCTGGTGACCAAGCATCCAAATACATGAGCCTATGGTGGCCATTCTTATTCAAACCACCAGACAAACACAAACACATTAGATTCAGTCATTGAGAGCTACAATCAAGAAGATAATCTCTCCAAAAAGGGAGTATGGGAAATAACCAAGTCAAATGCCCTAATATAGCTCCTGTTCTCAAGACTGAAGAATTCCAAATCCTTTCACCCTTCTCATTCCGAATTTGTCCTAGATTTCTCGCTTTCCTCACGTTGCCAAATTCCTGGAAAGAGCAGTCTGCGCTTGCTGTCTCCATATTCCCGGTTTCCTGCATGCCCTCCGAGAGCAGGAGCTGCGCTTCTGCCACCAACACTCCGGAAACTTCTCTTCTGTGCCACCAGCCTGATGACATCCTCAATGTGACCGTACTGTCGGGCCTCTCTGCAAAGGAAAAGTGCCTCAAACCTCTTTGGAAAATCTCCATTACGGATACCAAATATTCTTCCTGAACTCTTCTTCTGGCTTCAAACAGCTTTTCTGAAATGACCCCCAAACACCCACAGATAGAGTCCTAAAAGCGTGCAGAATAGTACAAACTCGGCAACATACAGTAAAGGTACCTATCTCTCCACTTTCAACACTTGCCTGCATTCCTCCTCGGGGAATGAAGTTTAATGAACACACAATCTACCTGCTGGAGGACTTAGCTTCATCTCCAGCTTTCCCCCTTTCTGATTTCCCAAATCCTCTCATCATCAAGACCTGAAATGTCTTCTCCACAGTACGTCCTCCACCTCCTTCACTTTCTCGAAGCCCCTATTTTGAGGATCTTAAGTGACACTTGTCAAACGATGTTGAGTTAGTCTAACACCTTCTCTCCTCACCTCTGTCACTAACATGGCCCATTTTAGTCATTTGGTACATCCTATGGCTCAAAATCTGCCACCACTTTTTCTTCCCTTTACAATTCTGAACAACAAAGGATGAAGACACAGTTTACACAGCAGAGTTACTGTAACTGTTCCTGGGCTGTGTTCACTATGATTCTCCATCGGGTTACAATGTAATGAACTCTAGCCAGACCAAACAGCAGCCAACCCTCCAGCAAGTCTTCTGGCCTAGCCATGCCTCCCACACAAGAAGCAATGTTTCAGTAGACCCTGTTTTTCCAAAGGTCTCCTGCCTTTCGCATGGCCTTGCACCCCACTGTTTGACACCTAAGTTGGAACTGTGATTGCCATTCACGGGGGCGCCCTTCCTCAATTTGTATTCCTAGGATGGACCTCGGTGAAGCACGATTTGCGCTGAATAATGATTGCATTAATTGTTGGATTCAAGTATATTTTATGTTGAAATATTTGGAGCAGAAAATATTAAAAGAGAAAGTATAAGTTAAAACTATTTCCAAAAAATCAAATACACTATTGGTACTAATTGTTTTGAGCACTCTCCTAGAAGCCTGCTCATCTATGGGTTATTTTGTTTCTTATAATCTCATGGAAGAAATTTTGTTACGGAGCCTCATGCTTGATAATTAACACTTAAAGCTTTTAATAAAATATTATGCTAATATTTCTTACCCAAGGAACCACTTCCCTAGGGGTTCATAAAAACATATGAATTTGTAAGTACTTTTATGTTTTTGAGGTCTAGACAAGTTTAATGTCTGTAGTCCTTAAACTGAATGTTTAGGTCTCTAAAATGAATGTCACGCTTAGTGAGCAATATTTCAAGTCCAAGAAATATCACGCTCGAAAAGAGCCAGGGATGATCACAATACAGTGAAAATAGCTACACCCTAGAAAAGAGCCAGAGGTGATCACAATACAGTGAAAATAACTACACCCTAGAAAAGCGCCAGGGGTGGCAATACTGTGAAAATAGCAGCCCGCTACCCCCAGCCTCTGCAGGTCTGTAACTCGTAAATCTGAGGGCTCCTTTCTCTACCCCACCTTTTGGCATCACTCCTCGGCAGTGTTATCACAAGGCGTGTTGATCACCATTTACAAACAAGCAATTTTCCCAGTGTGTCTGACCTCATTTACTTTATTGAGCTATTCCTCTTTCAACTCTGCGGATAAGGCTCGCTCGTCTGGCCAGCCCTTTCTATGGCCAGCCAGGGCACCTTAGAGAGGGACACTTTTCCCAGCTCTTCCCCATTTGTCCCTCTCATTACCCACAGTGTGTGGGCAAACGTCAAAGGAAACAATGGTCTAGACTGTCTGATGGCTCTGACGGAAGTGTCAGTTATATGGACAGATTCATCTGTGTGCCACCGTCCTCACAAATTTCCCTTGGAGGGGAGAAGGAAGTTTCAGAAAACCCTGAGCAGAGATTCAAGCAAGAAAGACCTGAACTTAAGAGCTGGCTATGGACACCCCAGGGAGGGGGAGCTAAAAATGCCCCTCTTTGGTTTGATGCCCATGCTCAATCCCAGTAAACTACGATGAGTATTCAGTGTACACTCATGGGCAGAAAGAAGAAGAAATGACACACAGCACTGAAATCAAAACTGCAAGCATTATTTTTCCTCGAGCACGAGGAGAGAACCATAGTAAAATCTCACTGCCTGGGGAAAAGAACACTTAGCCTCCAAGTGACCTGTTCAAAGCGGACAAGACCATCATTTTCTATGCCATCATTTCTACTTTAACTTGTTTTTGCATTCATGATACTGAATTTTAAATGTATCCTAATTTTTTAATTCACTGAGCATATGGTTTTTAAAAAAAAATCAGCAGAAGCATATGTTAAAATAACATTTAGCCTGAAATGTTCCGCATTCATATTCAAAGAGAACTTCAATACTGATGTAATTTATATGTGATATATGTCATATATCATATATATTAATTTTGATAATTCAGAATCAGGATGAGATTTTATATATATATATATGAAATTAAAATAAATATATATTAAATTAAAAACAAATGTGCACCTGCTTGCTTGGGCCACAGGCCAATGGCTTTCTTGTTTGTAACATTATTAGAATCTGTGCAAACAAATTCCAAAAGTAAAAAAAGAAATGGCCACTGACTTGATTCATTGTTTTAAATGCTAATAGTATTGGTTTCTATGTGCTAAATCACTACAAAAGGAAGCCTTTACACAAGGAATGAATGAAAGTTCATATTTTATATAATCTCAAACCTTCACACGATGCCTTCACTTATAAAATATACTACCAAATACATTTAACTCTTACAAACATTGGTGCATACTCTATATAAATGCAAAGTAAAACTGCCTGTTACAGGTGGACTTCCTCAGGGGTGGCCAAGGTTTAAAGTGCAGTGGTTTCATTTCTAAGTCACTCTTACCTATGACGTCACACTCACTCCTCTTAACAAGCAACGCTAATACGTGAAATGAGATTTAAACCTTGAAGACAGGAAGTGATTAACAGACGTCTTACAAGCATGGACCCTGGGAATGACCTCACATGGCAAAGGTTTTTTAATCTAGCAAACTATCCAGTATGTGTGTTTATGTGTATGTGTATGTATGTATGTATACAAATATATACTCATGCATGTATATTTTAACACACAAAATATTATCTAGGAATTAAAGAACACTATAACCGTACACACTTGACAACTTATCTAATTTAGACTAAATCTTTAGATCCCTGAAAAAGGAGACAAATGTGTGAGGCTTCCCAGCATTTCAGTACAAGTTGTTATCCTGCGTTCAACTGACATTGTCTTCCAACACTACAAAGAAAACGATGCCCCCATTTTCATGTCTTATTGCACATAAAAGCCGAGGTAAATCATGCGCAGGCTCCACGGCTGGCGATCACTGCTCAGCTCCAAGTGGACAGACAAGCAGCTGCATGAAAGGCTGGAAAAGTTAGAGTGCCACTCATAGGCCGTCCAGGAGAAGAAGGGTGGTCTGCCACACCTCGAGACACAGCACACAGTGTGCGCTGCAGGCCCTCAGGAAACGGCGTGGAAACAGCAGAACAGTTCCTTCCCCACGGAAGCAGCTTCCACGCTCTTTGACACCCTACCTCAGACCTCTCTTTTAACACAGCTGATGGAAGGCTGTTACTTTTCAACCATAAAATGTTACGTTTTAGAAACATTAAAGCAAATTCTGATTTCTTCAAAGCATCCTACCTGCTTATGTCACAACTTTCTGGGTCGCTATGGAAGGAGATTTAAAATTGCATAATTGCACAAAAAATAGTTCATCTCACCCACTTAAATCCCCAGCTTTAAGCTAAAACTTCACTGAAGATAAAACAGTAGGAATGAAGATTAAGAAGAAAATAATACTGTCTTGGAAAGTCATATCTGGATTGAAAATAGGGAAAAGAATGCATAGGTATTTTATATAACGATGTTACAGAGAACATATGGATTAAATAACAGTTGTGAGCACAAATATTGAATCATTTTCAAATTCTACATACCCTGCTATGAATTTACACTCTAAAAGGAAAAAATAAACTTAAAGACAATACTTTACTTGCATGCGTCTTCACGGAAAAGCACAGAAGCATACTGCATTGTTATTTTCATATCAGAGAAACAATAGAAAGGTATCCAGGTGTTATTATAATTAATAAAACTCACTGGAAAAAGGAAAGATACATCCTCATCTAGATTCTTTTTATAACCCTTAAGCTTATATTACTGTATATATTTTTCTAAAATAATGTTTTAGATTTTATTTCAGTTGGCCTAATGCTCACTAAAATGCCAATTCAAATAGCTACTTAAATACATACATATACCAATAACAAATTAAACATTATGCTAATATTTATACAGAGAAATACACCTACTGTTTCATATTCTACCCAAACACCTGTGGAATAATAAATGTTCTTTTGTTGTTAGGCTCATGAGAACCAATTGGAAATTGAGAAAGGGGTCTTTAACACTCATTCATTTTAGATTCCATATATGCTACTTTATTTTATATTCTTTAATAAGATGGACGTCCTCATGTCATGCAGAACACAAATAGAAAAAGCCAAGTGAGCATAACCAGCTCCCCCAGTCCTAAAGCGTGGAACAGCTGATACCCATCATCCCAACATCATGACATCCAGCAATATGTCTGAATAATACAGAATGTGATTATATGTATCAAAATAATTCAGTACTCAAACTACTAATTTTATGATATTTTATGTTTATTTCTTAGAGTAACTAAATTCTTGGTTAAATATTTAGATCTTTATAAAGCTATAATAATCAAACTCAAAATAGTAATAAGCTTTCATTCAACTGTTGTTCACTAGGTTGCACTTTGATATGGCAGAGATAAAAGCTTTAATTTTAACTCTAATGCATTAAAAGCAGATTATATATATAAACAGGGTCTTAAATTAAGAACAGATTTTAAATTAACATTACTATACTGATCAGTGTGCATGTGTTCCTGAATTTTAAAATAGATATGTTTTAGCATAAGTGCCAAGAAATTCTTTCCAGAAAGAAGGCTGTCCTTTTTGAGAAATCACTCTGAAACCCCCAATGTAACCTGTGCACAGAATGACATGAAGCTAATGTGTCTTCCAGCACAGCAGAAGCCAAGAAGCCTGCATGCTCGGTAGCACATCAGGCTTTTTGTTTCACACCTTGCTTTGGAAAGAAACATCTAGCCCAGAAAAAAAATAAAAATAAAAACTGTATCAAAATTCCTTTTCCTGAAAATAAATTCATTGTTTGAATGCTAATTGATAGGATATGTTTACTATTTATTACAGAAGGATATACTATGTTAAAATGTTAAAACAGGGCAGAAAATTCAGTATGTAGAGTAATATGCTTATTATACTAAAACTAACGTCTTTCCTACCAGCATTGCTAAAAAAATATGTTCATTATGATTATAATTCAGCACCAACTCCAATTAGTGCCTAATTAATGTTACAGCGTGTTAATGGCACGGTCTTCCTCCTCTGAAAATGAAAAAAAATTCTCATTTTATATTTTTGCTGAAAAATAAAACTGCCAACATAAAAAAAAACTTATCAACAGAAGCATCCTAATTTGCCGTTAGTAACTGTAACAATCTTTGGATTCCCTTCTTATAATCCTGATTCCCCCCCCCCCCCCAGAGGATCTGAGCTTGACCACTGCATTTAATTTCTTTGTCATGCAAGCAAAGCAAATAACACTGTTTCTTGATGAGATCGATGCCACATGAGCTTTCACAGATTTTATTCAGAACTCTAACACCAAGTACGGGTGGCAACTATCCTTCCTCGGAAGATAGAATTGCTACCTTTACAGATAAAGAACTGCAGAAGCGGGAAGGCTTCCCAAAGCATTGTGAGTACTACCTTCAGTCCACTGACTTGGAGCCACAACGCCGGCCCTGAGTCCCTGATAATGTTCCACATAGTCAGAAAACATTTTCATACTCCCATTGTCGGAAAACAACTCAAATCCTTTCCAAGGAAAGGAATCGCAATCCCTATCCTAAGTGCCTGTTTGATAATGTTCAAACCTTTAGCACATACCTGAGCAGGAAATGAAGTTACTTAAATTGGGGAAAGCATTTATTTATTACAGATGCTCTTCGAACAAGAATCTTTACAACAATATTTTACTATGAGATGCTCAGAATGAATGGGGTGTTTTTGCATTTTGTTTTCCTTAATATGAGGAAGCACCCTCCCTAAACGATAGCAATATTGGCAAATGAATATAAAACAGCAGTAAAAAGGTGTGATCCGAGCACGTTAAGAACATGCCTTCCTAAGAGCTGCAACTTCTTTGACACAAAGTGCACGAGCGTCACCCGAGTTCTTATGTAACAGGCCGAGCTTCAGAAGTACTAAAAATATAAATAAGCAAAAGTGTGATTTCTTAATAAGACTGAATGGTTTTGTAGCATCTTGGAAATTCTTAGACTTTTCATGCTTAAAATTAAACAGTTGGAACATTCTGCCAATTAAACGAAGCTCTACAGATGGCATTCACCCTTTTGCTTCATAACAAAAATGATGTGCAATCATTTTTATGTAATATTACCTAAAGAGAACATTACTGTAAATCAATGACAAAAATATTAGACACCCCCTTTCTCAGGGCTGGAATATGCATCTCTAGATGCTTGCACTGACGCCTAAGGTGATAAATGTTCTAAGCCAAATCTTAAATAATAGCTGTCGGGTTCCAGCTAGTAAGGGTGCACTTCTAGTGTATCTCCCCAAAACTCCAGGATCCAGCTTTCTGCCAACAAAGGACAGCAAGTGATTCCCCGCAGCGTAAAAACCGGGAAGGCTACCTCGGGCTTTGTTTTTGTTATGTAAAATGCATTTAAGTGACTCACCCACTTAAGACTACCTACTCCGAGAAGCTTTAAAGTACCTTCAAGAACCAAAATAAATGCTTTCCCAGGATGCCAGATAAGCTATTCGGCGCTTTTAAAAAGATATGTATATATTTATATGTGCCACTGACTCTGATTGCTTCTCGCAGCCTGAGAGAGCGGAGAACGGTTGCATTGCCTTCCCTTCCGCCCTGTGACTACAGCTACCTTTCAACACTCTATTTCCAGAATAGCAACTGCTTTTTTTTTTTTGAAAGTTATTTTAGAAATGTTAAAAATAAGAGAAAATTGCAGGAGACTGTGGAAATAGTTCCTCCCTCAAAGAATAGGGGTTCTATTCATTCTAAGAACAGGAACGGCGTGTTTGTCGGCTCTTAGATGTTTCAAATAAAGGGTTGGATAGGTTGGCTTTGGTGGCCCTGGTACCTGTGAGCTCTGGGGTGGACAGCACGCTCAGCTGCCCGGAGTGAACTGGCTGGAAACCAAGGAAGCTGTCAGGCGCTCCTAGTAATTTGGGCTCTAAATGAGTTTGGACAGCACAGCAATTAGCTTCCTAGGGGCCAAGTACCGGAGAAGCGCGAGCTACCCGGGCCAGCCTGAAATTAACTCTGTGAAATACCTAACGGAAACACAACTTTTCGTCTGGGTCTGGCTTGGTGGGAGCTGGGTATGCCTGCAAAGTTTTCCCCCAAGTCCGGCGACAGTCTTCAGCGTGCAGCATCCTCGGAGACCTGGCTGAGACGCCGCCGACGGCTGGCGGACGTTCCCCGGGAAGGCGGGCGCGGCGGGCCGAGGCTCGCACGCCGGCTCCGAGCTCATCCCAGCGGCCAGCAGTGCAAGGCTCGCCCGCCCACCCTGCCGGCCTCGGCGGCTCCCAGCCGCGC
>NW_026067916.1:7825954-7895822 GCF_014885135.2 Alexandromys fortis | reverse complement strand
CCTGTGCCCTCTCAGCTGGTCCTGCTCTGGCCTGTGCAGTCTCTCACCCCCTGGACTCCACTGCCTCTCTCCACCACAGAGGCCCTTGGATGGAGGGCTGGCCTTAATGGGCAATACTCAGACCCAGCCCACCTGCTGCTGTGGGTTCCTTGTGGTCCCTGGTACAGAGGGGTTGGGGAGGGTGCGAGCCTATGCTAGCTGTCCTCAGGGACCTGGTCATATTAAGACAGACTTTATGGAATTGCTTGGTAGGTTCAAATTTACAGAGAAAGCAAATACTCCAAAGGGAGGCAGAGGCCCCGTTTTAATGAATGGGGTCTAGTGCAAAAGCTGAAACTGCCCCCTGGAACTTCCAGAAGTCAGGACTCCTGTGTGTCCCCCCCCCAGTCCTGTCTCTGGGTGACAGAGCTATCACTGTAGGTGAATACCCTGTCCTTTGGTAAACAGAGTACTCGGTCCTTGGTCTGCATACAACCTACTTTTTTCCCACAAATAAAAATGCAAATGACTTCACGATTTTATTTTAGATGACCGTGATGAAATAAGGAACAATGAAGGTTTAGAAATTGGGCAATTTTGGCAGAAGAAATAACACACTACTAAATAAAGAGTGGTTCACAAGATAACGTAAGGAGAACATTAAAGTTTTCCTGTAAATTAATGAAAGCACAATGCAAAATAACCTCTGGGACGTACTAATCACAGTCCTAAAAGGGAAACTTGTAAGTGCTTACATTAGAAAAAAAATAGCCTGGTGGTGGTGGAACAGGCCTTTAATCCTGGCCTCCAGAGGCAGCTGGAGCTCTGGGAGTTTGAGGCCAGTCTTGTCTTCAAGGGCTACTTCCAGAACAGGCTAAAGCTACAGAGAAACCTGTCCAAAAAGAGAGAGAAAAAGAGAGAAAGAGAAAGAGAGAGAGAGAGAGAGAGAGAGAGAGAGAGAGGGGGGGGGAGGGAGGGAGAGAAAAGGAAAAAATAAGCAAAATTAGTAGCTAAAAGATGCATATCAACAGTTCTGAAAAAGAAGCCAAACTCAAATTCAGTATATTGAAGCGTAATTTTGAAAATGGCAGATATTAATAAAATACAAAAAAAACCAAATCAATGAACCTAAGAATTTACTCTTAGAAAAACAAATATAGCAACAAAATCCCAGAAGACTGACAAGCCCTTAATCAAATTATCATGAAGAAAAGGGGCCAAAATTAAGAAATTAAGACGGGAAGTAGAAAACATTATGGCACTGAAAAATTAATGGGGGTTGTTTTCAAAACCTATAGTACATTGAAAGGCTAAAACAAATCTGTGAATTTCTATACATCAAGGAATGGAAACTTAAGCCAAGAAGGGTTGATTACATTTTTAAAATCTCATAGCAAATAAGGAAATTGAAGCGGTTATAAACTTCCTTACTTAGAACTAAGCTGGTGAGATGACCCAGCAGGTAACACTTGTTATTTCAGAAGACCTGGACTGCATGCCCAAAGACAATATGTTATTAAGAATGAAATCTATAACTTAGGTTTCAGGGAATCTAGTAACATCTTCAAATCTGAGTGCACTGGAGGGCACACTATACAAAGACAAATATACAAGTAGGCAGAATATTCATAAATATAAAAATAAACTCATTTTTTAAAATCCTTCATACTAATGTGAGCCCAGATCCAAGTGGATTCACAGGAAATTATTACAGGATTTGATGAAGAACAATGAGTTGTGTGTATGAAATTATTCAAAAAAAGGAAGAAAGAAGAAATAAGGAATAAAGAAGGAAAAAAGACAGTAAGGATGGAACACCTCCAAGCTCCTTCCAGAATGAAAGTAAAATTCCACTACCCTAAAAGGTAAAAAAAAAAAAAAAGATACAAGAAAAACAGAAAATATAAGCCAATATCCTTAAAGACATAAGAACATAGGTGCAAAATTTTCAGCAAAATACTTGCAAAATGAAGGAAGACATACATCAAAATGATTATCTACCACCAACATTTTGGGTTTTTTTTTCAGGAAATATAAGTTTACATACTTAAATTTATACATATAAAAATTGTAGAAATTAATGTAAAGGTGAATATTATACAATATTTTCTATTGATAAAGGAAAGCCCTTTAACAAATATGATGATTTATGATAAATGTCCCAAAGAGATAAGAACTATAGGGGTCATACTTTAACATAATAAAGGTTTTTAGATCACAAACTCATAGACAATGTCACTCTAAATGGAGCAAAAACATCAAGAGCGACTGTGGAAAAGGAGCTCGGCCAGCCTGCTGCCGGCGCCCGCGCGCTCTGCCTCCTTCCCTCCCCCGCTCGTCTCCTCGATTTATCCACGGTCTCCGGAGGCGAGGGCAGGGACGGCGCGGGGACAGGGGTGGCCAGAGCCGGGCTCGGGCGGCTTTCCCTGGGACGGCGGGCACCGCGGGCCGAGGCCAGCGTGTTAGTACCCGCACGCCGGCTCCGAGCTCATTCCAGCGGCCCGCAGCGCAAGGCTCGCGCGCCCACCCCGCCGGCCTCGACTCCCAGCCGCGCTCCCCGCCGTCCACTCACCTGACCGCCGAAGGGAAGGGCTCCTGGCTCGAGGGACCGAGCAGGCCGGAAAAGGGTCAGAATCAAGGCCTGCGGTCTTCGCGATCCGGCCTGGAGGCGGCCGCGGGGCTGCACGCGGCGGCCGGGGAACCAAGCCAGGGCGCCGACCTCTGCGGGTGGGCGCACGGGGAGAGGCGGGCAGGGCACGGGCGGGGCCCGGCGGGCGGGCGGGCGGACTCTCTAGCGCGTGGTGGCCGCTCCGTGCCTAGGCTGCCTCGCCTGCGCCGCCATCAAGGGCGACCGTGGAAACGGAGCTCGGCCAGCCTGCTGCCGGCGCCCGCGCGCTCTGCCTCCCCGCGCTCGCCTCCCTGATTTATCCGCGGTCTCTGAGGCGAGGGCGGGGGCGGGGCGGGGGCGGAGGGGGGGCGGCGCGGGGACGCGGCGGCCGCGGGGATGGGGGTGGCCGGAGCCGGGCGCGGGCTGCTTTTCCCCGGGCGGGCGGGCGGGTCGCGGGGAGGCGGCTGTGGGTGGGCAGCAGCGCGAGGGCCGGGCGTCAGAGCCGGGCGGGGACGGGCCGGGCGCAGCCCTCCCTACAAGGCGGGGAGGAACTCCCAAAGTCGGCGTCGCCTGCTCCCGCCGCGGGGCGAGCGGAGGCCGAGCCGAGCCGGCCCGAAGGGGCTCCCCCAGGGGACCACCCGCCGCCCGCGGGCATCCACGGGCGCGCAGGCTCCTGCCGAGCACTGGGCTCGCCTCCTCCGGGGTTATTATTATTATTATTTTTTTTTTTGCACAATCTGGCACGGGCCCCCAAGCCCTACTCCCAGGCGTAGAACCTCCTGCCTGGCTCAAAACCGTGAAGTGATTTGACAACAAATGTAGGAGGGGTTTGTGGGGGGCGTTTGAAAGCGCCGCTGTCGACTCTGCCAGGTGGCACTGTTTTTCATGGTGTGCCAGAGGTTAGAGCCTTCGACAGGGTTGGGTGCTAATGGTGCCAGCGGCCCCATGCCCAGAGATACAACTAGACTCGCTTTACCTGGCAGGGACGGCGCCTCGCGGGAGGGCCGGGACTAGAGGAAGAAGAAGAAGCTGAAGCTGTAAGATCTCTTTCCTACTGTGCGGTAGGAATGAAGGGTGGAAGGGAGCGATACACCTTCGAGGGCGGTTACTGTGCCAAGGGGCTTTGGTAACGTCTTAGCCAGCCACCTTCCAGCCGGTTGAAAAAAAAAAAAAAACTCCCCGCCCTGACCACTGCTCGGCTTTGCTGGACAAGGTTGTTGCCGGGTGAATTCACTTTGTTGGTGTGAACACAGAACGGAGTGCACAACAGAAACAGGTGGCATTCTGCAAAATACATCTGGAACATGGATGACGGGCCTGCTTTCCACTCCATCCTGGGGAGAAGCGGTGGCCGGGCTTGCGTGGGTCTTCTAGAAACAGAATAAAACAAAAAGGTCTTCACTTAGACCCCCTCCCCCGCGGTTCCGACCACCTTCAAGGATAGATTTGGTGGATTGCAGCACAAATTCCTCAGCTGCTTCCCGAAGGATATGAAAACACTTTTGACATGAAGTCAGAGAATACAGTTCGTGATGAGGGGGGGGGGAAAAAAGACACTCCCTCTAAGGCGAAGACTCTGTAATGATTCGCGAGGCTGTAAGATTGTTAATCAGCCCTCCCTCCTCCCTCAGGGCCCAGGGGTTTATGGAAGGATAGACCGCGCTACTCATTTGGAATTGATTTTCTAAAGGCAACCTCCCCAAACAAAGAAATGATGGTGGTAAGAGTGATTGCTGGCCGGAGCACAAATGTGTCCGTGATTTTCCCGTGCTTGGCCCAGTGGTTTAGCTTTCCCTTTCCCCCTCCTCTTCCTTTTCCAGCCTTATTTGTTTTCTTCAGGTCCTCTGCCTCTCTATCTGGCCCTTTGTTTCCTCTTTCCTACTCTGAGTGGCCTCACAAAGGCGCCCCAGAGCGACTTAACTTAGTTTGTTTTGTGCTAGGCAATGACAGAGCTTCGGCACCAGGCTTGCAAGAAAAAGGGGTGAAGTGGGATGTAATGGGATTGAGAGCTACAGCTCGGACGGGTATTTTACAATTGCAGCTTTCCAAAATGATACACCCAGATAGTCAACTCCATCATTCTTTTCAATTTTTAATGACTCATAGACTGATCTTCTTCTCCAGCACGAGGATTAGAACAAGAGAATTAGATGCTCATTATTGTCTACAGAATGTGTTGGTATCATAATGGGCTCGCTATATTAAAATATCGTTATGATATATTCTGTCAGTTATTTCATTAATACTCCAGATTTCCTACCTTGGTACATGATTTCCAAATATATATATACACATAAGCCAAGACATAAGGCTTATAGAGCGAAAGAATGTAATAAAGTTCTTGAGAAGGTAAGTCAGGTTTTATTAGTAACTTTGTTGGTCTTTGGCTCTCTCTGATAAAGCACCGTGCTCTATGGGAGAAAGATGTTGCTTCTGCAACTCTTATTTTGAAGGGTAGGTGGTTTTCAACTACAAACTACAAACCTTTTGATTCTCCGCAGTGGAGTTTAGCTGTTGTTTTCATCAACACAAAACTTTTAAGTGAAAATATTCAAAATGACTTTATATATATATACATATATACACATAAATATATATAATATCTTAAACAAAGCCACCTGCACAACATGCATTATGCTTCTACCAGATTAACCATATCCTTTCATAGTGTTTTCTCATCTCAACTGCATTGTTTTGGGGAAGTTCCATAAAGCCCATATTATAATCCATTAATTTTAATAAAACTTCTTTAAATCATCAGAATCTGTCATCCAGTATAAAATGTTTACAAATCAAAAAGACTGATGATAAAAACGGCTGCGTTATGGCCTAAAATCTAAGCAAGAAGCCAAAACTCAATGTCTACTATTCATGTAAGTAAAACCATTTTAAATGGAAAGTAAATTAGCGAAACATTGGAGAATGTTTTGTATCTCATCAGTTCTGCAAGAGAATTTGAAGGGGATTTGATGCATGGAAAACATTAATGTTTACTTACAACAAATACACGATGCATAATTTCCTGATAACTCTAAGTAGTTGTTCCATGTCAATGAAAGACAAAAGAGTCGAAAGGTTTGACTGCTTTACCTCCTTGGGGAATCATTGCAGGAGAGCAGTGGGAAAGAAAGCAAGTACCTGGAGGAGGGAGGGCTGGGCAGTGAGCTTCCAGCTGGAGGAGGGAGGGCTGGGCAGTGAGCTTCCAGCTGGAGGAGGGAGGGCTGGGCAGTGAGCTTCCAGCTGGAGGAGGGAGGGCTGGGCAGTGAGCTTCATGCTGGAGACAGACCTCTTTTTCTGTGTTTTAAAAATAAAATGGCACCAAAGAGCCTTTATTTTAAAAACTGGAAAAATAAACTATTCTAAATTAAGAAATGTGGTCAAATGTTTCCTATAAACAAACCACTTAGAATAAACTTTCTTTGGCCCAAGTAAGATAAATGGTTGGTAGATAGATAGATAGATAGATAGATAGATAGATAGATAGAGCATTCTACTTTTAATAAAAGGAATACTTTCTTAAGAAGACAACAAGTAGTGTTAAACACATTTACTGCCATGTCTTATTAGTTTACCCACTTTCATTGGTAAATTTATGCTGACTTCTAGAATACATCACCATATCTGTAAGAAAGCAATAGCAATTTTCTTTCCTCTTTCTTCTTTCTTCCTTTCTTTCTTTCTTTCTTTCTTTCTTTCTCTCTCTCTTCCTTTCTTTATTGACTGATTGATTGATTTCTCCCCAGGGTCTCTATATAGTTCTGCTGTCCTGTAACTCACTACATATAAAAACCAGGCTAGTCCAGGCTGACCTTGAACTCAGAGATCCACTTGCCTACCTCTTGAGTCCTGGGATTAAAAGTCATGCATCACCGCACCCCAGTGTAGCAATAGCACTGATGCTATTCGGCTTCAAAACCCTGCTAGTCATAGAATTTCACATTCACGTTTTTATTCCTGTTCTCCCTATTCCTTGACCTTCATTTCTGTTCATCATAATCACATTTCAGAACCTGCAGAAAATGATGGCCCACAGCAGTGACTCTCTGCTTAAAACGTAAAAGAAACCCTACGTTTCTCTAAAATCTACAATTATAGAAAGAGTCAGGAGTTTATCCACAGAGCAGGAACTCTATTTTGTTTGGTTCTATTGGACTGTACATTAGAGCGCAGTACATAGAATGCATGTCCTCAGGCCTGGCTAGGCCAAGGGAACTGGGAGGTTCAATTATTTATCCAGACATTCACCAGCAACAGCCATGCATGGGAAGCAGTCAAGAGGAAATGGATGTGGATGTTGATATGGCCAACAATACTGACTGCAAGCAAGGTTTCCAGTTTCCTAGATCATACTGATGCAGCTTTCGGGCATAGACGAAGACAGCAGGTACCATTTACGCGTCTTCATCTTCTAAGGCTTTGTTTCCATAGATACCATCTATGGGTCTTCGTCTTCTAAGGCTTTGTTTTCGTGGTCTGTCAACAGAGATTTATCACTACAGTCCAGCATGTCTCTGCACAACAAAACAACAAAGGCTGTCCCAACAAAGGGACACAGTCAACTGTTCCTTATAGTTGATCTGCCAGATCGGGATCTGCAGAGGCGTGGTCAATTAAGGTGGTCAGGAGTTTGCACTGCACTAATGAGCATTGGAGAGACTGTGTGTGAGCCCATTTTACTGTTGTTCCCATGTGTGCTCATTTTAGAGATTTAAATGCCTAAGATTGTTGAAGCATACACACAACTCTCTGAATATATTTAAAGAGCTCTACTTTTAAAGTTGTGTATTCCATTGATAGATGACAAAGAAAAGTTGTGCTACTATGGTTTATCACAGGAGAAGTAAGCTTTTGTAGTTATACATGGATACATATGAAAGCCAATGGACTAATTATTGTTCAACCACAGTATCTTACTGAAGATACACAGTGATCAAGAGTAACCCCCAAGATTACAGATAATTTGGCAATAAAATACCGTGATGTCTGAGCAAGTAAAGGATATTGTTTTATGCTATCTGATGTTTTCTTATTCCCAGACCAAATTACTGTTACTTTAAATATCACATATGTTAAAACTAGACAGGGATTTGAAAAATTCTGTGGTAAGTAGCTTTGTGGTACACAATTGGAATTTACAGACATTGATTTTCTCTGCACACAAGTGTTGAGTTTTCCGCTTGGGTGGGCTATTCTTGAAGGATGTAACTCTCAGAGTGTCTGTAGCTAAGTAAAAGAGTTGATTCCATGAATGTGTCCACCAGGGTGAAGCTGGTCCACAGTAGAGCAGTGAGGGTTTCAAAGGAGTCTATTCACCACTTGGAAGTTGTGTGAGCCTTCCTGCTATAGAGATTAGCATATCTTCTGGCAAGACATTATTTGTTTTACAGACAGTACTTTATGATGTTAGGATACTTGCAAATTAATTTTTAGTTAAAAACGTGCAGATACCTAACGGAGAATTTAATAAATACCTCTGAGAGAAGATTTTTGTGTTTATTATCATACTCTAATAGCATTTCCTAATTTAGCTGTAACTGGTAACAATTGTAACTGTATCAATCCACATAGGATTAGCAGTCCCTGTTTTCAAAAAGAGCAAAGATACTTTGGTTGGAAGAGCTGTGTATATATTTAATCACCGGTTTGTCTTTCTCTGTTGGTATCTGAAAATTGCTTTTCTTTCAGGCCTGATTCTTCGGAAAAGAACATCGGTGTACTTTGGTGTTTCTTGTAGTCTTTGTTGAATATATATTTCTGTTAAGCTTCTCGTTTGATTTTTATTCATCAAAATATATCAAATATTTCCCTTCTAACAATAGCAGCGAAGTGCTTGTTGAAGGGTCACCGGAAACCTAGCTACAACACTGTTCCTCTTGGTTCAGCTATAACAATACACACGGCTCATCATTGTTCAGGAAGAGAGACTGCTGCTATCAATTCGCCTTTTCATCCCCCAAGTTAACCAGGCAGTCCACTCCGCCCCTTCTCCACCCCCTCTTTTGATGGGTTTTATTGCCAACAGTCAATCTTGAATTTAACACATTAGCAAAACACACACACACACACACACACACACACACACATTAGGAGGGAAGGCAAGAATACATGTTCTAGAGGAGAGAAAACTGAAAACACTAAGGAGGAACAACATAAAAGAAAGAATGTTTGTTCACACAATGAAGAAAACATAATGCCAAGAAGATGGGGTCAAAGAGACAGCCACAAATGTGGAGGCCACTACTGTCTCGATACACTCGGAGCATGAGTTGGGAGTGTTGTTTGCCGCTATGATTTGGTGTTTTAGAATGCTATTCAAACAGATTCTTCAATGGTAAGGAACCAGGGACACTGTTTTCTTCTCTTGTCAAACGCCTATGAGATCCTTTTACACTGTTTATTGTCTCCAGAGCTCAGCACTTTTGTAGCTAAGTGATAATTCATGACACAAATGTGCAAGCCGAGTATTTCCCAGCTAAGGAACAGGTGGGGCATATCTAGTTTTTAAGTTTGTAATGTAAAGTTACTATGAAAATTGGTGTACTGCTTTTTAAATGAACCAGAAATGGATGAAGAAAGGCAGAACAACTTAATTTTTCTAAGCAAGTATTTAATCAAATTTTTTTTTCACTTCTGAACAAATATATAATTAATGTTATTATACAATAAGAGAAAATATAAAGACTTTCTAAGGTTTTTAAAAATATGTGATGTTAACATTTAAGTTGTTTTTAAACCAAAAATAAATCACATTCAAATCTTTAAATGCAAGTACTCTAATATAGGTATAAATTCTCTATGCATTTGATTAGCCACAAATCTATTCTTTCAACACATGACATAGGTAAAACATGAGCTATTTTAAATAGGATGTTGTGCACAAGGATTTTTATACTGTATCACTCATGAACCTTCATTAACCTACCTTCTTTTGATCTGCAGTCTCCTGGATCACACTTTCTTATCTAAAGCATGATCCAGGAACACTCAGAACGATGGGAAGGTGTACATGGGGTTAGGAGGAGAGGCCAGCAGGAGCTGAGCAGCTTCCACAGCTCTTCCCACCTGGAAAGAGTGTGCCCAACTCAACAGCATTCAGGAGTCTCACGTAGCATGTCCTCTGTCTCATGCGCCCTCCCATGGCTTATTGTTTGTCAAGAGAGAACTTGAGTTCGTTCAAACTTCTCTTTTCTCGAATATTCAAAGAGTTGATCCATGCAATCATTGGAAGCACCTCCCTAGCTGCAGAAAAGCAGGCTCACCAACAAGTACATTAGAAATGGCGCAGATCCGTCCAGTTACATACAATATGGTAGCCATGTAGTGGTTTTAAGGCACACCTTAAATCCCAGCACTTGGGAGGCAGAGGCAGGCAGATCTCTGTGTTGGAGGCCAGTCCTGCCTACAGATTGAGTTTCAGGATAACCAGTGCTACAAAGAGTAATCCTGCCCAAAAAGACTTTTTTTTAAAACAAGATTTGTCTCTGAAGTCCAGGGTGACTCGACATGACATTCACTACAGAGTCCACGCTGGCCTTGATATTCAGATGTGATTCCCCTGCCTCTACTTCCCAAGTACTGAGATCAGAAAGAGTGCATTGGTGTCTACACTCATTAGCTCTGGCATTTATCAAAGAACAGAGCTGGAGTTGGGACATAAGTACTGGACAGGGTTTCTCTGTGTTAATAGTAAGGTTGCCCTGGAACTCACTCTGTAGACCAGGCTGGCATCACTCAGAGTTCTGGCTCTGCCTCTGCCTCCAAATGCTGGGACTAAAGGGGTACACTACCACTGCCTGTATGTATATGTATGTGAGTACTCTTAAGGTGCATATAGGTTCTAGGAAGGAACCATGATTTTTTTCAATTGTTTCAAATGTATACATTTGTATACATCTTGAAATACAAATATAATAAAAGACCATTTATCAACAATGGTGGAAATGATTAATGTATAAAATGTTATATCATAAAGAAAATGTTATCTAGGAATTAATAAAGTATTTTCTGGTTAAATTTATGTAGGAAATTTGAGGTGAAAAAAAAAATATTGGGCCGGGCGATGGTGGCGCACGCCTTTAATCCCAGCACTCTGGAGGCAGAGGCAGGCGGATCTCTGTGAGTTCGAGACCAGCCTGGTCTACAGAGCTAGTTCCAGGACAGGCTCCAAAGCCACAGAGAAACCCTGTCTCAAAAAAACAAAAAAAAAAAAAAAAAAAAATTGGGAAGATGGTCATTTTCCTCAGTTTCTGAGAGACTAAGGCAAAAAAAAAAAAAAGGCAACTTTGAAACTTTTGGGTCTACGTAGAGAAACTTGTCAAACAAACAACAAAAAGAGTCCATGAAATGTTCATAGAAACAATATTCATAACAACCGAAAAAAGGCAAATTAACTGTCTTAACAAGTGAAGAATGCATAAACACAATGTGGTATATCTGTTCAATAGAAAATTATTTGGCAGCAAAAAATGAGGCAAGCATGTGGAGGCAAGGACAAGGGAAAGATGCCCTGTCCTGCTGGCTCCGACCATGTGGTGGATGAGGGAGCAGCAGCACTCTGGAGAGTAGGTCCTGCACCTCACCTGGGCAGCATAGCGGAGCTGACCCTACTGACCGTCCTGCCCCGCCCCCGCCCCCGCTCCCACCTTCAACCGCCTGGGGCAGGTGGGAGAGCTGGCCCTGAGATCATAGGCAAGCCTGGGGTAGCTGTCCCTACCCCTCACCAGCTGCAGCACTCTAGAGAGTGACCCCGCACCTCACCTGGGCAACACAGTAGAGATGGCCCTGATGGAAAGAGCCAACCCTGAGGGCATAAACGCAGGAGAACGGGCCCTGCCCATTGCTTGTTAAGGACAAGGGATTGCTGATGCGCTAACCAACCCTTCAAACACCCAGGTTCGGAACAAGAGCTATGAGTTGCCCCCCCCCCCCTCACACACACACATTGGCCCTGTCCATTGCCCATCACTGTAACGGATGAACTAGCCAGGACGATGCTGAGGGTAAGGACAACGGATTGCTGGTGTGTTGACCCACCCTTCAACTACCAGGTGCAGAACCAGAGATATGAGTGGCTACCCCCAACATCCACCCATGTGGATGGAACACGTGAAGAGTCTGGTCCTGCAGACCCTTCGTGCAGGATCTCCACGATGACTCGGCAAAAACAGGATGCCCAAGAGGAATCCCCGTGAGGGCCCAGCATCGGCAGCGTAGCAGAAAACAGACCTTTGCAATGAACACTCGCAAGTAAAAACACATGGACAAAAGGGTTTACTGTGTGACTCACTATGTAACATACACCTTCCATGACAAGACTGATTTTACCTTTCTTTTTCTTTTTTTCACTGAAACTTTATTTTGTTTTATTTTGTGGGGAAGGTTGCAAGTACAATGAACGGGGCGGAGATGCATGATGTGAAAGAATAAATAAAAGCTTAAAAAAATGAATGGATCAGGCTGGAGAGATGGCTCAGTGGTTAAGAGCACTGACTGCTCTTCCAGAGGTCGTGAGTTCAATTCCCAGCAACCACATGATGGCTCACAAAAAATGAATGGATAAAATAATGCATATTATAATTGGTGAACCTCAGAAAACATGCCAAGTGCAAGAAGCTAGTCATCAGAATGCTATATAACCCATGGGGATGGAAGCAAACTTAGTGCTTGCCTAATCTGTTTTTATGGGGGTTAGTGTCAAGTGTTAGAGCAATGAGCTGCCAGGACTAACTGGTGAGCGCAGGGATGCACTCTAAAAGCGATTACTGTTATAGTTGCACACAACTGCAAATCTACTAAGGACCATTTTACTCCTCACTTCAAATACCTGTTGCAAATACTAAACCAAGATTCATACAGAATTTTACCTTTAGTCAAGTGTGTGGATTATACTAAAAATTTAGTAGGTTTATTATGAAAGAACAAACATAGATAGGTAAATATCTATAAATATTTTATGAGCGGTACATGAAAGACAGGGTAAGGAGAGCTTGGTCTTGGATCAGTTTACCATTTACCAAGTGTTGCACTTCTCCTCCCAAGTGCCAAGATGGATTCCCAAGAGGGGCAATCTGGACCTGAGGGCTTGCCTTCTCCTACGAAGTTTCACAGGATTTAGTCCCCACCAAGAAGTGAGATCCAGGACTGGCTGTAGTTGGTAGAGGCGACTGTTGTCTCTGTGAGCTGCAGCGCCATCCATGTGAGTTAGGGACTCTCAACTTTGACCTGTACCTTATGCACCCAGAAGGCCTGCCAAGGCGCAGCCCCTGGCCTCCAAGCCTTGAGTCTCTGATTCAGCAGGTTCGGAAGGACCAAGAATTTGCATGCCCAATATACTTATAGGTGAAAACAATTTTAATGACAACTTGTGTCTGTATGATATTCATAGTGAAGGAGACTGGAAGGGGGAAAATATAAAATGGAAAGACATATTGAATATTGGTTTACCAGGCAGAAAGTAGTTTAAAACAAAGAAGATTATTGTGGTACATGGAGAAAATGGGGCTTACCATCTATTGGCCTTGTTCTCTGGTGCAATTTTAGCTTGGTAAATCTACTGTTCCCTGTCAAGTGTCAAGGTCAAAATGGCTCCAGAAACATGAATCCAAGTTGGAAGTCTTTTCCTCTGTGTTGGGGATGCGGAGGAAGACAGAGTGCTTCCTGAAACGTCAGCTCCCTGTCCCTCCAGGCTGTCCTCCTACCTTTTGCCTTCAAATTCTACTATCAACGTTGTTCCTCTAAGGTAAAGTCCATTCTAAGCAAAGTGCTCTACACTGAGGTAGCTCTCCCACAGCAAATATCAGTTTTCTGCTTCCAAACAGTGAGTTACCAGGTGAGCTTGCAGACACTGCGGAAGGAGAGAGCTCCAGGCCCTCTGAAAAGCTGTTGTGGCGTTGGTGGGAAAATCAGCATGAATTTGACTCACTGTGAATGGTTCTGTATGAAATGGAATAATTCAGACTTGTTCCTGAATCCACCAGGAACCAAGAGGAACAGCCACTAGTAAGAAATGTTCATGAGCCTACCTCTGGCAAGCCTAACATGATTCCCAAGTCACTGTCAGTGACACGAAACACAAATTTTATTCATTCTCCTGGTCCCTAGTAGGACCTCGGTTCACACTGGCAATAAAACCTTCTTCAAAGGGGAGAACAAAAAAAAAAAAAAAAAACAAAAAACAAAAACAAAAATCCTTTCTTCTGGTTGAAAGCAGGAATCAGTCAGTCTAAGTGTCTCAGCGGAAGGTAATGTAAGCACACCGGAGAAAATGTGGCCGTGGAAGGAAAGAAATTCAGTAAAGAATTGTAATTCAGCCTTCCCCTTAGGCACATTTCTCAGGTTTTCTCAGGAAATCTCATCATCTCTAGGTAGAGGCATCTATGCTGTGTAGATTGTACCAGCCAATGGGAACATCCATGATGGGGCACCAAGGGGACACTGAGACTCACACTGGGCCAAATGCAGCCATGGGGGTCCTGGTACAATAACCTGCAAACACAGTGGCTTTTGCAAATCATTCCGAAGTCAGATACACACGCGCGCACATGCACATACACACACAAACACACTCACATACACTCTCTCATACACATACATACATATAAACAAACACGCACACACAAACTCAAACACACAAGGAGGGCAGACAGAAGTACACTCTCACAAGAAACAAGAGGTAATTCAGATTGTCTTGAGCTGGAAACCAATCACTGGGTTTGAAACATATGAGACATTATTAAACTATCTTATTATTAAGGAAATTGAGTCCTTGAAACTATATATCTGTTGGAGCATAATTTAGGAAACTAAAAACATTAGTCTGGTCATGAGATCTCAACCATACACAGATTTTGCTTCGATTCATTCCAGTTTTACATAAAATAATACTTGCAATGAGTGGTTTACATACGCACTTTCTTTTCACAATGAAGTCCAGTTTTCTCGCTCACTTACCTGATTATATACCCATGAACCACAATAGAACCAACTTTCTAGAATATCATTACTGATGGGAGAGCAGGCTAAATTGTATAAAACAGCACGATTTTTGTAGTCTTTATTTTGAAGGAATATTCAACAACCAACAAAAGAGTCATTTATGTCCCTAAATGCCTACATACTTTGTTCTCAGAAGTACTTCTTTGTGCCCATACTATGGTTTTCCTGCCTAAGTATTTTACTATGGGAAGCATAAAATACTCCAAAAGGTTTTTAAATATGTTCTAAGACTGGGCTGGGGAGACGTTTGATCAGTAAGGTGCTTGCCCTGTAAATATGAGAACCCGAGTTTTATCCCTGGAAACCAAGAAGAAAAGTCAGGCATCGCGATGCAAGCTCTTCATGGATCTCTGGGGAGGCAGAGACAGAAGGATCCTGCCAGCCTAGCAACTGAGGCTTTGTCTCAAAAACAAGGTGGATGAGACCTGACAAGTTAGACTGGAACTTGACCTCAAGCCTACACACACACACACACACACACACACACACACACACACACACACCTGTACATATGTGTACATCACACACATAAAAGCACACAGACATACAAAATTTTTATAAGATGTTAAATTTCTTTTGAAGATATAGATAAATTTATATTAGGTTTACACTGATTTTGATTTTCGTGACAGGAAGAAAAACCCTTCCATATTTAGCTCACCAAACAAGAAAACAGATTTAGCTTACTGATTAGCTGCCTACAGACACATTCAAGGAACCCACTTGTTCTTCCTTATGGCTGCTATATTTCTTTGGGTTCCAGGGTCTGTTGCTTTCAAAGGCAAAGAGAGAAGAAGACAGGGAAGCAAAAAAGTGTCATCGTCCCCGAATTCTTGTTTTTGAGGCATGGCTAATATATTGCCCATGATGGCCTCCAGTTACCCCAAGGAGACCAGCTTGCCCTCCAATCCCTAAAATTCTCTTGATTACTAGTATTGCAACTGTGAGCTACCACTCCTGCCTGTACTTCTTAAAGGCCTGAAACATATTCTATCTACCCTCATTCACTTGGAGTAGGTAATTGTTCTCTTTTGACCAGTGAGGTCCTTGGCTTGCCAGTAACTTTCCACAACCGCCATAAAAGCTAAGGCAAACAATTTAGAGGCAAGTCAAGTGTCTTTGCTACAGACTGACTACTCTTTCCCCAGTTAGGTGCCTGAACTTCATTTTGTCACACTGAGAATGTTGTCCTTCCCAGCTAAGCTCTTACCCCTTCCCTTAGCCAATTTCCTGTCGGGGATCTCTGCATCCTGAGTATTTTCCCTATGTCCTGGGTCTCCCCTTCCCAACCATAAACCACTATAAGAAACGAGCCAGGGCTGGAGAGATGGCTCAGAGATTAAGAGCACTAACTGTTCTTCCAAAGGTCCTGAGTTCAATTTCCAGCAACCACATGGTGGCTCACAACCATCTGTAATGAGGTCTGGTGCCCTCTTCTTGTCCAGCAAGCAAACAGACAGACAGAACACTGTATACATAATAAATAAATAAATTTAAAAAAAAAAGAAATGAGCCATGCAAAGGGTTAATAATGTAGTTAAACATCTCAGAAAATAAAATAAGTACATTTTAATAAAGATTGAACAATGGGAGGATTCCAGCAAAAGTCCTCTCTTGTAAAAAGAACAGCCATGTGAGCACAGACATTATTCGTCCTCAAGAAACACAGAGCCTTCCTGAGCAGACAGAATGAAGAATACTGACTCTGGATCTGTTGGGAAAGTCTCTGGTTTCTCTCTGAAGCCAGCTTCCTTGGCTGGTGTGTTTTGTCGGCTTTCGCTTCCAACTTATGAGTGCCTCTGTGTGTCACCCTTAAAGATTGATTCTACAGTGAGCAGTGGGCAACGGAACCGCACCCCATGCCTAAAGTTTGCTTCCTGATCAGACTGCCTCTCTGCATGTCCTAAGCCATTTCACAGTGGAACTGAGGTTGAGGGTGGAATGGAGGTTGATATCTGGCCTTCCCTTGATAGGGTCCCAGGTAATCAGAAGCAGCCTTGGGTGTGACCAAAGAAGCAGAAAGTCATTTAGGGGATGACACAGTGGGAAAAAGACTGGGCTGCCCTTCACGACTTCTAAGATAAAAAGAGCCACAAAGAGGTCACAGGCAAAGGACAAAGTCTTCTCTAGATGCTGGCAAAGGAAAGGAAACGCTGTCTCCCAGAGTCTCCAGAGGCGGGCGGCCTGGATGACAATCTGACTTCGGAGTGCTGGGACCTGTTTTGGATGTCTGACCACCAACATTATATTCTGACAACTGTGATTTTTTTTTCCCTACAACATTTTTTGGCAATTAGTAACAGTATCACTAAAGAACGAAAACATTGTCTCTGGAAACTGCAGAGACTTTGGATATCAGCACCTACAGCTGCCTTTTTAGTCCAGGCTTCTGTTCGTTTGATTCATAGTAACAGAATTCCCATAACATTTAGTGGCTTCCAGTTGAATTGCTTCCACCAAGTTACAGCCACCACAGTCATATTCTTTCCTAGACACACACTCAGACTGGCTTTAGCCCTTTTCCTTCTCAATGCCCTCTACCTTGGGCCACTGAGAAATTATGGTTTCTTGGAAATGAAACTCTTAAAGCAGTAGTACTTGCCATGAAGCTGAACATTTCATGGTGTTCTCCTGCAAGCCCTCCTCTGCTAAAACAGCATTAATTCAATAAACGGCCAATGCACACTGTCTTCATTACATATTTTTATTTATTTATTTTATTATGTATACAATTTTCTGTCTGTATGCCTGAAGGCCAGAAGAGGGCGCCAGACCTCTTTACAGGTGGTTGTGAGCCACCATGTGGTTGCTGGGAATTGAACTCAGGACCTTTGGAAGAGCAGGCAATGCTCTTAACCACTAAGCCATCTCTCCAGCCCCATTACATATTTTTAAAACTATCACTGATATTGTATGTGTATACACCATGGTGAATTGAATTAGGACATTTTCGTATGTGTGCGCATGTGTGCGCACACCAATAGGTGACTGTGGTTTTCTCCTATTTACCCTCATCTCTTCCCTTCACCTCCTGCTAAATTCTTTTCCCAACTACTTCTTGCGGAGCCTTTCCTTCCGCCGTCCCTTCCTCTCTCCTCCTTCCCTCCCTCCTGCCCTCTCTCTCTTTCTTTCTGACCAAGTGGGTCTCATTAGCTGGTTCAGTGTCCAGGGCAACAGGCGCCTCATCAGGGCGACATCTCTGAGGAGGACAACATTTTCCCTCAATGATCACGGAGAAGTGGGGCCCTGAGAGCCCTTCCTCTCCAGGGACTGTTATCTGCTTTATAGCTCTGGGGCAGGCCCGTTGCGGGATGGTAACAGAACCCATCTTGCACAGTTTACAATGCTGAAACTCTGAAGTTCTGTGGGAACAAACGTGCAGCAGGGATGCTCTGTCCTGAAGGCAGTGTTCCTCCCCACTGCACGCCTTCATGACATGGGCATCTTTTCCTTCATCTTTCTTTAGGTACCTATAGGTTTGGCCATCATATAGTTTGATTATGAAGTTCATTTGGCCACAGTTTGAGTCATCGCCATATTACCTAATACAAATTCCTATCTGTTTAGTTTACTATATCCTCTTTTTGTTTTTGCTGCAGTGGCCGTTGAACTAACACCACATACTTTAGATTTTTGTCCTTGTAGCAAAGAATCAAGTTCTGTATTAGTTGGCAATGTTAATTATTGTAATAATTACTCCTGCATGTCCCCAGTGGTTCATCAAAGGGAGAATTTATTCCTCACTTTCTCAACGGTAACTATCTCGGGACTCATCCAGATGTTCTCAGCAAAACAAATTCCATCCATCTCGTGTCTTCCAGCTCCCTAAACTCCAAAAAAAAAATCTTCAGAGGGGGATGGAGAGAAGGCATGCCATCTTGCAAAATAATTTCATGCAAAAGCAGCTAACAAAGTTACTAGTTGCATTTCCCTGGGAGAGCAAGCCTTGTGGTCCTGTCTAGGTGCATGGACTTCTCGCAGTCGGTGACATTCTGTGGAAGGAGGGTGACATATGTTGCAGGACACGTAGCTGTCTTTGCTACTAATGTGTATTTATCACACAGGCCACAGAGGACTTTTAAATCTTTCTTCTAAAGCCTTCAGTCTTCAGATCTACGCTGTAAGCCAGGATAAGAAGTCTCTGCCTTAAAGAGAGTACACCCTGGGAGGTGAATTAGTGAGCACAAAAATTTGGGACAAGGGGTTATAAAGATGTCATACACACATGCGCACACACACAAACACAACTTAGGTCAGTTACAAAAAGGGATAGGTGACTAAGATTAACTGTCAGGAACACATATATTTCATCGGCCAAAATCTATAATAGGGAAAAAAAACACATACTGTGTAATACAAGGGAAAAGAAAGGTAGGCAGAGGAGGGAGGGGTGGGAGAGGTAAGGAAGGAAGGGAGGGAAGAAGGGAGAAAGATCTTGTTAATAAAAGAGGTTATAGAATTATATGTGGTGTGCTGAGTCTGAAATGCACAATTTTTAATAGTTCCATTGCGTTGAATCAATAAGTATTGAAAAGTTGGACCTTCCATAGAATGACTTATATTTTTATATTTTTCCTTTCTTTGCTTCTTTCTTTCCTTCTTTCTTTCTTACCCGCCTCTCTCCCTTTCTTTCTATTCATACAACAGACAGTGTGTTGGTTAGTTTTGTATTGACCTGACCCAAGCTAGAGTCATCTGAAAGGAAGGAACTTCAATTAAGCAAATGCCACCATAAGATGAGGCTGTACATAAGCCTGTATGGTATTTTCTTAATTAGTGAATAACTGGGGCATCCATCCCAAGGTGCATTGTAGCAACTCTGAGCTGGGGGTCCTAGGAGCTATAAGAAAGCAGGCTGAGCAAGCCTTGGTGAGCAGGCCTGTAAGCAGCACCCCTCCATAGCCTCTGCATAAGGTTCCTTCCTCCAGGTTCCTGTCCTACTTGAGTTCTTGCCCTGACTCCTTCAGGGATGAACTGTGATGTAGACTCATAAACTGAATCAACCCTTTCCTTCCCAACTTCTTTTTTGGTCATGGTGTTTCATCATGGCAATAGAAATCCTAATAAGACAGGCATCCCATGTTGCCTTTTACTGAATAAATGAAGATAACCTCATCTCCCTGTATCTACTTCCCTTCCCATACACTGTGCGTACATCATTATCAAGTTATATACCTAGAAGTACAAAGCAAAGGAGACATCAAGAAGTAGATAAAATATTACCAAAACTTCATACCAAAAGTTGCTATATACTATAAAGAGATCAGTCTCATTATATCTCCCTAGAGCTTGGAAACTTACACCCTCTGTGTGCTTTTATTTTGGACTCAATGTCTACCATTTATTCATATTGTATAAATTGCCAAGGTACAAAATGAAGTTAGAAACACTTAGATGCATGTTTTAAAATAAATCAACTTATAGAGGTCTATATTGTAGCTCTGCTTCTTCCTCCAGATCAACTGCTGTTGGTCTGTAAGTCAGGAAGGAGCAGAATCTCAGGAACGGGGTCTGAGGGCTTGCAAGTCTATGGAGAAATCAACAGTGAAGCAGCTCGGCTCTGTTCCAGAGGATAGGGAATATACAGGACGGCAACTGGGAGCTCACCTAACTGACATTAAGTAGCACGCTCCTATCATAAAGTTGCTAACACAAGTACCAGTTCTCATCTGTGGAAGCCTGGTCCCGTGGTAAAGCTCCTAGCGCATTGTCTAGTTACCATACGGGCAACAGGGGCAGGGCTCCAGCAGGGTCCCCTGGGAGATAAATCGGGCATGGAGGCCTAGGGACAACTTAGAGATAAGGCCAGACTACCGGGCCTAGAGACTTTCTCTGAATAAGGGCAGGTAGAGAGAAGGCAGTCTCTGGGAAGGAGTCCTCCATGATGCCTTGGGGAAAGCTGCCAGGCCATGGTAGACTGCAACTTCCCACCAGCAAGGCCTCTCAACAGCACATGGAGATAGAGAGAAACAATACAATTCAATCATCATCATCAATAATAAGAGCAAAACAACATAGATAAAAGAAATATAATATATACATATATAATATAATAATAAGAGCAATATAGAGAAAAAAGATGAAAAGGTGGAAATACATTTTTTAATAAATGAGCTTCCAAATAGATACTGTTTCTTTTTTCTTTTTTTATTTATTATGGATACAGTATTCTGTCTGCATCCCAGAAGAGGGAACCAGATTGATCCTGGAACCCTGTCTAAGGCAGCAAGGGAGTGAAAGCAGAACAGACACGTACACAGAAAAGCTGGGGTAGGTGGGCCATGCACACTCTGGCGGAGCAGCATCAAGCATCTCAGCGGTGTCTATTCTCCAAAGAAGATGGTCAACACGAAGGAAAAGTGTCCTCCATGCTGCCAATGAAAGTCACGTGATTCTCAAAACATTGAACAACTGGAGAAAGGAAGGTTAAGAAATCCAGAGGCTCCTGCCAAGTACACGTGTCTCCTGGGGACACTTTGAACCTGAGGACACGTTCATTAGCCTTGACAATGGAAAAGATGGTTAATTTTGTCTACTTGTATGGTCTTAAGTCTAATAAGAAAGTATGATCCCCAATTGAAATGCCTGTTGTTTCTTAAAAAGGTCAAGGAATTACATTCCCCAGACATTAGACCTAAATTTATATGAGACACGGTTTGAATAATATTTCTCTGTAACAGTTTTCTTCTTCCTGAGGAGACTGCTGCCCAGATGCCATGACCTTGCCTCGTTTCAACACTGCAGTTCCTGCCTGCATCCAAGAGAGATGGATTCATTACTGTTTTAGCCTAAAAAGTAAATGAGTATTAAGTGTCTTCTCTTTCTCCCTCTCGAGAAGTGTCCAGGAAGAACACTGATTCGAGGTGGTCCAGCTGCTACTGAAGTACCTGAAATTAAATTCCATGCTTATCAGTTTTTAATCCAGTCATGAAAACCAAAGGAAAAATATGTAGGATACCAGTGGGTGAATAGTTTGTGAGTCCCATCAAAATATTATAATGGCTTTTGTTTTGACCATTTAAAAAAATATCTTCTTTCCTTGCTTTTCTTAGTTCTCTATCAAGGGCTTGTAATGCCGTTAACGCTTGACTTTATTTCTCCCTCATGTCTCTACTAGGCACTAATCGAATACTTTCTTTATCCCTTACAACTAAAACTGCTCATGCATTTTTGGGATCTTTTAGATAGGGTGTATGGGGGTGTGTATCACCTAACACCCCAGATTCAACTCTAAGAAGTTCTATCACTCACCTTACCAATTCCCCAAGAGTAGTTATGGTTACCCCTCCAGAGGGGGTAACGGTGGAAACAGGAGATAGAAATAGGACAGGATCCGCAGCTCAGGAGTCCAGAGATGCCCTTGGTTCCCTTGCAGCAATGCCAGAGGAAAGCTCTGGTTTCTCATATCTTTCCAAATAAACAGCCTTACCTACACGAGGGTAGGAAAATCCCACATATTAATAACCCTTCCTGCTCAGGTTTGGAACTGGGTCTCTAAGCTTGTGTGTATGTGTATACTTACATATATTCACGACATGATTTTAGGGTTCTAGGAACCCCACCTAGATCAAAAGCAGCAAGTCGTGGGACCAAGGGCAGAACATCGCAAGAAAGGTAACTGACTCAGTGTCAACGATAATTCCGATCATCTTTTGCAGCTCGGTGAGTCATCTGTAATCTTGCTTGGTGATGACTTACTTCTATTAACCAGAATGATTAAATATTAATAAGCACATAGGATTCTTCAGAATAAGGTCACCACGATGATATAAGAAACAAAAGGAGAGCTATGAGACAGAGTGACACCTTAGAAAACTGAAGAGACCATCTCGAGTTTCCTTGCTTGTCATTGTGTCTGTGTTCAATCATCTAAGCTTCACACTGCTTAGATCTTTCAGTTAAGAGTCAGTTGCAGTCCAGCAAAACTAAAGAAGGTTCCAGAAGGCTCAGCCAGGTGTGTTGGGAAATACCACTCAGTATCTTTAAACTGGATAATATGCTGTTCAGACATTTTGTGTCTGGAATGGGGTTCAGATCCCTACTGTACCATTTAATAAATATGTGACCCTTCATGCTCACAGGGATTTAACGTGCTTCAGTTTGGACTGTGAAAACTGGAAAGATCCAGGTGTGGTGGCTCATGTCTTTAATACAAGCACTAAAGAGGCAGAGGCAAGCAGATCTCTTTGCGAGTTCAAGACCATCCTGATCTACATAGCAGGCTGAAATTACAGGCTATTGTGACCAGCACAAGAAGATTTTCTGCGAGATCAGTCAACTCTTTTACCTGCTGAGCCCTTTCTTCTGCCCTAGAGACCGTTATTTTCTGCAGACACACATCCTCCCTTCTCTCCTCCTTCTTTTGTCCCTTCCCTCCTTCTTCCCTTTCTCCTTTCGTTACAATTCTATGTTCAATTATTTTAACTTTAATTTTGTTTGCCAGTGATATTTTTTCAAATTTACATTTGTANATATTCATATTATATTTATATTACATTATAAATATAAATATTTATAATATTTATAATATATTCTAAACTGTAACAACATCATAAACCAAACATTTCTATACTCATCACCATTGTTAGGAAACAAAATATATCAGCATTTCTTGTGTCCTGGCATTTATGGTATTAGGAAGGAGTCTGAAGACATGTTTTATCACATAAGTCAATAAATTCAATTTTGAAACGTCCAATACCATTAAAACGTTGGTAGATAGTATTGAAAGTTCAGCAATAGTTTGCTTTCAGTAATGTAATTGATCCTCCCTGGTCAAACCCATAAAAGAGTGGAAGCTGGGGGATATAGCACAGAATGCAGCACTCTAGGATAGCTGTACAGTTGATGACATGTCATTGTTATTGAATCGGTTGCAATGAATATTCTCTCTAGAAAGTTTAGGGATCGGTGGTATAAAAATTAAACTCCTATATTTTGATATATTGGATATGATATATAAAGTCCTACTAACAGAACATGCTATGGAAGTTGACTTATTTCAGTATCGTTCAGTGGTTATAGAAGTTTTTATTTATTTTTATTTTATTTTTCAAGACAGGGCCTTTCTTTATAGTACAGGTTATACCCAAACTCAGTTGTGTTGCTGCCAACATCTGTGTGCTGGGATCACAGATGTGTGACACCATGCTGGCAACAGCTACACAATTCTGAAAATTTAAAAATCATTTTATGTATTGAGTGGTTTGCCTACATGCGTTGGTGTAGGAGTTCCTTCTGTTTGTGTGTTGCTTTCATTGGTTAATAAATAAAGAAACTGCCTTGGCCTGGTTGATAGGGCAGAACTTAGGTAGGCGGGGAAGGCGGGAAAGACAGAACTGAATGCTGGGAGGAAGAAAGGCAGACTAGGAAAGAGACAACATGGAGCCACCAGAGACAGACATGCCAAATCTATCCCAGTAAGCCACTGCCACGTGGTGATATACAGATTAATAGAAACGGGTTAAGTCAAGATATGAGAGTTAGCCAAGAAGAAACTAGAGATAATGGGGCAAGCAGTGATTTAATTAATACAGTTTCTGTGTGGTTATTTTGGGTCTAAGATAGCCGGGTGGCCTAGACAAACAAGCGGGCCTCCTCCCTGCAACGATGCATGTCTGTAAACCATATTGTGCATGATGCCTACAGAGGCCAGAAGTAGACATCAGACCCTAGAACTGACATCATAGCTGGTCCTGGGCCACAGCCATGTGGGTGCTAGGAATTCAAACCAGGTCTCTTGCAAAAGCAACCAATGCTCCTAACCACTAAACCATCTCTCCACACCCAACTATGAAATTCTAAACATTATAGCTAAAATGCCATGTTGAAAATTTGTTTCTTCGACAGCCAGGGCTGCACAGAGAAACCCTGTCTCAAAATAAATAAATAAACAAACAAATAAAATGTTTCTACTTTCTCTTAAAATTTTAAAATTATCCCTACATGGATATATTTTTCTAATAATTAGATGAATGATGAAAAACAAATATATTTCAATGGACCTAAGATCATTTTTAAAGGAAAAAAAATGTGGTTTCCATTTTTTTAATGTATGTTTGACCCTATGAACAATATTTTGAGAGAGATTCTTTTGGTCTTTAACTGCAATGCATACATTAGACAATATAAAAAATTTCAATGGAGAGCGTGTAAGTCGGCCCTGTCTCTCCTCCTCCCATATACATGCAAGTTTATCTACATTTCTACATATGATCTAGACACTCTGGGTAGAACTGTACATATACATCTATACATGCATCTAAGAGGGGAGTGGGTGGGCGAAGACTGTTTGAGAAGCAAGAAGCCTTGCAAAAATGGCTAGGCCCACAGAAATTCCATTTGGACTGCCGAATTTGCATTAGTCCTGCCCACAGTTTGAAATGTCACCCCACCCCCTCTTTGCCATCTGCACCACCACCTACTGATGCCTATGTCTCTAGTCTTAGAGAACAGAAGCATCTGCCTATGACAGGCATATTCAGACGTGCCCCCAGACACAGATTTAAGTGAAACATTAGAAAACGTATTCAAGAACAATCAGAATATATATGCGCATATGCATATATGTGCATGCATATAGTTGAAACCAGAACTCTATCATCATTAAGATGTAAAGGTGGGTTCTCATCTCCCAACTTTTCTGATTTCCTTCACCTTATGAGCACTGAAAAGAGACTGTTTGTGATGAGTTCGAATCCGCTTTGATGGATTAATGCCATATGACCTGCACGTATCTAATCGCTTGTGCCCATGAAGAGATGTCTCTGTTTTTCTAGTGATCGCCCGCGGTTTAGAGGGTGAATAGAACACTGCGGAAAGGCTCTATAGGGGTGGGACAGAGAGCATCTCTTGGGTTGTTGGCGGCAGTGCTAGGAAATGAAGCAAGAGAACATGACTGGGTGTGTTGTGAGAAGCTATGTTTGAGAGGAACATATTTTTTCAATTCTTCCCACCCAATAACTTCCCATCCCAAATTATCTTATCAATAACTTCCCACCCTTTGAGCAAAGACCAGAGTCGTTCTGGATTTTATTTCATAGATCCTAGTAGCTATGGTCAAGCAAACCCTCCTCTTGTGTTGTACGTCATTATCTTCTCACTGCGTCCTTCAAGATAAACAGTCCCAGGTCTTCTCCGTTTTTTTTTCCTGAAGATTTATCTATTGGATCTACTCTTAAGAACACAACCTTGGGCTGAAGAGATGGCTCAATGGTTAAAAGCATTGCCTGTTCTTCCAAAGATCCTGAGTTCAATTCCCAGCAACCACATGGGGGCTCACAACCATCTGTAATGAGGTCTGGTGTCCTCTTCTGGCCTGTAGACTACAGGGTATTGTATACATAATAAATAAATAAATAAATAAATAAATAAATAAATAAATAAATATTTTTTAAAAAGAACACAACCTTATCTACAATATAGTAACATTTATGAGTGACGTGATCACAACACATTGGCCAAGAAGGAGCACAATATAGTCCAGAGTGCAGACAAAGCAAACTAAGATGTTCAACTTCTTTCTTGATGTCTCGACAGCTGTAGATTGGGAAACAATCCTGTTCCCATGTAACAGTGATGCAGAGAAAATCATATTTGATTTCTATTTTGTCACCATATACGCATGACCTAAATTGTTCTGTTTTAAAACTTATTTACCAAGTTGTCAAATTTTAGGCCTCAGAGTCTAAGGAAAACAAAGACAATTCTTGCTCCTTGCTCCATCTGAGGCTGCTGTGGTACTTGCTGACTCACCTGTCCTAGTACTCCTATATAGGACTGTCATGTTGCCTTGTCTCATCTTCCACGTCCTGTGGAGACCTGGATGAGGAACAGCCTTGGGGGTAAACACAGGGGACCCTCTCAACACTCTGTCACCCATTGTTCAATGCGATTGGCTTCCAGGTTCCAGTTAAACAATACACATTCTTCAAGGTCTGTCTTATGCTACCTCCCCAACAAAGTCTTTTCTGAGTTTTGTTCATTAGATACGGCCTTTCACTTCTTTGAAACCTGTTTGGTTCATTAACATATTTAAACAAATAAGCCTTATTGCTTTAAGTTCACCCCAGTTTCTGTACCAGGATTTTCTATCTATACTTGACACAAAGTAGCCTGAGTTTAGGGGCTAACTTGCTTAAAAAACGAAACTAAGTTTGGGCGGCAGGATAGTAAAGATAAATATGGATAGGTGTCATACAAAGGCTTGATGATGGACAGCTATTGGATTAAAGACCATGATGAAGTTAAGGAGACAGACCTAGAATGCAAAGGGGGTCCATGGGGGGAATTTGTGGGTCTTGCTGCAGCTCACGCTCGTCTGGGCAGAGGAGTAATCAGTTTGACTTTAAAGGAATGAGCAAAACAAAGTACAGTGGTGAATGCCTCAGAGGCACTTAGAAATGAGATCAAGCATCTCAGATAATGTTGTGAATGCATTTGTGAGGTCACCATGGGCTTCAAACTACAAAAGAATACAATATCATTCTTATTGCAAAATCTATTAATACAAACATACGTGCCAAGTGTACTTAGTGGATAATTGTAGAGACAGATATGAGGTTGTACAATCAACCAAACAAGGATAAGAGTAGTTTATGCAGTAGTGATAGCAATGGATGAATAACAACCAGACATGGGAAGATGCTGAAGCTAAGCAGTAACCTAAGAGAGAGTTGAGTCTCATAGCAAAGACTTTGAGATGAACAACTGAACAAAGTTAACACTTAATTCGCATGCATCAGGGATACCATGGTTGAATCCACAGCACTGGAATGGGGAAATGATGTAATTATATTATAAACTCAAAATTGATACATACATATATGCACATATATTATATATATATATATATATATATATATATATATATATGGTGCACTGAAGTTGCAGGAATAGGATTGAAGTAAGCAAGAGATCAACATGTCTTATATTGGTATGATTATTTGTGAAATATGTTCATTTTAACTTTCAAATTTGTCATCCAAGTAGAAATACTGAGCAGGTCATTGTGTACGCTTCCTCAAGTTCAAAACTGAAGATTAGGCTGGAGATATTTTTAAAAAAGGTTTAGAGTCTATTATCTGGATTCTTGCAGATTTCATTGGATTTTAGTTCCTCTCTTAAATCTTCTACTTAGAAGAGAGATGGCCCTTTGTGACAGCCAACTGGCACTCTCAATTCTTCATTCCAGGTATTCTATATTCATGACTCATAAATAGATAATCTTCCGAGTAGTAAGTCCTTCTCTGTACCACCAGCTCCCAGATAATAACATGGAGACTTCTTAGTAATTATGAAAGTTCGGCGTATAGCTAAGGCTTGTCCTACTAGCTCTTGTAACTTAATTAACCGATTTATATTAATCTATGTTTTGTCTCATGCTTTTTACTTCTCGTCCATCTTACACTTCGTGTTTCTTCTTCATGTCCTCTGATATCTCTCCCATTGCCTTAACTCATTTCCCTCTCTCTCTCTCTCTCTCTCTCTCTCTCTCTCTCTCTCTCTCCCTCTCTGCCTTGAAATCCCGCCTAACCTCTTCCTGCCTAACTATTGGCCATTCAACTCTTCATCAAAGAACAGAAGTTGCCTTGGCAAACACACATCTTCATAGTGTACCAGAAGATTATCTCCCAGCAGTTCCGGGTGCTCTTCTCTCGCTCTGAAGCTCCCTATCTAGACACGGCCTTCCTTTCATCCTCCAGAAAGTTACACAGGAGGCTTTTCCTCTCCGCGTCTCTCAGGGTTCCCTACTACCATCTTCGATCTAGGGTCCTCCCCTCCCCATCTCACGTTCCCCTGCAGGCAAGAGAAGAAACTTGGTGCTTGTTTGTTGTTGTTGTTTGTTCATGGTTTTGTTTCAGTTTGGTTTCGTTTCCAATACAAGGTTTTTCTGTGTAACTTTCCTGTCCTGGCACTAGCTCTTATAGACCAGTGTGGCCTCAAACTCACAGAGATCCACCTGCCTCTGCCTCCCGAGTGCTGGGATTAAAGGCTGCGCCACCAGCGCCCGGCCCAGTGCTTCCGTATTTTAACGCAGGCACAGGAAGAGGAGAGAACTAAGATATCACAGTACTTAGTGCAAGTTTGAAGAATTTAGAAATTTGCCTTTTGTTTCCTTGAAAAATTCACCGAGACTTTAGACAATTGTCTTGCAAAAAAATAAAAAATATGTGAAAGGTGCAACTTCTGTTCTTGAAGCTCGACTGCTAATTGTTTTCCTTATGAGAACTCAAGTTTTTAAAAAGAAGACAGCTGATTGCAAGAGAATATGAGAAAAGAAAAAGATGAGAGAGAAGCATATTAACATATTTCAAAGGACTGTGATAGCTTCTATGTACGTGAAAATTTAATAATGTCCTTTAATATACTATCAGCTCACTGAGTATTTATTTTGTCTCACTTATTTAATAGAAAGTGTCTAGTGAGTATCCACGGGGCCCAAGGCATAGTTTGGTTTGCTGCTGTTTCAACAGTGCCAATGTCATTCTGGACATCATTTGCCTCATTGAGGAAAGATAAGACAATAGCATACCAAAGATGGGAGAAAAAGGGCTTCTTGTCTTAAGCTATGGGGAAAAAAAGAAACCTAGAATTTTGTTCTGCAAGAGCCTCTGTTATTCCAAACAACATGAAGTTAAAATCTAGAAAAGTTTTGGGGCTGAGAGTGCCTATTTATCTCATCATTTACAGATATTTCTCCCTCCCCCACTTTCCTTTCCCTTCCCTCTCCTCCCTTCTCCCCTTCTCCCCTTCTCCTCTTCCTCCTCCTCCTTCTTCCTTTTGCCATTCTCAACATCTTGTCCAGTCCAGTTGGCCTGGATAAGCTCCGACTACTAAAGGATTCTTGGGCATCATTTTCTCATAATAGTATCCGGGGGAATACAGGAAGGGAGAAAGTGAATTTTCTACAAATGCTTCCCACCACTGGTGAAAACTAATTTCCTTAGGATTGTGTGATCAGCAACGCCTACATCAGTCATCGGTACACTATTGCCATTTGTCTTAAAGGAATAAGCAATTGTATTTCTTTGTTGTAACGAATGCTGCGATTTGCTCAATTGTTTCTCACCACTTAGAATAATAAAACTAGAAGACCTGAAAGAATGTAAGATATAACTGCCACTTTTGCAGGTGGGAAGGAAAAGGAAGATATGCAGAGTGGCTTCTTTGGGTTAGTCTTCGTGTTAGGAAGACTTCACTCCAACACCTGATGATAGTTTAAGGGAGGAAAGGTTCCTGTCAGTTCATGGGTTCAGAGATTTCCATCTATGGCAAGTTGGTTCCACGGTTTTCTGCCCAACAGCGAGACAGAGACATCTTAGTATGAAGAATGTCGTAGAGCAGAGTAGCTCAACTAATGGCATCTAGGTGGGAAGTAGGTGGAGAGAGGGAGGGAAGGATGGAAGGAGAGAGAAATGAGGAGGAGAGGTGAGAAAGGCAAAGGCCTGGTGAGGAGAGATGCGGGATAGTCAGGGGAAGGGGCTGGGAACAGGCTATGTCCTTCAAAGGCAGAAAGCCAATGACTTCTTTCCTCTAACCAATCTCTACTTCCCAGCTCCCTCAGTCTCTCAATAATGTCCTCAAATGACAAATCCATCAGCAGTCAAGTCATTGATTATGTCAGGGCCTTCATGATTCAACGACTTCTCAAAAGTCTGTGAGGTGGCAGCCAAGCTTTTACCACGGAAGCCTTTAGGGACATTTCCTATTCAAATGGTGAGAGTCTTATTACCAAGACTGAATTTAGATTTCTGGTTAACAAGCAAGGCTCCTTCCCCAGTGCTTTATAGACTTGCTACCTCTGCTCTCTGCTAATCTTCTAGCACTGAGAAGGATGAGGATCATGTCCGTGAGAAAGCGAAATAATGTGTCAGGCACAGAGGAGAAATGTCCAAGTTTAGATCCTAGGCACCAAGTCACCCACATTTTGCTATTGTCAATAAATTCTTAATGCCATTCTCTAAATATAATCCTATTAACAAGGAATCCAGACACCTTAGGCAAGTCACCAACAGATAAGGGATGCTGGGCACTGCTACCACACTGCAGTGCCCACTTATCTCTTTAATTATTTTCATTAAGAAATCAGTTGAGAGAATACATCAAATGAGTTATTTGTCCTTATGTGAGATGACAACACAGACGCTTCATTTATATATATATATATATATGTGTGTGTGTGTGTGTGTGTGTATGTATATGTGTGTGGGTATATATATACATGTGTGTATATGTGTGTAAGTATATATGTGTGTGTGCTTAAAATAAATTACATGTACCTAAGTTGTATATATTGTTTATTTTCTTCTTCAACATATTATTAGACATTATTTAGATACAGAGCAAAAACTTCCTGCAACTAAAAAGCAGAATAGCTTTTAAACAGATGCTAGCTCAGCGTTAGAGAGAGGCCTCGGCAGTTAAAAGCACTTGTCGCTACTGCAGAGGCTCCAGCTTCCATTCCCAACACCTACTTGATAACTCAGAACTCTCTGTCACCCCAGTTCCGGGAGCTCTGATGCCCTCTTCTGTGGTGTGGATCCACCAGGAGCACATGAGATGCACACACACACTTGTAAACAAAACACTGAAACCTATAAGATAAGATAATTGAATAAAAAGTTTAAAAACCAAATATTAAACCATTTTGACTAGAGTGGTTTGCCTATGGCAAGCAAGATGCAAATTAAAATTTAGGCACAGAGCAAAATCCACTTTTGAAACTGATCCATACTTTTTTCTTTAGTGTTCTGAAGTTCATTTGATTTCCTCTTCTGAATCTACTAAAAACAATAAAAAAAAATTCCAAATCAGCTTTTCTTTGTGCACACATTATTATTTACAAGCCTACTGAGCTAGCCTCAACAGTTGCGCCTGCCTCCCACCAAACTTGAGAACTTTGTTGTAAGTCAACACCAGTGAGGTTCGGGTTAGGAAAGAAACCGTCTCTCATTTAAGGGTGTAAATCTACCCTCTATGTTCAGCAGCAGAAATGGTAGATTGCAAGCTCCTCATATTTGGCTGGGAACTTTATACTCTGCCATCCAAACACCAGAACTATTTTTGCAGACATCAGTCATTCCCATGCTCAAATGAAAAACACCCTTTAAGTAGAGTCTTCACACAGCAGACCGCAGCCGCTAAGACAGAGATGCTTCTCTTTAAATTAGCATCCTTACAACGAACTGACGCAGGCCACGGCCACTTGTGTGTGCCAGGATCATAAGCCCTTTAAATCTACTTGAATTTGTGCAGTTAAGACAATGCAGGTAAACAGAAACTTTTCATTATGAAAACCAATAGGTATGTGAAATCCTGATTTGCATAAGCAGCTGATCTTCCTCAAACATGCGGAATAAATTGTCATATCGCTTCTAACAGAGATTGGGTGTGTTCCCCCAGATTTTCCCAGCATGTCAACAGATGCCTGTTATTATTTAATATGTGGGATTCGGTTTCATGGGACGGCTAAATTTAGATGCAGTTGCATTACTCACGGAGAGACAAATAAGCCAAAACCGATTTCTAATGAAGTCACCAGCTTCAAGTGAATTTCCATACAGTTGCTATACATTATCTTCGTATCTCAAAAGCTGGGACAGAAAGAGCCCCCTTTTGTCACCTGTGGGCACTGTGAGTTGGAGTCAAGGGCTGCTCGTGCTGTCTTCGTGGGCTTGTTATAGCTCCGGCTTTCTTAGTTTTTACTTGGTGTCCCTTTCCCTGAGTACCATTCCCCTGCTACGGAATACAAGCGATGACCTCAGTGTTGCTCTTACTTTTTAAAGTAAATCTCAACGCACTCCTCTAGCTTTTATAACCCCACTCCTATCTCAGCTACTATGATTTACCCGTACTTATTTTATGTCATAATAGTAACAATAAAAAAATCCATAGCATTGCCGTTAATTAGTTATATATGTGTGTCTGTTTTAATAGGGTCGATATTACCAGTCATTGTTACAATGAAGTTACGTCAATAAGGATTAATCATATTGTGCTGTTGAATTATTGTTAATCGGATTCCTAAAATGTTGCTAAGTGGGTAAGTATATAGCACTTCATGAAAACATTGTTTCCCACTAATGGACATTTATGTAAGTACTCTTTCCAAATTAAACGATCGAATTAATTCACTGGAGTGGGCCTGCAGAAGCCATCTCAGCACTCCTGTTTACGTTTTCGTAGGGTTTAATTCACCACTTAGCCGCTCCATCACTAGACACCGTGCTTTACAAGCTTAGCTTAAATTATTTGCAATAAGCTAAAATACAAACAGAATGATTTTATTAAAATCTACCTGAGGCTTCAATCTCCTCTGAAGACTGAAGCAGATCAAGCAAAGCTGATTCCAACTTTCTGCATGTAGGCATTTGATATCTATTACTTATCATGCAGCAATTGATTTGTTCTCAGTTCTCGCCTGTGTGTTGTAAACAGTTACACAATTCATTTTCTAAAGTCTCCCGTTTTGTATGGCGTACCGTGAATCTTCCTGTGATGCCAGTTTCCTCAGAAGAACTGCCATTGTCGAACTCAGGGATGAGAACCTCCCATGGTCTAGACTGGGCTTCCTTTCCCGACTTTGTTCCCTTGGTACTGTGTCCTGCTTAAAACGTTGAGCGGAGTTAAGCTGTGTGGTCACATGTTCCACTTTGGACTCTTTTTTATTAAAGTAGTCCACTGACTATCAGATTGAATACACTCCCAAAATGTGAACTAACAACCTGCGTAAGGATGTCATGGAGAAGATGCTCTGCTTGCTTCTCATCTCTAAATCAATTTTCAAAATTAAAAAAAAAAACAATAAAAAACATATACTCTACAAAAGAAGAATCAACTTACATGTTTTTAATCTGTTCTAGAAATTTGAATGTTCTTTTATTTTCTTCCAAGAAACAGAATAAGGTTTACTATTATTGTGTCCTAAACTTTTATTCTTACACTTAATCCTCTATATTGATATAGTGCGACATTTTTTGCAAAGTGTAGAATAAGAAAATGGAAAATGGTCTCACCAGAATTGCATCGACCTTATAGAAATTTTTCGCTTCATCAATAAAGTTTTGCAAATTCAGAATTTAAACCTATTTTTGCTTGTAGCATTCCTGGTAGCCACACTTTTAGGTCACATAATGTTTACCGAGCAAGGTTTTGGTTGGTCCAATAATGTTAACTTTTATTGTGAATTTAGGTAGCAGATGACTATGCAGAGGTTTTGTTTGTTTACAGCTGGTTTTTCCATATCATTTATTTGCTACTTTAAGTGAAGAAAAGCAAAATATTGTTTACACGTTAGACAGATACTTACAATTCTAACAGTTGGAAGCTGCATACATTTCAAAGCAATTTTAACCATATAGCTCCACCTGCTTCGTCTTTACATATGTACCATTGACATAAATCCAACAGAAAAGCAGCTTTGGAAAATCCATCGGATGTTTCATTAATTTATGGGAATATCTAATAAGAGTAAAAACAGATAAGACTTTCGCTTTAAGTAAACTTAAAGTTTATGTTATATTATAATCATAAATACCCAAGCAAAGGGAAATTGATGACCAGAATGGCCATGAATGGTTTAGACCTGGGTGCATAGTCAAGACCTTGTTAAAAAAATCATCAGAAAACTCTGAATTACCTTTTGGGAGTTTAAGCTAAAATCCGAGAGACAACGTTGAGCTAGATAGCTTGTATGAAGAGAAGAAGCTTCAAGCCCACAGAGCAGTGTGCTTGGAAGTCCTCAGGTGAAATGAGAAGCGTTAGCAAGGAGCATTGACAAACATTCTTTATATACAAGACTATTCTTACATTTTTTGGCAGCCATTGATAGATGCAAACCTATAGCATCACAGGATTCATTCATAATGATATTTGTGTCATTTGGGTTCTTAGTATATGAAAGTTTTGATTAGTATATGTCCATATACGCATATATACATATATGTTTCACTTAATTTTTATTGCTATGAAGAGACACCATGACAAAAGCAGTTTATACAAGAGAATGTTTAATTAAGGACTTCCAAACACTCCCAAAGGGTGAGTCCCTGACCACTGTGGAGGAAGCCATGGCAACGGGAATCAATGCTTGCCACTGCAGCCATGTTGAGAGCTTACATGTTGAAACAGCAGCCATGAGGCAGAGTGGGGAAAAGAGACTGGGCCTATTGTGTGTGGACTTTTGAAACCTCAAAGTCACCCTCAGTGACACCCCTTCTCAGGCAAGACTTCCTAATCCTTCCCAAAGGGTTCCACCACCTGGGGACCAAGCATTCAAACCTATGAGTCTGTGGGGACTATTCTCACTCAATTCATCACAATATAGGTGCATGGTTAACTTTATGCTCATAAGGAGTTCATTCAATTTTCTATTCTTTAAGAAAATAACATAATATTAGATATAACAATGCATTTCTATAGAACATATTTTAAGGGCATTCTGCATTCTGCTCTTCAGAATTCATTAACTAGCACTTCCGTTTGTGTTTCTTTTTGTTTTTTATTAATTATTTAAAACACATGAATAAATAAGCTCAAGTATAAAGAAATGTTGGCCACTGTCTGGCTAAAATAATAATTTCAGCCACAGTTTTGCAATATTTCTGTAAGGCATTAGTGATAAGGTCATATGAATTTCCCAGATGGCAAATCACTGTCTTGGACTTCTCGATGTATCAAGTTCCACTTCCCAGGGCGGGGATTGCTTGGTTGCCAGCCCATCTCCTCGTAGTTCTTAGAAGGAATGTGAAACCAAACTTGGTTTTATTCGATGTTGGTTGTCACAACCTAACTCGCAAAGACAGACTTCGCCATGGGAATGCCCTAGTTTAAGATAAGAATATGTGCTGTCATTTTTACTATAAGGTATTTCTAGCTCTTCAGTATGATCTGTTACTAGTTGTATGTCATATTAAAATCACCTCGGTACTATCGTGGGTTGACATTACTAGATAACAGTCTTTGTTTGGAAAAATACAGCCAAAAACTGAATTTTTTGAATAGACACAAGGCAGCTCACTAGACAAGGGGAGCAGGGACCACAGAAGCCAATTTGGATATTTTACTTCCTCTTTCCTTGTACCACTCTTCCGAGGCACAGGGCATCTGACTGACCCTGGGTCACACGTTCTCTCAAGGACAGGAAAGGCCAGGGCACGTTAGCTGACAGTTCTATCCATTTATATTCATTGTGGAAAACAAAGCAGAATGAGAAGGGAAGGGTGCCTGTCCGGGAAATCGAGATGCTCACCGTGTCCTTACTGCTAGGTAACACTGAGGCATCATCTCAGAGGAGATTTCAGCAGACATTAACTCAGGACAGTGAGCAAAGGTCCCTCTGGGACTTGGTTTCCTTTCTTAGACTCATGACGATGTTTCTTTCATCATTTCAAACCATTTGCAATCTCCATGTTATCATGCTCTGTAAAGTCTCCTTCAAGGTACAAGAAACAGATAGGAAACATCCGCTGCCTTTGGGTAAAACACACTCCCCGTGTTTTAATTGTTCCAGATCGTAGTTTATGATCTGATGTGTGGATGCACCAGCTCACATGGAAGCGTGAAGCAATTCTTGAGACCCACGTGTCACAGTCTGGTATTTAATATCATCCACAAACAAATTCAATCTCCTTTTCGATAACTCTGTCGCACATATTCAAATATTCCCAAGAACTATATCTAGCTATAAAATAGAAGCTTGCATAGAACTTCTGTGATCGTTTGTCTTTGTCAAAACTTTCCTCTAGTCACATTCAACTCTGCCACGTCATTCAAGGGCCACCTCCACCCACACCGTGGACAGACACCTTTTCTCGCTGTCGTAGGTCAAAGTGAGACACGTCGTGTTTTATTGTTTCTTCTCAATTGTAGGCTTAAGCCGCGCTTCCTATGGATTCGTCTTATACTTACTTCTACAACGTGTTAACATTGCTCAATAGGCAGAAATCATGTCTCCTATTTCCATAGCCAAAGCAGTCTCCCTTGACCTTGGCTGATGGAACACCAGGACAGGCGAGAAGCGGCAAGGAGAAGTGTGTTCGGATAAACCTAAAGGATGCGACGCTTTCTGCCACGGGAAAGACATTTCAGAGTGACTTCCCCCATCTTTTGTAAGGGTGTTAGACACGTCTCCAAACCTTCTGAGTCATGTCAGTTAGCTCAGACTTGCTCAGAGATCCAGCCTGAGCGCACCGCTGTCTGGCTCTCGTTGCTGTCATTCAGTGTCCCCCGAGGACCTGGAAATCAGAGTGATAGTAACTTTAAGAATGACGAATTTTGAAAATGCATGCATTTGAGGTATGCCATTGATTTCAATGCCTGCTGAACGTATTGAGGAAGAACGCATCCCTTTGCTTCTTTCATATTAAGGAAACGCTGGATAAGCTCCTGATTTTCCTATAATATAGAGTTGACAATTATCAAGCTTTTGGTTCATTTTAATGTAAATCTTTGAAAGAATTTGGAAACAATCCAAAAGCAACATATAATTCCTTTATTAAAGGTCCATTTCTGCCCAAAATTCATCGATAGAATTATTGTCACAATATCCTTATGTTTCATATTTTTTTACTAAAATAGGCAAAATATTTGATAATTACTGTAACTGCCGCTTGTAACGGAGTTGTACCACGTCATAAAAGGCTTGCTACTTGTCATGTTTATAATGCAAGACCATTTAAGCTGGTTTCATGTGTGCGTGCCTGTGTAAGTGAAGCCAGACCTCTTTGGTTTTTAGCTACTAACTCTAACCTTTCACAGCGATGACTTTGAAGTGACATTGAAAATTTCATAATTGTTTGCCACCATCTGCTTGTGTGTGTTCATCCGTATTGTTTCCATGCCTTCAAAAGTTTTGCAGTTGAAGGTTTAACGCTCACAATTCCCCATTTACAGTTAACATCTATTGATTCTTTGAGGTTGTATGTGCTTATCGGAACATCTCGTCCAGCCCGTCACTTCATGTAAGTGTTGGTTTCTTGTGATGTGGCATATGCACATGAAACTGTTCGAAGCTGTGGCCTTGTCAGGTCAGGGAGATGTGCAGCCTCTGGAAGTGACAGCAAAGCTCTTGAAAAGCATCGTGCTCACGTAATCTCCTACAAAAGCACGCGGGGAGACTGTGCAAGTCTAAGACGCCCTAATGCCCACACGAATGGCCAGGATCACATCGCACTACCCGTACTTAATAACTCTAAATACTGATATATTGTAGGGTCTTCTCAACCACACAGAAGCGTTACATATGATTGTACTTCTTTTAATTTGTTATCAAAACCATTGAAATACAATGTCTTGCATTATAGATAAGACTCCACAATCTCGAAACTAAACAAGACTCTCCAAACACCACTTCATACTTACTGTCCTGCCCAGCAATGTCCAAGAGACATTTGCTTTCCTCCCTGTCGATTCTCTCTGCACATCTCTGGGGAAGTAAAGTTAGCTGGAGTAGTACCCTCATGTAAGCAAGCAGTGAATGCCACACGCTACTACTTCAAACCAGATGCTGTCTCCTAACGGATCTGATTTCTGCAAGCTGTATTAGCTGCTAGGGCTGCTAAAACAAAACACCCCAGGGGAGCACGTTACACAGCAAACACTCATTTTTCTCACAAACACCAAGCTGTTTCCAGGTTTGCTACCACCTGGGGCTTACCTTCTGAGCTTGTTCACCGCTACCTTCTCTGTGGCTTCATGTGGCATCTTGTCGAAGCCTTTGTTTCTCAGGCTGTTTCTGTATGTGTCCTCATCCTTTCTGAACAAGGGTATCAGTGATATTGGATTAGCACCTGAACACGGAGAGCTAATGTCACCTTAATTACCCCAAAGGACTTTTACCTTTAACTGTCTGTCGAAAGGTGCAAATCTGGATACATGGAGAGGTACGAAGGGGTTGGGACTTGAACAAAGAAATTCTGAGGATGACAATCCACCTCATAAACAATGATATATAAGTCATTGAAACTAGTTGGTAGGACAGTGAAATCAAAGCTATTTGTGCCCTCCTCACACCAATGCGCAAAGATTTCTGACACCACGTTCTGTAAAGCTGCATGTGATATATGTGTTTAGCCACGTCACTAATATATTAATCTAAGAGAAACTGGTCTTCCCGTGTAATGCAAGTCATTGCCTACCTATACTCACTCACCAACCTCTTCCTGGTAGGTTCTAACTCCATCACTATGGCTTGAAGCATAGTGTGTCTTCGCCTACACACAGTGACACTGTAGGTGAAGATAAACCATATCGAACCAGTTGGGACAATAGTAGATTACAATGAGAGAATAACCTATCTCTGTACATAAATTGCTGAAAAAAGTGTAAAATAATAAGAACGTTACAGCTTTGAATGATTAAAGAACAGACAGACAGACAACCATCCGGGTACTATAGACTTCTGCTCATGAAAAACCCCTTCTGATTGACGCTGCAGTTGGCATCAAGCCAGCTGTGGCAGTACCCTCGCCCAGGGCCTGTGCCGCGCTAGCTCTCCTGACAGCTTGTGTGCGTCTAACAAGTGCACGCCTAGCATCTTCCTCTGCTCTTGAGACATTGTTGATTTTAGTGCCGATGACCACGTAAGGAGAATTCTCATCTAGCCTGGGGCGATCTTGCTTCCTTCTGACCCAGCAAACCCCGAGTCTTTCTGCCTTCATTCGACAATATCAATATAAATATTCCCGGAACAGTCGAAGGAGACTGATTTGAGCTGAGAGGGATGGGACTGAATTATCACTATAGCTCAGCCTTGGTATTCCCCACACTCAGCCCTCACCCTCTTGGGTCTCCCATTCTTCCCTGTCTCCCTTGCCCCAGGCTGAATATCACTGCTGACCTTTGTTTTCCCAAAGCACAGCTTAAAGTATTGTTGATGCTGATAAACTCCCTCAATTTTGTTGATCGCAATTGGCAATTAGAACTGGTATTGGGGTGAGCACCCAGAATACGTCAACTTTGAAGGCTAGATTTTGCTGTTTCTGGATTTATAATTAGCCAAGGCCCACAGTGGTTTGTCTTCGAGGTTGGGGTGTCTGTACACGCGGCCTTTCCCGGTGTGTGCCTGAGGCTTGTTCTCCTTTCTGCTGGCAGCCCCGTTGCCTCCCATTTCAAAGCTTTCCCCTCAGTCCCTTGAGGTACAATTAAACAATTCTTCTTGCTCTTTTGAGCGGGGGGAGCAGCTCATTCTTTTCTTGGTCCTCTCCTTTCCAAAATCCTGTTAGTGTTCACAGCGCTAAAGGCTGAAGGAGCTCTTTCTTGTAACAGTAAGCGGGAATGGTCTCCGAGTAAAACTAGGCCCGTCCCTTCCACAGCACACAGAACCTGTCCAGGGTCTGCTGTGAAAATCGCACTGCGACTTTCCCTGTCCTCTCCTCAAAGCGTTTGGTGACATTGAAACATACTTGTTAAGAATAAATAATGAAGAAAAAATGACAATGGCTATGATTATTACCGCATGGCATAATACAGTTACCAACAGCAATGTAAGTATACAGATCCACTTTAGTCATTCACACACTCCACTGGGCGGTGAACATGCTCATAGTAATATATGAGGTTTAAATTTTGTTATGAATAAAAGAAAACATTAAAATGAAGGCTATATGATGGTTTGAATTTTTATAGGCATTTTCTACTTAAGTTTGAAAAACTATGTATATGTAACTATATATAAATCCTATTAGAATTATATACTATGCTTGTTAGGAATATTTTCCTAATGCGAGCTCTCCGCTGACACAAAACTCCCAATCAAGCCAAATTAAGAGATATCCAGGTTTAATGGGAGATCTGCACTCTCGGGTGACCCCGAGGGAGAACTGGGAAGCTGTGCTAAGGCAAACACAACCACGGGGAGTCCAACAGGGGACTGTCCCCTTTCCCTTCCAGAGGAGGCTAAGTGAGGACTGGTGTTCTCTCCTGTCTGGTGGAAACAAGATGGCTGTCTCCTTTCCCACCCCAGCAGTATCTGAGAATGAGTGCTGTGAAATCCAGTTTGACTTAACCCAACACCCCAAAGAACCAAGTTTTGCTTTTAAGATGATCACATATCACATCAATTTTGAATTCAAGACAGCAAGCTAGGCTTACTGAGGTAACAAACAAACAGTTGACAAAGATCTCAATGTAGAAATTTTTTAAATGCTCAATATACATTATAAAAATTACTTAAAATGAACTGAAGTAAAGAGTTGAAAAAAAAAGACAAGGAAACAGAAGACAGAAGAAAAAGGACTAAATGGAAATTTTAGAACTGGCACCTGAGGAGACTGCTTAATTAAACAGAAAACCCAACCCAAACAAACGAAAACCTGACAGATTCAACAGCACAGTCGAGGGCAGGAGTTACAGCTCCAGACAACACAGAGGAAGAGATTTTAAAATTAACAGACCCTGAGGCCTGAGAAGAAAGTCCTCACACTCAAGTCATTTCTGTCAAAGAAGAGTAGGGGGAGGGGACAAGACTGTGAGAGGACTCGGAACTCCATGACTAACAATTCGTCACTAAAATCATAAGGAACTTTTACCGTTCAACTCGGAAACAAGGCATAGCAGCAGCAGCAAAATTGAAAAGAAAGTCCAATTTGTAAATGACAGAAGTTATGAAGACTAAGTTACAGCAAACTTTCAGAAGTGCAAAGGCCCAGCACTGCCCCAAGTCAGAGTCGTTGTGGACCAAGGAAACACCATCAGACCTGCTGAGGAAACAGGAGGCTGTGAGCCTTGAGACGGTTTCTCAAGTATGCCTCTCTAGGGCAACTAATAAAGAGATATTGCCCATAATTCTGATGACTGCACATCACTTGTTTCTGATACGGTGTGTTTACATGCTATGCTTTCCCCTGGGGACGATTTCGATTCAGAAGTTATTAAACATAATCATAAAAGTCAGTGACATCGCCCTGGGCACCTGGGAGCCACTCTAGGTTCAAGTCTCTTGCCAATCCTAAGGTGGCTCCCTTAACTAAGATATGTGCTTCCCTGCTCCCTATCCAACCTTCCTTTATCCCAATCATCCCATTTCCCAAGTTCCCCCCAACCTCCCCTTCTCACTTTTCTCTCCCCATCTCCCCTTACCCCCCCCCCCCCCCACCCCCAAGATCCCAATTTTTTGCCCGGCAAACTTGTCTACTTCCAATATCCAGGAGGATGACTTTATTTTTTTCTTTGGGTTCACCTTTTTTTTTATTTTTGCTTTTTTAGGATCACAAATTATAGACTCAGTGACCTTTATTTATGGCTAGAAACCAATTATGAGTGAGTACATCCCATGTTCATCTTTTTGGGTCTGGGTTACCTCACTCAGGATAGTGTTTTCTATTTCCATCCATTTGCATGCAAAATTTGAGAAGTCATTGTTTTTTTTACCGCAGCATAGTACTCTAATGTATATATATTCCACACTTTCTTCATCCATTCTTCCACTGAAGGACATCTAGATTGTTTCCAGGTTCTGGCTATTACAAACAATGCTGCTATGAACATAGTTGAACAAATGCTTTTGTCATATGATAGGGCATCTCTTGGGTATATTCCCAAGAGTGGTATTGCTGGGTCCAGGGTTAGGTTGATCCCAAATTTCCTGAGAAACTGCCACACTGATTTCCAAAGTGGTTGCACAAGTTTGCATTCCCACCCCCAATGGATGAGGGTACCCTTCCTCCACAGCCTCTCCAGCAAAGGCTATCATTGGTGTTTTTGATTTTAGCCATTCTGACAGGTGTAAGATGATATCTCAAAGTTGTTTTGATTTGCATTTCCCTGATCGCTAAGGAGGTTGAGCATGACCTTAAGTGTCTTTTGGCCATTTGAACTTCTTCTGTTGAGAATTCTCTGTTCAATTCAGTGCCCCATTTTTTAATTGGGTTAATTATCATTTTAAAGCCTAGTTTCTTGAGTTATTTATATATTTTGGAGATCAGACCTTTGTCTGTTGCAGGGTTGGTGAAGATCTTCTCCCAGTCAGTGGGATGCCTTTTTGTCTTAGTGACAGTGTCCTTTGCTTTACAGAAGCTTCTCAGTTTCAGTAGGTCCCATTTATTCAATGTTGCCCTTAATGTCTGTGCTGCTGGGGTTATACATAGGAAGCGATCTCCTGTGCCCATCTGTTGTAGGGTACTTCCCACTTTCTCTTCTATCAGGTTCAGTGTGTTCAGATTGATACTGAGGTCCTTGGGCAGCTGAGGATAGGGAACCTGAAATGACCCTATCCTATAGCCATACTGAGGAATATCTTGCATATCACCATAGAACCTTCATCTGGTGATGGATGGAGATAGAGACAGAGACCCACACTGGAGCACCAGACTGAGCTCCCAAGGTCCCAATGAGGAGCAGAAGGAGGGAGAACATGAGCAAGGAAGTCAGGACCACGAGGGGTGCACCCACCCATGGAGACAGTGGGGCTGATCTATTGGGAGCTCACCAAGGTCAGCTGGACTGGGACTGAAAAACCATGGGATAAAACCGGACTCTCTGAACATGGCGAACAATGAGGGCTGATGAGAAGCCAAGGACAATGGCACGGGGTTTTGATCCTACTTCATGTTCTGGCTTTGTGGGAGCCTAGCCAGTTTGGATGTTCACCTTTCTAGACCTGGGTGGAGGGGGGAGGACCTTGGACTTTCCACAGGGCAGGGAACCCTGACTGCTCTTCAGACCGGAGAGAGAGGGGGAGAGGAGTGGGGGGAGGGGGAGAGGGGCGGGAGGAGGGGGAGGGAAATGGGAGGCTGGGAGGAGGCAGAATTTTTTTTTTGAATAAAAAATAAAAAAAGAAAAAAACAAAAGAAAAGTCAGTGACAGTAGACTATAGCAGCGATCGCAGATCTCGTTCTGACCTAACACACTGCATAAAAAAAAAAAAAACCACCAGGAAATGTATGGCTTGCACACGAGCTTCCACGTTTACCAAGAGCTATTCTTGTCTTCTAATACCCACCGACAGTTCAAGTGCACACCCGTGCTAAGGCCTGCATGGCTGGGTATTGGTACGGGTACCATCACTAATATATTATTTAATGCTGAATTCTTTAGTTAAACTCTGCCATGTATTTATTTCTCCTGACAACTCGGTGTGTAGCAGCCATAATAAGAGTCTGTGGGGGATAAATATTTGAATTTCATAATCTGCATACACCAAGCTAAATAATTCTACAAAGCTCTTCTGAAAATGCTTTCAAAGTTACCACATCTGATCCTTTGGAATCCAGCTTGAAACAAAAACTTAGCTAATAAGCACCCTGGGAGTCTTTCTGTATTTATACCCAATGGTCCAAGTTTGAAATATCTATCTAGTACTTGATCAAAGTACAAACTTCGAGATAGCTGCTTTCTCTCGCTCTCATTTATATTCCACTCATGCTACTCAGAGTACCCACTGCCTCCTAGAAAATACATTTATTTGTCAAATAAATACATTGAGGAATAACATTCACTTTCATTTAAATGTTCGCCCCAGTCTCAGCTCCCATTTTAAAAGGATGATACTCTGCTGTAATATTGGTAACTCAGGGTAAAATAAGCTCACTCCTTATTACGTTTTGAGCCTTGATTTAAAATGAAAACCAAGAGAGGAAAAGGCAGCCTTCAATATCGAAGACTTCTAGCTACAGAGAGAGTTCAATGTAGCCAGAGCTAGCCTGGAGCTCCCAGCCAGGCTGTGTGGCCGTCCTGATAAACAGAAGCATCCTCCAAGAGCATCAGACAAGTTCTGTCTGAGACCCTAACAGACTAAGACAAAACAAGGTCAGTTCAGAATTTTATCTAAAAAGACGCAAACAAGGCCACGGTGCCTCCTTCCCACTATGGGATGCTTCCGTTCTCCAGTAGTTTAGGTGGCTGCCCCCTTTGAAAATAAAAATCTGTACAACTCCATGCGTGGGGCGTGGTTCCCAGACCCCCACCTCTCCCTGAGGATTCTTAGGCAGGCAGCAGTTGGCGAAGGAGGGAGAGAGATTGTTTTGGGTGGTGCAGTGACTGAAAAGATCTCTGCGCTCCAGTCGGCAATCTCTCACCTAGGTGTCTGCCAGAACTCCTTAATGCAACTCTGGGTCCCGAGAAGAAAGACTAAGACATGAAAGTGGAAACTCAGCTGGGTGGGGAGGGGAAAGGACCGGCATGAGTGAGAGGACAATGTGGTCAACTGGGCGAATAGCATCAGATCAGATCATGTCATGCACATGTATGGAAATGTCACTTTGACGCCTCTGATGATGTATGACTGACACATGCTACTAAACCATCAAAAATAGAAAAACAAAAGAAGCCAAGTGGGGCAATCATTCCCCTTCGAACCAGGTCTCTCTGTAAGTCAGCTTTATTGAGCTACCTGGCTTTTTTACCTCAAAAATCACCCCCGGAGTACCTGTGCCAACGACTGTCGGGGCAATGAGTTGAATATCGTCCCTGCATTTCTCAATTTTTTTTTTCAGTATCGGAGAAGGAGTCCAGGGCTTTGCACAAGCCTGGCATACATTCTACTACCAAGCAATCCCCCTGACTTTGTTAAATTAGAATTTATTTCATTAAAATATTGTATTAGCTCTTTGAGAATGTTGTACTGTGAATCACATTCATCCTCCTCCCATCAGCTTTTCCCAGATCCAACAATGCTTTTTCTTTTTTAAAATTTTTTAATTGATTTTATCGACTTCTACATTTTTCTCTGCTCCCCTCTTTTCCTCTCCCTTCTTCTTCAATCCTCCCCCAAGGTCCCTGTGCTCCCAGTTTACTCAGGAGATCTTGTCTTTTTCTACTTCCTATGTAGATTAGACCCATGTATGTCTCTCTTAGGGTCCTCATTGTTGTCTAGGTTCTCGGGGATTGTGGTTTGTAGGCTGGTTTTCTTTGATTTATGTTTAAAAACCACTTATGAGTGAATACATATGATAATTGTCTTTATGGGTCTGTGTTACCTCACTCAAAATGATGTTTTCTAGCTCCATTCATTTGCCTGTAAATTTCAAGATGTCGTTATTTTCTCTGCTGTGTTTTACGCCATTGTGTAAGTGTACCACATTTTTCTTATCCATTCTTCAGTTGAGGGGCATTTAGGTTGTTTCCAGGTTCTGCCTATGACAAACAATGCTGCTATGAACATAGTGGAGCACATATCCTTGGGTACGATTGAGCATCCTTTGGCTAAATACCCAAAACAACACTGCTTTTTCTATCTACACAACTTTGTGTTCTTATTTATTTTTTTTCCCAATTTTCAAGGCTAATTTGTGCTGTTCAAATATTCTTGGATGCGTGGTCTTCCACCAGAGCTTGGTCAACTTATCAGTGAATACACTTTTAGAGAAAATGGCCTTTCCTCTCCTACAGAGCCGTCAATAGTCCCGTAAACAAGGTAGGATGCCAGCCCAGCTCTCCTCTCCATTCTGAGACTGGTGTGACTTGGGCTTGGATGTGCACCATGTCACAATCAGTGTGAATTTGTGTGTGTACCTGTCCTGCTGTGTCCAGAAGATACCATTTCCCTTAGTCATCTACCACCTTGTTGTTCTGGCACCTTCTTTCCCAACAGATTAATATTTTGGTTATTGTAAACACATTTCTTTGTAAATGTATGTTTCTTACAGGAATAAAAATAATTTCCTAAACAAACACCTAAACACCGTAAACCTTCAAGGTAGAATAATGTTTTTATACATCCAAGGCAGGGGCCTCCGTAATAGTAGTCAGTAGGCCCTGAGACTGGGTAAAGAGAACTTTGCAGATGCCACGTAGTTAAGGACCCAGGTATGGGGAAAAGATCCTGATTATTTGGTGGACCCAATGTAACCACGTGGATCTTTCCATGAACTGCTTTGATTATGGTTAGAGGAAGTATGGGATGCTTCACGGTTAACAAGATGCACATTGTTAGCTAAGAAGGCAGAGAAACAGTCCTAGAGACAGGAACGTTAGCAGTGCCTAAAAGCTGAAAGAGGCTACGTTCCCTGCCCTTTCCTACTTCAGTTTTATCAAGGTAAGACACATAGTAGATTACTAACCTCCAGAACTAGGACATAGTTGATATGTGTTGTTGCAAGCCAAATTGCAATAGTGACAACAGCATACACACACACACACACACACACACACACCGTTTTACTTGAAAGAAAATGTAAACCATTCTACAGAGTCAAAATATGAAAATTTCCTAACTCTCTAAGTACCTCTGCAGCACATTTATTTTCCCTGACCCAGTCGGAGCTGGCACACTACTCTTGGCTGTCTGGACTCATTTGTCTTACTTAATCTAGATTGCCTTTTCCTTTCGATATTGATCGTTTTATTGAAGAGTCCAGGCTAACTGTCTTAACAGAATTTCCCACATTTTGGATTTCTCTATGTGCTTTCCATATGATTAGATTCAAGTTAGATGATTTTATAGCAAGTTCATTTCTCAGGCTGGGTTGTAGACTTCTTTTTCCAAGATTTAGGTGTTGTGGAATATTAGATTAATATGTATTACATGCGTTTATGCTGTGGAATATTTCTTTAATAATGCAAAGATGTGTTCCTTTCTACTGTGGGACAATGGTCTTGTACACTATAAAGATTTGTCACTTGTATTGGTTTAATAAAATGCTAACTGGCCAGTAGACAGGCAGAAGTATAAGTGGGGTGACCAGAACAGTAGAATTCTGGGAAGAGGAAAGGCTCAGTCTGCAGTCCTCACCCAGATGCCGAGGAAGCAAGATGAGAATGCCTCACTGATAAAAGGCACCAAGCTGTGTGGTTTACACAGATAAGAATTACGGGTTAATTTAAGATGTAGAAGTTCGTTAATAAGAAAGCCTGAGCTAATAGGTCAACAAGTTTATAATTAAGGTAGGCTTCTGTTTATCTCTTTGGGACTGAACGGCCATGGGACCAGGCAGGACAGCAAGCTCTGTCAACAGCATTCTTTTACGTTGCATTTGTTTAGCTCTGTGAAGCTGTCTTATTTTGCCTGTCTAAAACACCTGATTGGTCTAATAAAGAGCTGAATGGCCAATTGCCAGTCAGGAGAAAGGGATAGGTGAGACTGGCAGGCAGAAAGAATAAATAGAAGGGAAGAAGAGGGGCTGGAGAGATGGCTCAGAGGTTAAGAGCATTGACTGTTCTTCCAAAGGTCCTGAGTTCAATTCCCAGCAACCACATGGTGGTTCACAACCATCTATAATGGGGTTTGGTGCCCTCTTCTGGCCTGCAGGCATATACACAGACAGAATATTGTATACATAATAAATAAATAAATAAATATTTAAAAAAAAAGAAGGGAAGAAGAAAGAAGGGAGGAACAAGAAAAGGAGGAAAAGAGGCTAGCGGGGGCCAGTCACCCAGCCACACAACCAGACATAAAATAAGAAGGAAAGAGATGGTATATAAATACAGAGAAATATAAAAATCCAGAGGCAAAAGGTAGACAGGATAATTTAAGAAAAGCTGGCTAGAAATAATCTAAATTAAGGCCAGGAATTTATATGGAAGAATAAATTGTTGTGTGATTTATTTGTGGGCTGGGTGGCAGGCCCCCCAAAGAGCAAAGAGTAAAAATAGCCAACAACATTTAGGTATACAATGTCACATTGCCCAGCTTTTGGTCAAACTAAATTTGACCACTTGTTTAAAATAGTGACAGCCTGATTGTTTCACCATAAAAAGCTATAACTTTGAAACTGACAGGTTACCTACGGACCAAAATTTACAGACTAGTAGGTACTTAGTTCCCTGACAAATTTTAATATGGCTTGGCACCTGTTAATGACACTTTCCTGCTTTTTAGTTATTAAGCTGTGAGTTCCAAACTGGATTATTTTTCTTCCTGCATTTATGAAACAACATCTCATCTTGCCATAAAAGCTTTTTCATTCCCCACGTATCTCTTCCATCCTTTCTGTCTCTGTCTCATCAATAAGGTGGCATAGGGAATCTGTCATCCACTGTTTATCAGGCCCAGCCCTCTTCAACGCTGTGCTTTGCAATCCCAGGCCCTCCGCAGTCTCATTACAGTCGGGCACAGCAGGGGAGCTCAAGTTTTCCTGGCACATTTCCTGCCCTAAGTCAGGAACTGGGCCCTCCCCAAAGGGAGAGATTTCCGATTCCTTCTAATGAGAAATCACATTTGGAATCTCAGCTCCGGGTGCTGTGCGCGCTCCCTGCTTCTTCAGCTAACGCCAGGTTATTGCTTGCTCAACCTTTATTTCCCCTTCTTAAGTTTCTCATTAAATGTGGCACCAGTCACACGCCACACGATTTGATAGGAAGTGTCTCACTGTCACAGTTTAAACTCGTTTCCAAATTTTAGTTATGATTCTTGATTTGATACATAGCTTCATTTTGTTTTTTAAATGATCGCTTAATCCACAGATCTACGGAGATTTTTTTTTCCCTTGATTTCTAGATCCACAGCTCTGTGAGCAGAGTAATAGTATTAAGTTCCTTTAAAGAATGTCTACACTTGCTCACCCTGAGTATGTGGTCAATTTTGTTACATGACTTGTGTGAGCTTGAGAATGCATGAGTTCTCTAGCATAGCTGCAATGTTTATTAATATGCCAATCAGATCTGTTTTGTCATTAGTGTTCAAACCTTCTCCACCCTTAACAATTTTTCTCTCTTCTGTTAGAGATATGTGTGTTAGTGTCCAATACTTTTGTTTTATGGATTTTAGTACAATTTTAGCAGGTTTATAAAAATCTATATTTCTTATCTCATCTTACTGATTTGATGTTTTAATTGTGAAATGTCGCTCTTGACTGGTGACAGTGTTTTGCTCTGTACACATATAGAGCCTTATTACCTTTAGCATTTTTGTTTATTCTGTTTGTGTAAATGCTTCCATTAGTGGTAACATGATGACACATTTATTTTATAGGTTCGATAGTTTTATCACAACTCGGTGAAGAGGCACTCTATAGATGTGCCAGACCAGTAGAGAAAGAGATGAAGAGTGAGTCTGTAAATAGGAGCCAGCATCCTCATAATGTCTGTCCTGTAAAGATCCAAGAGAAGGACCTAGGGATAGCTATCAAGAGTGAATGAATCTCATTCAAATGATAAGATTAACTTTAGTAATAAAATGTTATTGGATGGTGTTGTATCGTCTTACACAGCTGTTTTATGCTCTTGAGTTTATGGTAGTCACCCGAACACACAAACATGTAGACCTTTTTTGCATGCAATCTAATTTATATATCACACTAAATCTTAATCTTGAATTTCTCAGTCTTTAATTAGCGTCTTCATGTTGTACCATGGATTCTGATTAAAATATTGAGCAATTTATAATTATTACCATTTTGCTTTTAGGTTGCAAATGAGAAACTCTTATCTGCCTCCATGCTTGTTGCTGCCCTTACTTGCCAAACATTTTCACTAATATAAATCTTAAGGAGATAGATACTGAAGAAAATTTAAAATAAATTTAGACAAGATCAAGATTCCAGTTTTGTGTCAGAATGGATTTGTATGCTTTAACTAATTCTTAGCAAAAGAATCATGATCTCTTCCTACTCATTTCACCAACTGATTACGACCCTTGAAGATTTTCTAAATGTCATATGGCTTTAATATGGTGTTTGTGTATATTTTGAGAAAGGTATGCTAGCTAATAAATTTCAGGCAGCGTGGCAACATTTTGAGTGTCACATAACCTTAGTGCTGTGAAATATTGTCATGGTTACCTGCAAAGCAGCAGGATGTAAGTGGGTGAAAGACGAGGCTCAGGCAGCACAAGAATAGACTCCAAACAGAAAACAAAGACGATGAACTGAGAGAGGAAGGTGGGACTGGGTGGGAGAAGTGTGAACAGGCCATTGTTCACCGCTCTCAGAAGAGGGGATGGCTAAATCTTTAGACACGATCTCATAATTATTCATTTCAACTGATTTGGGCTCTGAAATTGCTTTCTGTATAACAGTATCCCCAACCAAATCTTCAGAAAGTTAGAATAAATTTGTGTTATGAAAGTAATAAAAATTTAAGAGGTTTCAAGAGGACGTGGTGCCATTCCCTGACTTCAGGCATCGTCAGTTATTGGTCTACCTAATCATCCAGCTTGCAAACATTATTACATTTACCTAGACTGTTTAACCATTATTGTGTTCAAAGAGCTAAACAGTGCATTTTTTTTCAATCATCTCCTGAAACACAAAATATCTTTCTATAATTATTAGTTCCTCTTAGTGCTTAGATTTGTAAAAATCTAATTTTATTTATTTGTGGCAAGTTCATCATGCGTTTTGTTTCCTACTTCTCACCACCTCTCTTAAAGGCAACCGTGTTCTAAAATATTCACATCTAGATAACTATAACATAAATCCAACTGCATGCTGTGTTAGTCTCGACACACCCGGTCTACGAGGTGGAGAACAAGGAGTATCAGAACACAGGGCTGGAGGGATAGCTCGGTGGTGAAGATCACGTGACGTACAAACCAGAGACAAGAGCATGGACCCAGAACCCACACAAAAGCTTCGTGTGCTTTCCTGTAACTTACCACCAAGCATGGCAGAGATAAGAGATTTGTTAGATAAAACAAAAGAAAACAAAGAAACAAGCAAACAACATTAAACAAGCAAAATATTTCTAAGCTCCAGGTTCAGCAACAGATGCTGCCTCAAAGGAACAAAGAAAGGGAACAGCCAACACCAAGGTTTTCCTCTGCTCCTCTGCATGCCTGCACGCATCCATTCACACAACACACACACACACACATACACACAACACAATGCTACAATATGCATACAAAAATTATACAACATGAGTTGTATTATTAGAATTCTTACCAAGTATGAAAAATAACACAAGAAATTCTACAAAACAATTTAATTTTAAAAAGAAGAAAGAATTATGAAGACCAATATGATGGATCTCATGGTAGGTTGAGGAACAAGGAGACTTGGGACTTTGGAAAGAGGGGCAACTAAAGAAAAGGATCTAATTAATTGAAGAATACAATGAAAACCATGTAAGCTCATTTACTCTTCTTATAATGAATACAAGAACTGATATATGTGGTGATATTTTGTGTGTATTCTAACAAATAAAGCTTACTTCATGATCAGAGGGTAGAGCTAGCCACTAACTAACCATACAGGTCTGGTGGTCTGTACAGACAGACAGGAAGAAATATGGCTGGCTGCGTGGAGAGAGGAATATAAGGCAGGAGGAGACAGGAGCTCAGCCTTATTTTATTTTATTTTATTTTATTTTTGTGTTTTAAGATAGGGTTTTGCTGTAGCTCTGGAGCTTGTCCTGGAACTAGCTCTTGTGGACTATGCTGGTGGCCTGGCCTTGAACACACAGTGATCCGCCTGCCTCTGCCCCCAGCACCCCTAGTGTTGGAATTAAAGGTATGGCCACCACCATTCAGAGAGCTCAGCCCTTTTTTGGCTGAGGAATTAGCAACGCAATTGTTGGCTGTGACTTGCTCCTTTCTCTCTCTGATCTTTCAGCATCTGACCTCTAGAACTCATGGAACAGATATGTAAGACAATTTCTGAACACCTGACATTGGTAAAAACATAAAAGTAGGGCCATCAGATGGCACACAGCAAGCATCTCGCCCTGCACAGAAAACCTACATCACTTCAAGACAGAAAAGCTGCAGCTCAAAAAACCCTTTCTTGAAGATAATCGTAATAAAGATTTTAGAATAAATAATTGTGTGGCTTCTGTTTCTAAACAATTAAAGCTGGTTTTAAACTACTGCAAAAAATATCATAATTGGTCAAGAAGTCTCACTGAAAATTACACAACTTCATGAAATAGGATCAAATTTACAAAGATTTTATTTTTATTTTCCATGAAGTTTACTTAACTGTTCCCCCATAAATATTTTAGTACTATAAACTATATAACTTAAGTTGATGCTAAAACCATGCAGGAATAAAACCAGTAAGAAAGGAGTCAAATTTTGCTTGGAAAATACTTGGAAGAAAAGCTGCAAGCTGCAGCCGGCTGCTTTTTCTCCAGGGCCCAATTATAACAGAGCCAATTACGTTCTGTGAGGCGCTCGTGCCTCTTTACAATTCTCCTGCAAGCCCACAGAATAAAATTCTTCATGTGTGTGTCAGAGTTTGCTAATATGGATTCCAAATATTGCTCCATCCATCAATAGCACTTCATGTCCAACGGGGAAATGGGAACTAATATGTATTTAGTTAGCTTTTCAAATAATGTCAAATTCACAGACACTGCAAGGTAAGAATTAATGACAGAGAGAATGTTCAACTAACGGTTTAATTTTGTCCTTAAAAATATGGCAGCCACCCCTTTGTTTTCCTATTTCCCTAGTGTTGAAAATGAAGGAAGAAAAGAAGGAAGAAAGGAACCAGGGAGGGCTAAAAGGAAGCAGCCTTTCAAGCTCTCTGGTGTAAGATCTCATTCCCAGTCTTCTGACCCTGGATCTATGTCTCTGTTGTGAACACGCTGTGAGCAAAGCAAAGATCACTGTGTGTTCTCTGCATTCCATAATTGGAAAAAGATTTGGAGAACAATATGGGCATTCGCAAATGAGAAAATTTTCTCTTGTGAATGTCTGGTGTGACTTCTCTTTAAATTGGGCTGTCATTCTCCTGTAAAGAAAACCTTACTGTTAATTCCAGCTGGTTAGTCCCTGCAACTATAAACACATATTATTTTCTTTTGTATAGGGTAAGTTTGTATGTTTTTGCTGTTGCTTAATAAGCTAAGTTTTCTAGTGTTTGCTTTCTCTTTTCAGAACAAACCATCAGAAAGCAATCCTTGATAACACTTGTAATGCTTTTGAAACCATGATTTTAGAGGCAAAATCTTTATTTTAAATGCAACAAACTTGAAGCCCATAGAACTGCATGGATTACAACCTACCATTAGGATCAGAAAGAACAGAAATACTGAGATCTTCTAACAATGTGTATTTGTTATTAATGTTGGTAAAATATTTCAGTTAAATATTTGGTTACATTTTCAAAACGTAGCAGCAACATATTAGCCATTCTGGATCACCAGCCTAGATGACAGCCATGAGCTCGTCTCCCCGGATCCTGTAAATAAAAGCAATAGAATTGCTAGAAATTAAAGCTGCTGCGTTTATAAGCAGGGTAGCGGCAGAACAAAGGCTTCTCAAATGTGGAAGCCAACATGAGCCAAGGGTGCCAACAGGTAACTCAGACCGTGGGTATTCTCAGTGCAGTCCTGACAGAAGAAACGAAGAAGAGAGAGTTCATATTTGAATGTGGAAATGTCACGTATCATGGAGAGAGAGGCACTCCACATCTCTGCTCCCCACCCCTCCTCCCTACAGAACAGCTACCATGAGAGGGCACCCACGGAAGCCTCCAACTGAGCACAGTGCTCTGTATAACTTAATAGAATTCATTGGAAAAATACAAAGCAGATAATTCAGATGCTGGCACCTCAATGTAAATCTTTTCTAATTCTGGAATTTAAAATGTATTCCAACTAAAAGCTGCATGCCTGACACATTACTCTTAGAGTCAGCCAAATTTTCTATTCGTAGAAAGAAAGAACTCTTTACTCTTATTTATGAACCAATAGCCAAAGTTTTATTCACCTTATTTTTATTAACTGATATTGAAGCCATTTGAAAATAAGGAATTAATATAAAAACTAAAAGTTTGTTCCAACTGGAAAACCAGTTCATTTTTAGAAAACAAAATAACATTAAAGTAAATGATATACATAATCACATAAAAACTATATTAATTACAACACTGCCTGGCCAATGGCTTAGGTGTATTCCTACCTAGCTCTTGTATCTTAAATTAACCCATTTCTATTAATCTATATATTGCCACGAGGCTGTGCCTTACCAGAAAGGTCTGTGTCTGTCTCCTTCAGCAGCTTCATGGCATCTGCCTGACTCTGCCTCCTTTCTCCCTGCATTCGGTTTAGTTTTTCTACATAGCTCTATGCTACCCTGCCGGAGATCAAAGCAGCTTCTTTATTAACCAGTGGTAATAAAACACATTTACAACATACACAGGGAAATCCCACATCACCATGTTAGGACAAAAAATAGAAATTAGGAAAAAATTAAAAAGCTACTGGAAAGAAAATGTACAGCCTCAAAACACTAATACATTAGAAAAGACAGTAAATAAAACCACAGTCCATGTTTGAGCAAGGAAAAGGCAACAGAAACCCTAAGGACAAGCAATGAAGAGCCCTGATATTTGAATGACTATAGAGTTCAAGCTATAGAAGTATACAAAGTCCACTGGGAGGGAGGATTATCAAAGCAAAACAAAAAGGCCTTATGGGGGGGTAAGCAAATGTCAATGGAAGGCTTATGTAGATCACCCAAGAGAGACCCATTGATATAGTCACTGGTTACGGCTTGCTTATGCATCTACTTCTGGAAAGGACCACTTCACAGCAGACATGTCAGGATTCTGGCCCTGTGGGCTTTCCTTGCCCTCTTCTGAAATAACATCTGCTTACAGATGTGAGGCATGCTAATGTGGAAAGGAAAGGATCTCATGGAGTGTGGAGCCAAGGCGAAGAACTACAGACAACTCAGAACTGCTTAAGAGAGAGAGATGGGCTCGCTGACGGGCTACCCAATACCAAGGGCAAAGTGGTCAAGTCTGAAATCATGTGCACACAAACGGCAAAAACGTGTTCAGCGGGTTGTGATAATCCAAGTGAGAGACTGAATTGAGGATATGCTCTAGCAGAATGAAGGATTTGCTAGAATTACTAAAGCATTAGCTCTAGAAAAGACTTAAATTTGAGCCCAGAGAAAAAAAGAAGGAAGTCTCAGTGCGCCAGCCGGTTCATAAGGAACTGTAATTACGTTGAGACTTATGATCCATGCTGTTTTTTCCAAGAAGATGAGTTCTGGAGATGTGATACCTTGACTTGCTTAGGGGCCTAAAGGTATGGCCTGGTCTTGGTCCTGTAGACAGCACGGAAGTCATTTAGGTTACTAGTCATCTCTCATCCTGGTTTTAGGAGCTTGGGGAGCCCCTGGCTCTAGGGTCATTCAGATTCCTAGCCACCAGCAGTCCTGGTTGTAGGAGCTTGATATGGCCTGACCCAACAGATAATGCAAACCACGAGGTTATTATTCACCTCCAATTCTCAGATTTCTGGATGAAAGAAGGAAAGGTTTTTTTTGTTTTACATCTTTCCAACTGGAAAGACAATCCCGTGTCTTAATACTCCCTTTGTCTCTGGAGATCTGTATGTGCAAGGGCCTTCTTGCTAGGATTCCTGCCCCTCCCAGGAAAGACCGGCAGATGAAAGAGTCCCACTAACCACATGAAAACCAGCAAACAGCTTAACAGTTTGAATTTGCTTGCTCTTCATATAAAACTAATCAAACTGTGCTAATAACTTGGGCGTTAATTCATTTATCTAGTTTTTATTCATCATTTATATAATAATGAACTGTTATTAAGTATCAGAAACTGTAAACAAAAGATATTATTTTAGACGCCTTTTAAAAACCAATTTTATCTTTCCAGAGCTTCATACCTGAGCATGGTATCTAAATCACGCCTGAGTCTCCCTTCCTTCATTCCTTTCTTCAACTGCCACCTTGCTCGCCAAACGCATGACTTTTTCCTTTAATTATGATTGTTTTATATATGTGTGCGTATATATATGCATACACAAATATACATATATAAAACCACAGAGTCCACTTAGCATTGTTTGTATAGACCTGTGTCCAGGACAGACCATGTGGGATTGAAGAACCTACGTGGCAGTTCATCCCCAAAGGAAGCGGATTCCCCTCTCTCTGTACTAAGTGTCCAAAGATAGCTCTTTATATAGGGGTCAGGCCACAAGGAATTCCCTTATCAATATTGTTTTATCTATTGGTGATATTATGCCCATCTAGTTCAGGCACACAAACTATTGCAATTTCATGGGTGCATTTGCTCTGCCCTGTTTAAGGAGATACTGTCTAGAGCAGACATCATAGGCTCACGGCTCTTATTATCTTCCTGCCCCCATCTGGCTCTCTTCGCTTAGACTTAGGTGTCATGGTTACATTGCAGGTGCATCAGCTGGGGTTGGGCACCCAATGTTAGCTAGTCGCTACATTTGACCAGGTGTTAATCTTTCTAATTGCCTCCATCTGTTCCAACATCCTTCGCCATTAGAGAAAGGCAAATTGAAACTACTCTGAGATTTCCTCTTCGCCCCAGAGAGTGGCTAAGGTCAGGAGACTCTCTGACAACAGGCGCTGCTGGGGACTTGGGAAAAAGAAACCCTCGCTCACTGGTGGTGGGACGGCTTCTCTAGGCCATCAGTGTGGGGACGTCTCTGAAGGGAAAAGTCGGTCTCTATATGACCAGGTTTCAATACTCCCTGTACACACTCAAACGGTTTGCTATTTTACTCCAGAGATAATTTATGAGACCTGTTCATGCTGCTTTATGCACAAGAGCTGGAAAACGAAGCAAACAAAATGTCCTTCAGCTGAGGAACGGAAATTGAAAACACCTATTTATTCATAATGGAATGCTGAAGAAAACGGAAATCATGGAATGAATTCACGAAATGAACGGACGGTACCGGATGGACTAAGCCAAGTGGGGCAATCCAGATTCAGAAAGAAAATACCACGCGTTCTCTCATAAGTGTGGACCTTAGCGATCACATCTTTGGATTGATTCTATAACCGAAGCAGCAAAAGAAGCTAGGGAGATAGAAAGACCGTGAAAGGGAGGGGGAAGGAGAAACACCAGAGAGGGGGCAGGGTAGGACAAGCGTGCTGTGAGACGGGTACTGGAGGCTGTAACTGGGGTCTTGCTATTGAACATTTTTGTTGTCTAGATTATCTTCTCTACTATGGGCTTAGCGCATAGTCTTGTAATGTATTAAAAGATAGCTGTTACTTCACGTATAGCACAGTGTACTGTGCTGTAGACTACTCAGTCTGTCCCCGTGTGCAACATGGGGTTTGAGGAACCAGCATAGGAAAGGAAGAGACTTTGGGTTCCTGATGTTCTACGGTCACATCTGTGACACAGCGGCAGGCTATTCAGCTAGCTCACAAGCGGGGCATATTACCAACAGCGGTATTTATATGCTGGGCTCAATTGGCACAGAATCCAAATACCACTAATACTGCTAAGACTACTAGTTATTTTATTATTATTTACGGGGACAGTATCTCACTATAAAGCTAAGCTGGAATTCATCACATAGACCAGGCTGACCTCAAACTGAAACAGAGATCCCCCTGCCTCAAATTCCCAGCGTTAGGATTAAAGATGTTTACTACCACATCCAGCTGTTGATATTGAGTATCTAAAAGCCATGAACTAGCTGACCTAATAATGGAACAACTGTGTCATTAAAGACCAAGACTTTCTATTTTTCTGTTCTGTTATCCTTACCAAGTGTGTTTTGGTACCTTGTTACAAGCATTTTGTCCATGTTCCTTAAAGACAATTATTTACAAAGGGAAAACCAATGACGAGGACTCTGAGTTTAGTTAAGACGTGACAACAGCCCTGAAAACACTAACCTATACCCTTCTAAATAGCTAGTCCCACTCAGTGTCTACCATGGGTGTCATGGGACCACCAAAATACAACTTAGGATGTCTGAAGCTAAATATAAATTAAATAAGCTTCCTAAAAAAATTTTGGACAAAGTATTCATTGAGGGAATTGAAACAGATATTATCACCTTTTCTTTTGCCGTTTTAACCACAGTCTTCACTTTTCCCAGAAGGAGTGTACAGGAATATCCAACTGCATGACCCAAAGTGAGGGGGAAACCAAGGGACCCTAGCAGTGATTGTGTGTAGGGACTGAGAGCCTGAGCAGAATAAGAGTCCCTTTGGGGCAAGAAATTTCTTGCTTAACAAAACTGTACAAGTAAGTATTTGAAAATGATGTTATCTGAAAAACTAGGTTTTATATCCCTTATGAAAATATTTGTCTTCTGTTAATTTATCATATCCATATATATTGTGACATATGTGTATATACAAACATATATACATACCCCCAAATACATCCTCAAAATGATTCCGAACGAAGATTCTATACTTTCTTCGTACGCGAATATATGGTGTTCACCTTCTAAACTAGGGCAGAATCTAGACAGAGAGAACTAACATTTCAATTTGGTTTATGAAGCTACCATCACTCTGACACCCAAATGCCAAAACTTAGTATATATGACACGGGGACAATCACTTCTGGGAATAATATCAGATAAAATATTACCATAGTCAGGTATGTAGTAAATCATGAACATTTAAAGTTATCAGCAGAAATAGATATATTTAAAATCCAATGAGTAAAAACAAGGGCAGTGAAAGAAAATTACACACAAGCGCTTGAGTTAGTGGGCTGTCACTTCAGAGCTGGGTGCATTTGGATTAATTCTTCAATTTCTGTAGCCTTCGGCTTCTTGAATAACTCACTTCATAGAGTTTGCTGAAGCAATGAAACACACTCATGCAAATGTTAACCAAGTATTAAGTATAAGAGATATACCAGTAATTCCCGCTCAGAAAAAAATGCAAAGGTAGTCTATTTTGATCTTAAAAGGACACTTAAAAAAATTAAAGCATTGCTGGGCATGGTGGGCAATTCCTTTAATCTCTGCATTCTGGGGACAGAGGTCAATGGAATTCAAGGCCAGCCTGGTCTATATGGCAAGTTCTAGACTCCTGCTTCTCCTTCTTGTGCTGTTCAACATCATGACTAGCAAAACAAAAACAGTTGCTGAAGGAGGCCCGAGTTCTATTCTGTCTGAGCCTTGCTTTGGGCTTGTTTTATGTGACCTCATGGACAGAGTCCGTCTTTCCTGGTGTATGTAATTCAAGCAAGGCAGAAGCTACAACGTTATTAGTCTGTGATGAAACTTGGCATACTCAGCTATTGGCAGATTAACATACCCATCTGTAAAATCCATCATTTTTAGGTAGATCTACTTACCACAAACCTGGTGAATCTACGTGGCACTTGCAGAACATGGCTCAATGTCATGGCCATGTTTTTTGGTTATGTGACTCAGAGAAAGAGCATCCCTTTCCTATAAATGTACCTATAAACTAGAACCAGGAATTTGTATTATTGAATTTGGTTATTCTCTGAAAAGTGCATATTAAAATCTCAAAGGGTTTTCCATGGGTCAGCTTGGAGCATGAGTCAAAAAGAAGCAATACCTACAAAGAAAGAGGAAAACCTGACAAAACAATGCACATTGCCATGGTCTCGTTTCTGCTTTTCCTTCTCAAAAACCCCGTGGGCCAGGGATTTTTTGTGGTATCACAGACATTGATACACACCCACCAGTGGGAGAAGCTGCTTAATGAAGGCAAAAACAGCCCTCGTGTTCCTTTTTCTGCGCCTAAATATGGCCTGGATCCTATGTGTAGGGGACATTCGATCTTAATGGACCTCAGATTTTTCGTAAAGACATTTGGGTTTCCATGAAGGAGTGAGGATGTAGTAGTTATGAGATCCAGTGGCTGCCCCTTTGGAATCAAAGTTAGGATAAAGTTGGGACTGAGAAAGCAACTATAAAATTTGTACTTGATAGATTTTAAAAATACGGCCACGTGTACATGAAGCCGTACCCACCTAGACTTCCCGGTTATGAGTCAGTACAGTGCTTTGCACTTTCTTGAAAGCCACAGGCACTTCTATTTTGCAATTACAACATTGTAAGAAGACCTTTTATTATGAAAGTCTTTCTGGGAGAAAATAACAATAATTTCCAGATACAGGAGTAGCTTGGCCATTTTCAGCTCTGGTAATGTTTCTACATTCTTTTCTTTACGGACTTTCCTCTCTCTTCTTACAGTTTGGAGGAAAAGGCCTCTAGTTACTGAGGCTTCATCCACCACGACGCTACTTTTCCTACCGTTGTTCTAACAGCTCTGGCCTCTGGTTTGCATGAAACAGTGAATCCAGGCAGATATAGCTCTTGCCTTTAATCCCAGCATTTGGGAGGCAGAGGCAGGCAGATCCCTGAGTCTGAGGCCAGCCCAAATTACAAGGTAAATTCCAGGAAAGCCAGAAAAACACAGGCACATTGTATCTTGAAAAATTAAAAATAAATTAATTAAAAACATTCCTATTAGATGCGATTCCTCTTTTTATTGTATTTATGGAGAGCTTTCTCCTTAAACGTTTTCAATTCGAAATAATTAAAACCTACAGACGTGTTGAAAGACTGCTGAAAATCATACCGACACGCACTCTTTTCAGATGAACAAACTGTCATTATTATTTCTCCTCATTTGCTCTCTTTCCACTTCCATGTGTGTGCCTGCACATACGTAAATATTCACACACAGACTCGTAACCAGTGCTGGGATTTGTACATCTAAGATGGGATGGCGTAAGGTACGGCTATTATCTCGCATGCTCCTGTGGCCGACTCGATCAGCTGGGAGGGTTCTGCTTGGGGTCTCCTGTACAGACCGACTGTGTGGCTCGTGACTGCAGTCAGTGGTGGGCGTCATGTGTGAACGGACCTGAGAAGACCCACTCCAATCTCTGCCACCAGTGAAACAAGGCCTGTCCTTCTGTTCTAAGGTCCAAGTGTCCCTGTATCATGACATCAGTTACAGCAGATGAGTGTCTACCTTAGGGGGTTCATCTTCATTATATTGTTGAATGAAGTCTGGTTCATTTGTGCCTTTAGTTAGGACTTCAGTGCACACACATACCTTAAGGGACACAATTCGGGCAAATCAAGCAAATAGTCAACTTCTATTTAAAACTCTTTATGTCCCATTTCTATTTCTATGCTGGGGGTGCAGGACTGAGCTCCCCATGTCAACAAGGACTATTTCCTTTCCTGTAATACAGCCTTTTCAAAACCTTACCACCTTTCCAAGAATCCTCTTGTTTCTGACTGCCACCCAGTCCCAAGATTGGCATCATGTTTGCAGTTTGATGCAGATGTTTTCATACAATTAAATACACATATATGCTTATACATTCACACAAGTGTTTATACAGACACGATGCAATTACAATCCATCTTTGACATGGGCATGCTGTTTCTTATTGCATATTCTATCTTCAAACTTTCATAAATAGGATTTTAAAAATTCCAAAATCCAATTAAAAATATTACATATCAAATAGCTGTTACTTTATGCCACCTTACTTGAATTAATGTTTGTTAAGAATTTAGGGCAGGTGTGAGAAAGTCAGTCCCCTGCACATAACAAATCATGGTGGATCATCTAAAAGGATCAGCCATTTGGTCACTTTTCACCCATGAAAACAACATTTTATGTGGCTTCACTTTATAAATAAGTTGACCGTCTTTAGCAAGGCACAAATCAGAAGGCCGAAGGCACGTGATCGTGTCTCTTTCATCGGTTCTGATCTTGATAAGTTTGGCAATTACTTGAAAAGAATGCCCGATAGAGTTTTACACCGAAGACTTGTCATTATACCTTCTGATTACTAGTTCCTAAAGTTTACCTGACATTTTCTGATTCTTACTCTTCAAGATCCTACTGCTGAGGGGTCTAAGCATCCACGGAAAGTCTTCTTACATAAGTGCTGGGGAAAGCATTCTCAGGAGGTATTTTTCTCTCAGTTTTAAGCTCACCTTCTTCTCTTCCTTCCGAAGCTGCTCATTAATATTGTAAGCAAGCTTGGTATTTTTCTAACAACTTGAAAGCATACTTTCAAAATTATAATTTTTCAAGAACTAAAATGATTTGGTATATACTGGCATCGCCCACCTAATTGTTTCTTCCTGTGTCTCAACCAATATCATTTACCCTGGAGTGCGGACAGTCCTGAACTTGGACACACTGAAGAGAAATGGTTCTCAGCCTTCCTAATACAGGGACCCCTTAATGCAGCTTCTCATGATGCGGTGAACCTCTTGAACAAAAAAATATTTGTTGCTACTTCATAACTGTAATTTTGCTACTATTATGAATCATCATGTAAATATGTGATATGCGGGATATCTGATATGAGACCCCTGTAGGGATTGTGCCCCACAGGTTAGAGACACTGCTGTAGACAGTAGAAAAATTTTGCCTCGTTAGTTAGGGTTCTAAATCACATGCTTTACATGCTAACCTAATAGGACATAATTTGAACCGCCCTACCTTAATCAGGTGAATACATTAAAAGGAAATGGGGGAAAAAGACTGGGAAATCCCTAAACTGACAAATTGCATCCTTGAGGAAGTTGTGAGGTTGTGAGGCTGGGGATCACATGACAAGATACTCCCGGTAGACGCTAGGGAAGCAAGTAGCTGTAAGGAAATGCTGGAGGCCTGTGTTATCAGTCAACCAGCCAACCCGATAGTCATGTGGAAATGAACTTTGCCAAAACCTAGTGAGCCAAGAGCATAGTTTTTCCTTTGTCGAGCCTCCCTGCATGGCCTAGCTAAGTCACTGGCTCTTCAGATCATGACCTACTATAGTCGGTGCACATGGTACATTCACTTTACTCTACTATGGTTACTATGTGTACAATATCTTCTCCTACATCCCAAAATGCAGATAAACACCTAAATCAAGCCTTAATATTGTCCCTAATTTGAGTATACCACTTTTCAAGAAATATTATCTTTTAGATACTTTTCATCATTTGGAAGTGAACTCTTCCCTATTCAAGAAAGCTAATTCCACCTCTAAAACTACAGTGCCTTTTAAGATACTGGGAGAAAGGATTTGATCATAAATTATGTAACAATGAGAACAAGATGTTCTAAAGTCATTACTCAAAATATGGTCTATTTTTGCTTCCCATAAAAAATATTCAGAGTAGTTAGATTAATGCTAACATAAGAGAAAGCATAAATATTTAAAATAAAGACATAAAACATAATAAATTTATAATAAAAACAGAATAAGTTTATTTTTTCTCAGTGCCAGTTAATAATGTTAATCAAGAATGTAAGTTTGTATTCATTGTTACAAGGACTGCCTACCAAATGAGCGCATCACTAATAAGGGCGTCTATGCCACCATCTTGTTATTCTGTGTCACTGACCTTGCAATGGCTACAGTGAAAGCCAATGTGTGATACAATAATACACTGTCAGATCATAAGGGAAATGGTGCTAACCTCAACCAAGGTAAACAGATCCAGCAGTTTGTTTACTACCAAAACTTTTAAAACTTTCAAAAGTTGTCCCTATTTGCAATGTATTTTCACAAAAAAAAAAATATGTTTACTTTTGGCAACAATCCAGATTATGTGAAAAATTTTTAAAAGACAGAGAGACAAGATCATGAAATGCTTGCTTTTCTTCATGGACATCTTTTTTGGTATGGAGTTTAGAATTTTTTTTTCAACATACTGCGCCATGAAGACACACATCTTTGGTCAGTATCCTACTGAAAGCACTCCTACCTACCAGAGCAAAGCTACTAATGCCAACTTCTAAGTGATTGTAGCATTTCCATTATATTATGTCATTAAAAAATGCTAGACAAAATGCAATGTGTTATCCTCAGTTTACCTTTTAATACTTATTAGGGATGTCAAAAGTCCAGTTCCCCACGTAATGACTTTGAAATGAGACTATTAATCTGTATGCTGACTTATTCTATATGCAGATTTTCTTAGGAGGAAAATACTAAAAATTAATTGTATTAAAAACAGAAATCAACTGGGTTATGTTTTGAGAAGTAAAGAAACCCGAGAGCCTGAAAATATCATCTAGGATACGCCGTCATGTTTTGTTGTTACATGGTAGAAGCTGGAAGGGTGAGAGATAGAAAGAGAAGAAACAAAGAGACAGAGATACAGAAAAATGCAGAAGGACGAAGGGAGACTGGTGGGTCTTTTGTGAAGAAATCACACATGAGATAAGGAACGGTCACAAAAGCATTAATAGGTCCACCATGGCAAGATCTCTCAGCCCAATTATTTTCCTAAAGGCCTGTCTTTTTAACACTGCTGTACTGAGGACTGAAATTTCAACACACATGCTTCAAGGGAACACTCAAGCCTTAGCATGAAGGTTAACAAAAATCAAAATCTGAGTTTGCTGGTATCCTGTTTTCACAGGATACTGAAAGTAACCGACTAATACATAAGTTTAAAGCAAAACATTTCATCTAGCATTTTGTAAAGCTTTAGGCTTATTAAATTAACAAACTATAAGGGAAAATCAAAGTGGGTGTGTGGCTCCATACCTGTAATGTTATCACTTTGAAGGCTAAATTAGAAGGATCACATATGTTTAAAACCACTCTGAACTACTTTGCAGAAATTATCACAAATTCAAACAAAGAAACAAAGCCACAAAATAGCACAACGGCACTCCGTTCTTGTTATGGTTTGGATCTGATGTGTTCACCCCTAAATTTCGGGGGTGCTATTGAGAAGTCACTGGGATATATAGGGGTTAACCTCATGCATGGATTACTAGTCTGATGTTTTCATATCTGAGTTGTTATTAGAAGGTGGAGCCTCGTTGTAGGAGATGGGTCAGTAAGAATGCCTTTGAACAGCACACTGTGCCGCCCACTCCTTTCTCTGGTACATTCTGCTGTCGTGGAGAGCAGAGTCATCGGCCACGGGTTTCCACTGCCTCAGGCATGAAGCAATGGATGCAGCTGATCTTAGACCGAAAACACTGAAAACTATGATGAAAATAAGTCTTTCTTCCTTTTTTTTTTTTTTTTTTTTTTTGGTTTTTCGAGACAGGGTTTCTCTGTGGTTTTGGAGCCTGTCCTGGAACTAGCTCTTGTAGACCAGGCTGGTCTCGAACTCACTGAGATCCTCCTGTCTCTGCCTCCCGAGTGCTGGGATTAAAGGCGTGCGCCACCACCGCCCGGCCGTCTTTCTTCCTTTAAAACATTTTTTCCTCTGGCATTTTGTCTCAGTGATGGAAAGATAACTACTGCAATTCTGTATCAAGGGAACCCTCAGTGGTGGGAGAAAGGGATCAACACATGAGACCACTTGATGCTTCTGCAGAGGACCAGACTGCAATCAATTTACCTCGAGTTCCAGGAGCTCAGACGCCTCCTTCTGGGCTCTGCAGGTACTAGCAGGCACATCTGCATACTCACACACAAACACACAGGCACACACAGATGAAGACACACACCTAAACACAACCGCACAATCCATTTAGTGTTATGCTTTTTAATACTGATAATGAATTTTTAATTTTACTTTTCCTCCCGTTGTAAAGCCATTTTTCCTCTTTTCAAGTGTTCACACGTGTGTATGCATGCTCATATGTGTGTGGTCTCACAGGGCATATGTATGTATGTGTACATGTATGCCTATTTGTATAGATGTGCAAGGCTGATTCGGTCTCTTTTGAGACAGGGTCTGCCATTCACTCTGAACTTCGCCAGAGATCCTCTATTTTCGCTTCCTAAGGCTGGATTCACCAGGAGGCTGCGTGACAAGTGCTTTAGCTGCTGGGCCATCTCCCTCTTTCCTACTCCATCCTTCTTAATGTTACCTTTTATTTGAGAGCCATTATGGCTTAAACGTTGCAGTTAAAATCAAACGGGTGTCTCCATCTGCATGACGTTGGTCTGGATGTTGGTGAGCATATATATCACTGACGTCGAGCTCGTTGGGTTGCCACTTCTACGTGAGGAAAGTATTGTAGGTTTTCATACTGAGCTCTAAGCCTGCTTTTAGGACCTGAGCTTTCGTGATAAATTTGAAAATAGAAAAAGTAAAGTCACTCGGGGGTGTACCTCACACAAAGAAAGTAGTTAAACAAAGGAGACTTGTAATATGCATATAAAAATGCGTCTTTTTGGCGAGCTATATTAGTCCACTGGGTCTCAAACAAGGCAGGAATAATACTGAAGGCTATTAATCATTCCATTTTCCCAGCACTGCACCAGCAAGGGTTTATTTAGCACAACCACTTGCATTATTTTGACAGATTAGAAAAAAAAAAATTGTTCTGTCTAATTGGCCTTCAAACTCCCACTTCCACCAGGACGGTGTGCTAAGCTACCATTACCTCACATGATACATTCTGTGCAGAACATGGTGAACAGCGCCTCGCTTCAGATCTGCTAGCAAAGCGACACTGTGCCGTTCACACAGCCCCTTTTTAAGAAAAGAGAGATGGAATCTCCAGCCATATTCACCATGCAAGGGGAGTCATGACGTCTCACAACTGATAAGGTTTTGAAGACGTCAACTAGAGCTACAAATGCAGCCTAAATGTCCTCCTTCATCCCATCGCCTGCAAGAAAACCGATCAAGCTATATCGCTGAAGATGTTTAAAGGCTAGATTCTGTGGAGTCAGGCTAGACTAAAATGGAAGTAGGAATTAAAATCTGAATAGGAAAATTACACTGGTGGTATGGATCTCCTCCCTTCCAAGGCCACAAGGTATCCTTGCTTCTGTGACATCAACTGTGTTGGCTGGTGCTGGCTAGACTAACAATGTTGAGGAGCATTTTCTGGGTTTCAACGACAGTTTCCTCTGTCACTATGTACAGACTTCTTTCTTTTACCGCCTACATCTTCTCACCTTGTCTTGTATTTGACTCATCAAAAGAGAAGCAGTCATTGGGTAACTGGATATTCCCAGACACCAGCCTTCCCTGGCGCTGTGGATAACCAGTGTCACCACTGAAGCTGGTACCCAATAGGCATGATCTCCCCTACGCCATCAGTTTCCTCCTCTCGCTGGGTTATGTATATCATTGTTCTCTTCTTCTAGCTTCAGAATCATTTGAGATGAACGACCCTCTCTACCACTCACACTCACCCACTGCCTCTCGTCTACTCCTGTTTTCCCAGCAAGACCCTTTGGGCGACATGACCATGTCATGTCAGGACTATGACAATGACTACGATTGGGGCGACATGACCATGTCATGTCAGGACTATGACAATGACTACGATTTGGGCGACATGACCATGTCATGTCAGGACTATGACAATGACTACGATTTGGGCGACATGACCATGTCATGTCAGGACTATGACAATGACTACGATTTGGGCGACATGACCATGTCATGTCATGTCAGGACTATGACAATGACTACGATTGGGGCGACGTGACCATGTCATGTCAGGACTATGACAATGACTACGATTTGGGCGACGTGACCATGTCATGTCAGGACTATGACAATGACTACGATTTGGGCGACATGACCATGTCATGTCAGGACTATGACAATGACTACGATTTGGGCGACATGACCATGTCATGTCAGGACTATGACAATGACTACGATTTGGGCGACATGACCATGTCATGTCAGGACTATGACAATGACTACGATTTGGGCGACATGACCATGTCATGTCAGGACTATGACAATGACTACGATTTGGGCGACATGACCATGTCATGTCAGGACTATGACAATGACTACGATTTGGGCGACATGACCATGTCATGTCAGGACTATGACAATGACTACGATTTGGGCGACATGACCATGTCATGTCAGGACTATGACAATGACTACGATTTGGGCGACATGACCATGTCATGTCAGGACTATGACAATGACTACGATTTGGGCGACATGACCATGTCATGTCAGGACTATGACAATGACTACGATTTGGGCGACGTGACCATGTCATGTCAGGACTATGACAATGACTACGATTTGGGCGACGTGACCATGTCATGTCAGGACTATGACAATGACTACGATTTGGGCGACATGACCATGTCATGTCAGGACTATGACAATGACTACGATTTGGGCGACATGACCATGTCATGTCAGGACTATGACAATGACTACGATTTGGGCGACATGACCATGTCATGTCAGGACTATGACAATGACTACGATTTGGGCGACATGACCATGTCATGTCAGGACTATGACAATGACTACGATTTGGGCGACATGACCATGTCATGTCAGGACTATGACAATGACTACGATTTGGGCGACATGACCATGTCATGTCAGGACTATGACAATGACTACGATTTGGGCGACATGACCATGTCATGTCAGGACTATGACAATGACTACGATTTGGGCGACATGACCATGTCATGTCAGGACTATGACAATGACTACGATTTGGGCGACATGACCATGTCATGTCAGGACTATGACAATGACTACGATTTGGGCGACGTGACCATGTCATGTCAGGACTATGACAATGACTACGATTTGGGCGACATGACCATGTCATGTCATGTCAGGACTATGACAATGACTACGATTTGGGCGACGTGACCATGTCATGTCAAGACTATGACAATGACTACGATTTGGGCGACATGACCATGCCATGTCATGTCAGGACTATGACAATGACTACGATTTGGGCGACGTGACCATGTCATGTCAGGACTATGACAATGACTACGATTTGGGCGACGTGACCATGTCATGTCAGGACTATGACAATGACTACGATTTGGGCGACATGACCATGTCATGTCAAGACTATGACAATGACTACGATTTGGGCGACATGACCATGTCATGTCATGTCAGGACTATGACAATGACTACGATTTGGGCGACGTGACCATGTCATGTCAGGACTATGACAATGACTACGATTTGGGCGACGTGACCATGTCATGTCAGGACTATGACAATGACTACGATTTGGGCGACGTGACCATGTCATGTCAGGACTATGACAATGACTACGATTTGGGCGACATGACCATGTCATGTCAGGACTATGACAATGACTACGATTTGGGCGACGTGACCATGTCATGTCAGGACTATGACAATGACTACGATTTGGGCGACATGACCATGTCATGTCAGGACTATGACAATGACTACGATTTGGGCGACATGACCATGTCATGTCAGGACTATGACAATGACTACGATTTGGGCGACATGACCATGTCATGTCAGGACTGTGACAATGACTATGACTACTTCTCTCCCTACTCATCAACACAAAAGACATTTTTCTGTTCTCGCATCTCATTTCCTTTTCCAGGGATATCTCAGAAGAAACCCTTAGCAACTGCTCTACTCATAATATTTCATCTATCATACCTGCAAAATTAACAGGATGCTGATATGGTTCATGGTCAAGATTTTCTGTTTTCCTAAAAGACTCTGGTCCCTTCCTTTTTACTGTTATTTTCATTGCTCCTTGGGAACAGGGCTTCACTATATATAGCTCAGTCTAGCTTTAAATTCAGTCCTCCTGCCTAAGGGACAATGCATCTGGAGTGAGAGTCGTGTGCCATCTTGTCCAGCCAAAACCCTGTTCTTTATTTATTTATTTATTTATTTATTTATTTTAAATATAATTTTTTTATTGAAAAAAAAGATTTCCGCCTCCTCCCCGCCTCCCATTTCCCTCCCCGTCTCCCTTTTCCCCCCTCCTCCCTCTCCTCTCCCCCTCCCCCCCACTCCTCTCCCCCTCCC
>NW_026067916.1:7716781-7824051 GCF_014885135.2 Alexandromys fortis | reverse complement strand
TGATATTGAGGTCTTTGATCCATTTGGACTTGAGTTTTGTGCATGGTGATAGATATGGGTCTATTTTCATTCTTCTACAGGTTGACATCCAGTTGTGCCAGCACCATTTGTTGAAGATGCTTTCTTTCTTCCATTGTATACTTTTAGCTCCTTTATCGAAAATGAGGTGTTCATAGGTTTGTGGGTTAAAATCTGGATCTTCTATACGATTCCATTGGTCAACTTCTCTGCAAAACCCTGTTCTTTATAAAGTATTTTGTTCTAGTAACAGCAACCAGACTAACACATTAGCTTTTGAACATTCTCCCATTCGCGACTCCTTCAACTTTATCTCTTTCAAACTGATCGTGGCACACAATTTGAAGACATTCTCTCTGTGTATAACAAATCCGTTCTTCATGTCCGTTCACATTTTAGCACACTGCAATCTTGTTTATTCCTACCATGAACTTCACTGAAATGGAACTGTCTTACTTTGGCTTCTGTTGCTGTGAGAAGCCACCATGAGCAAAAGTGGATTGGGAAGGAAAAGGGTTATTCGGCTCACTGAGTGAACCACGGTCCATCCTGAGGGGGTCAGGACAGGAACTCTAACAGGATCTGGGGCAATAGTGGGAGCCAAGAAGAAAGCAGCTCCCGGACTTGCTCCTATTGGCTGGACTACTTTCTTATAAAGCCCATACCCACCTGCACAGGAACGGCACTGTCCGCAGTCGGCAGAGCACACGTCAATTAACACTGAAGGAAATGTCCCACCGACAAGCCCACAGCCCATTCAGAAGGGAGCAGTTCCTCAATGGGGATTTCCAGTTCTCAGATGACTGTAGTGTGTCTCATGGTGATAACCACTAACCAGGACATACAGATTCCAGAGAATCTGGCAGCTTCCATATCATTAAGTAAAAACCTGACACTTTGCTCTGGTCAGGAGACATACCTAGATGAATTCTTTACCCATTGCTAGAATTATTTTTAGAATGCAGGATGAACCTAGGTCCAAGACTTTTCTTGCTTCTACTGAATGCTATCTAAACTTTTGCAATAAATATTCATTAAGTCCAAACATAAATTTACTTCATATGGAAAGTTTTAATCAGATGGTTAACTGCACAGAGAAAAAGGTCTCTCTTTTTTTAAAAAAAAATGTGTTCATTTTATTTCATTTTGCTCTGGGCAGACAGACCTCAGATTTCTCTCTTCAAAAGCTAGCTAATTAAAATAGCGAAGAGACTCTGGAAATAGAATTTCATACTGTCATATTTAAAGAATGTTTATGCACTTGAAACAGCAGATTAAAAATATTCTTGAGCCCTAAGGAATTAATTAAAAGTGAATTAGAATAATAACTACCAGGGCTAGATAGGTCTTGTTGGACAAGATATTTTTATATTAAAATAATTAGTTACATTCTAATACTTCTATTATATACATTAGGGTATAGTGACTCTCACTGCTCATTTGTAAGTAAAACATTTTCTAACTAAATTAAATCATTAGCTCATTAAAAATTCTTATTGAGTAAAAAAAATTTAATAAAAATACTTTGAGATATGTCTTTGTAAAAACATCTTAAAGAAACAGTATTGCCATCAAGAAAAGACTAGTCCAATCAAAACTGGATTTTTAGTATTGATTTACCACTTTTGCGAAGTCTGTTAGACAATGACTGTGGTCTAAGCTTCCTGGCAATAAAGAGAATTTACCCTTGTATTATATAGTTGATGTGGAGGAACGAGCTTATTTTTACTCCGTACCCATTTTTGCAGTGCCAGAGACTGAACCCAGGATCTTCCGTATGTCAAGAAGCCCTCTATACAATCTACAGTCCCAGGCTTCATTGTTTAATTCTTGTTCCTTTTTTGAGCCTGGCTCTCACTATGGAGCTCTGGCGGCCCAGGAACTTGCATAGATCAGGCTGCCCTGAGACTCAAAGAGATTCTTCTGCCCCTGCTTCTGAAGTGCTAGGCTCAAAACTGTGCATCAATGTGCTCAGTCACGTTCTTTAAACTGGGTTTTAGCTATGAAGTTTATCACATGTCCTGGCAAATTTTTCTATAAACTTGATATTTTCCATTTTATTTTAAATTTATTCTTTTGAGACTTTCATACATGAATACTGATTATATTTACATAATTTAAGCTCTTTTCCTTCCCCTTTCAACTTTTCCTATGTTCCTCATGATTCCATCTCAAATTCATGACTTCTTTTTTAATTATCATTGTTAAACACACATGTGCACAACACGCATGCACACGCGTATGCACTGTGCACCACATGTATGTGTTCACATGTGCATGTGAATAACATGTGAAGGGGTTTATCCCTGGAGAAATGAATTCTCCCTCTCTCAGTAGTATTGATTGTCTGCAGCTCTGCAGCTAGAGGTATGACCTGGTGAAACACCCCTCACTCACACTGGCATGTCAACTAGAGGTGCCATTATTCAGGTCTGGTTTAGGCACCCATATGGTTGCTAGGTTACGGATGGTGCAGCTTCCCTGTGATGCCCAGAAAACACTATCCAGGGACAGATATCCTGGTCCCTGGCTCTTACAATCTTTCTTCTCATCTTTTCTGCATATTCGCCTGAACCTGAAGCAAAGGGGGTTTGCACTGTAGACACATCAATGGGGGACGGGCATCCCATGGTCATCTATTCTCTCCCTTTTGACCTTTATTATCTTTGTAATCTTCTTCATCTGTTGTATGCCAATGTGTAGGTATGAGGAATTCCTTAACTTTTAATGTAAGAAGTAATACCAAATCATCACAAGGTGGCTAAGAGGATATGAAATAATGTCATTAAGCTTCATAATTGTATCATGTCTATTTATTATCTATTTGCATAGATAAGAGAAACTTGTATTTATGTTTCAGTGTGTAACATAATTTTTATGCTTTCATAGTTCTTTTTCTTTAAAGGTCTATAAAATATTATAAATATTTATTTGGATTAAGAAAATGATTGCTTTTGACTCAAAAGATTGATACTCAGAGAAGAATCAAACAGAGAAGAAAATGAGAATATTCTTGAGAAGCATGTTGATAAATCAAATGTGACAAAATTGTAATACTGTGTTATGAATAGGATTTTCCCAGAATTAAACATTTTGGTACGGCTGGGAATAGTGGTGCACACCTTTAATCCCAGCACTCATAAGGCAGAGAAATGAGTTCTCTGTGAGTTCACGGCCAGTCAAGGCTATATAGTGAGACCATGTGTCAATTTTGAAGAGTATTTACTTTTATTATAACAGGGTCTCATGTAACCCAAGCAGGACTTGAGATTGTAATCCTCTTATCTCATCATCCAAAGTGATAAAATCAAAGAATGTGATACCGTATCAACTTATTTTTATTTCTTGTTTTTCCTTCCCTTCCTTCCTTTCTTCCTTTCTTTCTCTCTCTCTCTGTCTATTTTCTTTTCTTCTTGTCATTGTTTTTGAGATAGGATTTTGCTAGACATTTTTCAAGCTAGTGTTGAAATCTTGGCTCAAAATATACTTCTGCTTCAACCATCCAAGGAGTAATACCACAGGTGAACACTGGTACCCCAGCTAAAAGTTTCCTCTTTAAAAAGTACTGTTAAAAACTTAAAGGCACATGCCAGGAGGAAATATTCATGTTTTAGCTCCCCAATGAAGAAGTGGTCAGTGGAAATACAAAGAACTCATACATTTCAACATTGAGAAGGCAATTAACTCAAAGGTTCAAAGGTCAGTAGGCCTCAGAGAAAATGAATCACAACTCTAAACCAGAACTTTCAGAACTGGCTAAGATTTAAAACTGGAAATACCAAGTGATGGTATGGTCAGGGTATTTAAAAAATGGAAAACAAAACAAAACATGCAGACACTACTGATGGGAACGTGTCTTTGATACACTGTTTAGTGGGAATGCAAAATCACTCACTCACAATACAGTTGTCCCCAGTAATTCCTTTTACAAGGTACTCACAACCTAGCAATGACACCGCATAGTTATTCAAAGAAACGAAAATAAAGTGTTGATAAGTGCATGACTATTCCTAACCCCTTTAGCTACAAATGCCAAATACTGGGAAGAAAGGAAATGCTCCAGATGAGTGCATGAAGTGTGGTGCATCCATGTCAGAAATAAGACTCATGAGTTATTGTTGGGCATCATAATCCAGACACAAAGATGAACTATTTGGTTATATCATGACCTAGACAGAGCAAAAACATGATCTATGGTCCAGAATCCACTACTCTAGCTGTTTAATGCTAATTCTGATGTGATTGACTTTAAATCTTCAGGAGAGATTTTGCAGATGATGAAATAGTTTGTGTCTTGGCTGTGGTAAAGACAACAGGAACTTCAAAAATGAGTGTAAGTTATTGCTTCTGAACTGTTTACTAATAAAATTGTCCTACATGTAAATATAAAACAGAATGGAATGAGATGCCATAATCTGGGATATGTTTTCTATATACTTATAAAAATATAAGTATGCAGACAATAAGAAACAAACAAAAGTAACCTAGTTTTTAAAAATGGGTCAGTGAAACTAACAGGCATTTCCTGAGCCAGAAAACAAGAACTGTCAGAAATGTGTCTAAATGAGTGCTCCAGCCAATGGGGACATACTATTCAGAAGCCTCTTAGACGGGTGAGCACTCCTGGACATATATCAATCACTAGGATGGCAAACTGGTAAAGTAACTCTGCAAATTGTTTATTCCTTTTGTTGAAAATGCTAATACCTGAAGAGCTTCTGTCCTAAATGGGTACCATTGACAGAGTATAAGAATGTCATAGAAGCATGGTTCATAGCAAAAACATGAAAACAACACAAATGTCTGCTGAAGAAAAGGGAGTTGAATGTTTCCATAGTGATGATTGATGTAGGTGGGTCATCTGTCTATCTGTTGCTTTCATTGGTTAATTAATAAAGAAACTGCTTGGCCTTTGATAGGACAGCAGCTTAGATAGGCGGAGCAGACTGAACAGAATGCTGGGAGAAAGAAGCCGAGTCAGGCAGTCACCATAGCTCTCCTCTCCGAGATGGATGTCGGTTAAGAATATTCCTGGTAAGACACCAGCTCGTGGTGCTACACTCATATCAAGATGTGAGAGTTAGCCAGTAAGAGGCTAGAGCTAATGGGCCAAGCAGTGTTTAAAAGAATACAGTTTGTGTGTTGTTATTTCAGGTAAAGCTAGCCGGGTGGCGGGAAGCGGCCCGCCACTCCTATTTCAACAGATGACAAAAAATGAAGTATACACATGGCAACATAAATGAGTCTTTGCATATTTCAATTAATAAATTATAGGTTATGAATAGGTTTTATAAAGACATTTTTACATTCATCTATATTTAGAATATCTATAATGTAAAGCAAAGCCATTTTTGTCTTGTTTGGCTTTGTTTTAATTATTTACAAAGTATTTCTTGGATTTTTAAAATTGAAAATCAAAATTGTATGCAATATATTCTACTCTCAGTTTCTCCTCCCTCAACTCTTCCCAGATCATCCCACCTCCCAACTCACCAAACTCTATTCTGTCTTTCTCTCTTTAGAAAAAAAAAAAACAAGCCAGAATGGACAAGCCAACAAAGACAAACAAAGAGAAAGTAACACACACACACACACACACACACACACACACATGCACTGCATAAAAATACAAAATCTTTCCTTCTTCTTAAAGGTCCTGAGGGAGACATTTCATTTAGGGTTGACTGTTCCAAAGTCCCTCACTCTCTGTACTTTCTCCAGTCATGGGTATCTGTGTTTGTTTCTATCTACTGCAACAGGAAGCTTCTCTGATGAAGACTGAGTACTTACTCACTGACATACGGGTATAGCAAGATGTTCTTAGGGGCCATTTTACTGCTATGTTCCTTTAGAAGAACAATAGTATTCTGATTTCTCCTAGGCCCATGGCCTATCTACTCTTAGGTTCTTGGCTCTCTGAGTGGTCAGGCATGGGTTCCATCTTGTGGATAGGGTCTTAAATACAGCAGAGAGCAGTTGGTTACTTCCCCAGTGTGTGCCACTATTGCACCAGCATAATGTGCCGCTAAGTCGCCATTGTAGCCTACAGGGTTTGTGGCTTGGTGTAGGGTTACCTTTCTCCTGTAGTATTATGCAGAGTGCCTTCCAGTACAATGAACACTAGGCAATAGCAGTGAGCTAACACTAGAGACCATTCGTGACATCATATGGAAACTAACTACTGTGGAAGTTTCTAATATATATATTATATTATATATATATTCTAATATTATATATACATATATGAAAGAGTCACTAAATAACATAGCAGACAATGCCCAATTATATATCTTTTGTCATCAAAAAAACATCCAGTTCCAGGAGTGTGTTGCATCTAGTTGAATCAATGTATTATTATTTTTTTTTAACTCAATTGCTTAGGATCTTTTGAGGGAGAAACTAAGGCTTAGAATTAGGCTGTCCTTTTCAAAAATATCAACAACAGTTCACATCCCCATATGTGAATGTTTAAGAAAAAGTAATCAATAAATGTCATATGGTTATATAAATGGGAGTAGTGACTCCAAGAGGCAGGGAGGTGAGGGGGAATGAAGAATAGGGAGGGTTAGAGGGCAGACACCCCAAATCAGTCTGCTGGAAGTGATCGACTCCAGCAACCTACAGAATAGTGAGGTGACTACAGACTGCAATAACCTCATTTATAATTCATGATTAACTGAAAAAGAAGAGCTCAGACCCAAGACAGTGATATGGATATCACCTCCAAGCACAACACAATGATATGGAGATTACCCTTATTTTTTAGCCTATATTGTATCTATATATTGAAATATCTATATTGAAATGCCAACTGCATGTCACTGAATACTTATTAAGCATTAATCCAAATTTTAAGAAATATTTTAAGAAACATTAAGTTTAACTATCCAAATTAATCATTACTTATTTTATACTTCCATCAAATTACCATATTGTACTCCATAAATCTGTACAAGTAAAACAATTGATTTAAAAACAAACCAACTAAAAAGGAAATCAGGCGTCTTGAAATTATTGAGTCCTTTAGCTGTGCTACAAGATATGTTTATAGCACATGTATTTTTTTTTAGTTTTCAAATATTCCTTTACAAAATTAAAAAAAGAAAAGCAACAAACCAATGTATTTTGCTTCTACCTTTTCCTCTCTATTCTTATTTATTCATATTCCTAAAATATAAGCGCTCACCCAATGTGCACTTTTCTTCTGGAATGTCCTTTCTGGTCTCTCATCTGATGTATCATTTCCTCTGACAGATTGGGTTATATGCCCCAGCTCTGTGAACTTTGCTTAATTTCAAAAATATCATCACAATGGCCTGTTATGATTAATGTCAACCCCATCCCCACATCTCCCACTGAGTGCGCCTCATTTTGTCTCAGTTTTCACTGAGTTCTGTTGTCTTGGCCAGTGCTAGACCATACTTTTTCATGGTGAAAATGTTCTATATATGATCTGTCCATATGGTTGTTCCTCGTCATATGCTTTTGATACTCTGAAATGTGGCGACACTGAAAAAGTCAATTTTTAATTTTATATTTTTATATTTGATTTATTTTAATCAATTTAAACTGGTTTAAACTTACATTACCATATTTACCTCTGTGTTAGATGGTGCTGGTCTAAACTACAGCATCTTTTATTTAATTTATTTCAATATAAATTTCTTTGCATGTATTTAAAATTATAAAATAAATATATGAATAAAGACATACAATTGTATGTAATGTGTGTGCCTTTTCATCTCTATTTACAGATTTGAGGAAGGTTTTGAAAAAAGTAATTATTCCATTTTTGTAGCCACTTTGTAAGGGAGTAAAATGAAGTTTTAAATTACTTCTTTAGGTGACTGTGTATTTTCCCAAAATGGATAAAGAAGTTCCTGAATTATTCTATGCAAATGCACAGATTAAAAGAGCATTTCTAACAAATCAAATAGCTGTAGAAATTCTCCAGTTTGTCACGGTGAAAGTACAAACACTGAGATATTGACAAAAATTTTCACTTTGTTTTGCTTTTATACTGTTTCCTTGAAAGTGGCAGAAACTCAAACTGACTTGAGAAGAAAAGGACACTACTGTCTTAAACGCCTGCTCATCCAGAGAGCTCATCCCTGCGTGTGGTCTCCAGTCCCTTGAAGGGATATATAGCGGAGAAATGGTGCAACGTTTGCTTGGCCCAGGTTCATAGCTGGAATCCTCCCTGGGAGCCACTTTCCCGGAGTGAACTCTGTTCTTAGACACAAGGTGGCCCTGGGTGCTTCCATTCTGTTTTAAAGTTCTGGGTCCTCTGGATAAGGATGGCATTCCCCATTGTTTCAGTAAACCCCAGGTTTCCTCTGATGAGGCTGCTCAGGCCCATTCCGTTCCTAAGTAATGAATCGGCGCAGTGTTATTGGTGTGTTTAGGAAAGGGAGGAGAACTTACTCCTCTGAGACACTGGGAAAGAGTGTTGGAGGGTTTCCCAGGGGAAAACCAGGTCACAGTCAGCAGGGAAGGGGAACACGGAGGGAATGGCCGAAACCCTTGAATGTCCCCTCCATTGCACTGTGACATTCTGAGCTCTCCGCTTGGACTGAATTGTTAAGATCAAGAGCCTTTTTTCTAAGCAAGAGTTTGCTTTCTCTGTGTCATTACAGAATGAAAAAATAAACCTACCAAGTGGCGCTGCCCAAAGAGATTCCAGTCGAGTGTTTTGATTATTCCAACATTTCTAGCAATCTCAACATCTTATCACCAATAAGACCTTTTCAGCAAACATGATTCATTGCTGATTTTTCAATAGTGTTGACTTGTGCTCCATGTTTTGCTAGGACATATCTGGGTTGTCAAAAATAAAATCCCAGCAATTCAAACACCTAGTTCTAGGATGCATCAGATATTACAGCTGTCAATAAATCTGCTTTCACGGTTTACAAATACAGATATGAAATTGAGTCTCGGTGTCCTCTAATGGGACATAATGGGATAAAGTTCATTTCGTACAGTGGGGCCCTTCCAGAACCTCTGGAACTTTGCTAAATTTGTTTAAATCAGTTAGTAATGATATTCATTAAGAGGTGGGGGTGGCAGAAACAGACAAAATACAAAAATAGAAGCAACAAAAGACAAATGCTTTGGATGTCCTCAGATAAAAAGAAGTTCCAGAGTTCGAAACCACACAGTAAAGTATATATTACACGAGAGAGCGTCACATTGGCTCATCAGAAATGAAAATCCACATCTGTGTGACCCTGGTTTTAAAACCTCCATCACTATTCTGTCATGGCAAGGTCCTCAAGCTGCAAGGGTTCTTTTCTTACTAGTTTTATGTTAGATACACAGTAACATATGGTGAGGGCAGTTCCAAAAAGCATATTCTTGTTTATCTACCCTGAGGTCTCTACAGTACAGACGTTTGCTGCAAGTACCTTTCTTTGAGTCGTTTGTATAAATATACTTTACACCAGCTTGAAGAAAAGCATCCACTTCAAGTTTCTCTTTGAGAATGCTTCTTTGAGATTATTTCTCTCTCTCTCTCTTGAAGTAGAGGGAAAATACTCAAATCAATTTTTATCCACAGTGATACATGAAAGAGCAAAATATAGTTTAGGATGGTTTGAAATTGAATAGCTTCCTTTAACATGGAGTAAGTCCACTTTTGATACAGTCGTGTACAAATAAAGACTCACCTTTCATCAGTAATTTCTGTATATCCTGAGTTTTAATCAAACTGAGCTAGTACTGCTATCATTTGCTAAGTGGTATTTTGGTGTAAACTCCAAATACTCTGTGAGCATTTTAAGGACATAAGATGAGAAACTTAAAAACTTCATAACAGAGGAATGTTCATGGAACATTTTTTTCTGCAGAAGTAATATAAGCTTAGAACATAGGCCTGTCCACGTTGCAAGACCACCTAACTTGACAAAAGCAAGGGGTTCCATCCCCACGTGATCACAAATTTTCCTGAGAATCATAGTGCCTAACATCTCCGTATCTTTGTGAAAGGCATAAAGAGATTATCATATATACTCGCAAACACACTCCTCATTGCTTATATCACAAACACTGACCCTTGCAGACAGGAACAGCTGGCATATTCTAAAACAAACATCTTATTGTTAGCTCAACAAGCACCTGGTAAAATACCAAGTAATGTAAACAAAAGAGGGTTTGGGTGGTTTTTGTTTTGTTTTAATTTTTTTTCTTTTCTTTTGTGCTTTTGGTTTTCAAATTTTAAGTTCAAAAAGATGCTAATTCACCCTTCTGAACTCCACAGTGTGTTCGAGTTTGGAGAGTGGATTATTTTAAGATCTCAACTTGATTCCTGCTGGGAAGAAGGGAGGTAAAGGGCAGAGAGCTCCATGCTCTGCTGGTTTCACTCTCTTTCGTCTTCTGAAACCTCTTCGCCCTATAAATCTCCTAACGCTCTGTCTTCCTCATGCCCTGGCAATAAATCACTGCTTGGTCCTGTTCTTTGGGAAGAATGATTAAGAAGTGGTGTCTGGGGACTTGTTTCCTGAGGATGGAGTCTGAGGGAACAGGAACTTCCTGAATTGCTAGCTCCTCAGCATCTATTTAAAACAAAATTCTGCCATTCACACCGGAAGATAATATCCTGCAAACATATTTTATGTATTATGTGAAAACAGCATCCATGCATAGCCGAGGATTTCCACAAGGTGCCTTTGTACTATTTCATGTCAGGATCTAGACTATGTGGGATAGGAGCTTATGAAAAGACCATAATCCTTCCACTTTTACAACATATTAATCCTTATCCTCTCAGGTCTGTCTCCTCAGAGATTGCTAGACATCTTCAGGACCACTGGGAACATTTCCATCTTATGCTATTTTATTTTTAAAAAATAACTTTCTAATATTCTGGTGATTGTATAGGTTTAGACAATATACTCTGAAGATAATGAAGTCATTCTAAGCAGTGAGGACCATTTTTTATTTGTTCTCTACAGAAATGTGTCTATTTCATCTTCTATTGTAAGACTCCACACCTTGGAAACTCCTTGTAACCAGGATACAACGTGAGGCTAGGTGGCTGAGAAGAATGGATTCAAGAGGATGAAGTTGGTCACAGTCTTAGATTGGTGAAGATGGTTTGGTCAGTTAACAAGTATTTCTGAAGCATTCATACAACCAAGAAAACATGGTCAGTGATATGTCAGAGGAAAGAGCAAGGCAAGAAGGGTACCAAAAGGGTGAGGTGTTAAACTGACAAAATTTCAAGAGGGAAGTAATGTTTGCCAGGCCTCCTTAGCCTTATTCCCCAGGGAAAGGTGAGTGCGCTATCCACCCATTCTGCAGCCCCACGACGCAGGATAATCAGACACTATAGGGAGTTGAGTCAAAGCAGGAACTCAGTTTATTATTGTGAGCATCCGCTTATATAGGTTAAGTGACATCATGTGATGTGGGGGTACCACATTGTGTGGCTAATGAGAGACAGGCAAGCCCTCTCCCTTGCTGGAGGGGCATCTACCTAGACTTTGCTATCTCATCCTCACTGGGTAGCTTTGACTAACCTTCAAACTCGAACCAGGCTTTTCTCTGTCCTACAGGCCTCGAGGTACAGGCCCTGAGAGTCAGACACACAAAAAGGGAGAGAGGTAAAAGTCACATAGTAGAATGTAGATTAATAAAAACATGGGTTAAATTAAGTTACAAGAGCTAGTGAGACAAGCCTAATATATGACTGAGCTTCCATAATTAATAACAAGTCTTCATATCGTTATTTGGGGGCTGGAAAACCAAAGAAAAATCCAACTGCAAAGTATGTCACTGAAGGTGTGATTTGAGGATCCAGCTGTAAAGTATGTCACTGAGGGTGTGATTTGAGGTTCCAGATGTAAAGTATGTCACTGAAGGTGTGATTTGAGGATCCAGATGCTCACGCTAGGTCCAGTGTGAGTGTCACTTCCTGCTGTCTGCCAACCTAGATGTAGACTCTCGGGTCTTTCTCCAGCGCCATGTCTGCCTACATGCTGACATGTTTCCTGCCATGATGACAATACACTAAACCTCTGAAGCTGTAAGCCAGCCCCAATTAAATCTTTCTTTTATAAGGATTGCTCTTATGCTGGCTCTGCTTTACCTTTGCCAGGCAGCCCCTTTCCCACCCACTGGGAAATGTTTTTTCTCTTCCTGCCATTCCTTCTATTCTATCCCTGCCACCACTACCGCTGGTCCCACAGAAACCAACGAGATTAGTCACATCTGTGAGGCGGCTGTTGTCAACGTCAGCCTTTGCTCCACGCCACAGCTGGCGGCATGGTGGCTTGGTGACAGGGAGGATCGTGCCCCTAGGTCTCTCTTATTATTATATTTAAAACTCCTGCAGCTCAAAAAACATGGCTTCTTCATACAACACGAGACCACCACCACTTTGACTGAGGTCAAGTAACCTCACCACCATCTTAACTGAGGGCCAGGTCAGGTGACCAAGTCCTGCCGTCTTTACTGAGGTATTCCCTGCCTGGTCCCCTGTTGCTGATTCTGTTACATGTGTGTTTTATCCAGTGGCATGCTTTTGGTAGGGCTCACCAAATACATCCACTTTGCCCGATTCCTGTTCGCTGTGTGTATGTATATACATGTCACTTAATAGCACATATATTTACTGTTAAATGTTATAATTGTCTGTTCGTTGTATCTTATTCCAGACTACAAAAACAGTAAGTCTTATGTTTTAAATTGGCATGTACTTTTAAGTCTCTTACAAAAAATAATGTATATGCAATCCAACCCTGCTTTAAAATATATTAAGCTGTTCTCTACTATTGTTAGTTCTGACGATAACCTTCTATTGGAAACAGTTTCTTTCTTATTTCTGTCTTTTACAAGTATAACTCTTGCTTGTTAATTTGAGAGCCAGTACACTCAAGCTTGGATCCAACTCTCCAGGTAGATTCTATAACTTACTTATACCTGGTAAACAGCCCTCAACTGTTCAGAGATCTTTGAATATGGATATTTAAATATTTAAATTAAAAGACTTTTCATAACAAAAAGAGACAGACTGGCTCCTAGTAACAGCTCTCTACTTCCTTCAAAGAAGGCAGACACTTTAAGGAAATGCTCAACATCCTTAGCCATCAGTGAAATGAAAATCAAAACATCTCTGAGATTCCATATTACACCTGTAAGAATGGCCAAGAGCAAATACACTGATGACCATTATGCTGGAGAGGATGTGGGGTAAAAGGAACACTCCTGCATTGCTGGTGGGAATGCAAACTGGTACAGCTGCTTTGGATATCAATATGGCAATTTCTTGGAAAATCAGGAAACAACCCAACTCAAGACCCAGCAATACCACTTTTGGGTACATATCCAAAGGATGCTCAGTCATACCACAAAGACATGTGGTCAACTCTGTTCATAGCAGAATTGTCATAGCCAGTACCTGGAAACAGCATAAATGCCCCTCAACCAAAGAATAGATAAGGAAATGTGGTCCATTTACACAATGAAGAAAAAAAAAATGACATCTTGAAATTTGCTGGCAAATAAATGGACCTAGAAAACCACATACTGAGTAAGGTGGCCCAGACCTAGAAAGACAATTATCACATGTGCTCACTCATAATTGGCTTTTATACATAAAGGAAAGAAAAATCAGCCATAAATCACAATCCCAGAGGTCCTAGACAGCCAAGAGGATCCTAAGAGAGACATGCTTTTATCTAATCTACATGAGAAGTAGAAAAAGACAAGATCTCCTGAGTAAATTGGGAGCATGGGGTTCATGGGAGAGGGTAGAAGGGAAGGGGAGAGAAAGCAAGGGAAACATAGAAAAATATATAGCTCAATAAAAACAATTTACAAAAAGAATTAAAATAAGGGCAAGTGCCACAACCTCCAGGCTCTTCTTTAGTTTTCTAGGAAAGAAAATTAAAGTTCAAAAATGAGGTTGTTTATCTACTTAAAACAGTGTTTACCTAAAAATTAGGCAGTTCACTATCGTGGGCATTGGGTTCCTGGAATACTGAATGGATCACTTCTCTGGATCTAGCATTGTTAAGACACAAACAGTTGGATTGCCATGTGATCTAGCAGCTAATTATCTGGGGAGGGGGAATGTATGCGTGTGTGTGTGTGTATATATATATATATATATACACATATATATATGTGCGTGCGCGCGTATATATTATATATACATACATATAATGTGTGTATGCATGTATATATGTTATGTGTCTGGCTGTCAGTTGCAGAAAACTATTGATTACATACAAAGAAGTATAAAAAAACAAAAAAAATCACAAAAAGCAATAGGAATAGCATCAAGCTCAGAAACAAGGAAAGTGTAGATATAAATACAGTATAAACAATATAGGAAACTGAAGTTTCTGAGTTTTGTATCTGGATAAAGATAGGAAATGCATAAAGCCAGGAAGAATACTGATATGCTAATAGTTGTTATTTTTAGCTTAATTTCAAATTTTCACTAATGGGTTCAAAGCACTTGGGATTAATAGACATAAACAGGTACCAATATGACCATTGTTATAAAAAATTGGTTTTATTCTTTAAATGTGAGCCTTCGTTAACATAAAATTATCACCATTTATATTTCATTGAATATTTTTCCTGAAACCAAACGACCTGTGCAAGGTAGTTTTTCTTACGTGCAAAAAGAATTAATTCTAGTATGTTTAAGTAATAATTTTTGCTGTTCTTAATGATATTACAAACACTGAATTACTAATAAACATCCTTCTTGACTTCAACATTTGCCATAAAAACGAGGGAAGGATATTTTAGCTCTGGAGTCCAGGCTTAAAGTCCGTATCTCGAACAGTAAAAATAAACCTGCCATGCAGTTGCCATTAAGATTCTGTTTTCACTCCCCAAAACTTTACTGGATGCAGTAGCTCCTCAGGATGGGGTGCCTTGGGAGGCATTCAAAGTACAGGGTGCTATTGACAGATATGTAAGGATTGTCAACGCCTGATTTGAAAAGAAACTTTCAATGGTGGGGACCAATTTGTGACAGTTTTATTCATAATACAATGTAGTCAACCTAAAGGCAACTCTGTCAACTTGTGAAACAGGAAGAGCGGAATGAAAGCAGGGTGATCTAAGAGTGGACTCTAAGGGGCTGGAGAGATGGCTCAGCGGTTAAGAGCATTGTCTGCTCTTCCAAAGGTCCTGAGTTCAATTCCCAGTAACCACATGGTGGCTCACAACCATCTGTAATGAGGTCTGGTGCCCTCTTCTGGCCTTCAGGCATACACACAGAAAGAATATTGTATACATAATAAATAAATAAATAAATAAATAAATAAATAAATATTTTTAAAAAAAAGAGTGGACTCTAAGGCACCCAAAGTGATCAGTCATTTCCTAACTGACAGGAAAAATAAAACAACTCAGACACTGGGAATATAATTCTCAGTGCAGTACGCATGTATCTTATATCCCCCTTCCCATTAATTGTAGCACTATCTTGGTAGAAACTGTCTTGTAGGGGAGATATTTGGGGCACATTATTTTATAGGCGGTGATGCTCCTGACAGTTTGCTTTCCTGCATCCCTGAATGCAAATCGAACCCATCCACGGTCTTCTCTCACATACTTCCTGCAAAGTCGCTCAGAGTGAGTGGCAGTGGCCGGAGACACCTTGGCTTTGCGATGAATAGTCAATGAAACAATGTGAGGAGGTCGTTTAATATAGTTGTGATCGATCGCTGCTGTTGCCTTTCCGGCCGAGCTGTGCTGCAGGAACAGATTTTTAATTAAATAAATATCTGGGTCGGCAGGCAGGTGCGTCTGGGCAAGCAACCTGCCCCTGGATGGGGTTTGCAGTGGTTGCTTGGCAACACAGCACAGTCTCAGAACAACAGCTGCACCCTCGGTTAGCAGCTAGCAGATGCTCACACCTCAGAGAATGGCGTTAGAAATAATGATTTGTGAATAATAGCTCATGGAGCTTTCTAATAAATGGGGAGGGGGCAGCTTGAGCAGCGAAGGTCTGGGATATTTTAGCCTGTTAGGGTGCATGTGGAGTTGCATTTAGCAAAATCGCTAGGGGGAAAAAAAGACAAAAATATTGTTTCTATACCTCACAACAGGAAAAGAGAAATGAATATATAATTCATAAAGAAAAAGTGGGGGTGCTTCTGTATATATCACTTCATTTAGTTCTTTCAATAAATATCTATGATAAATGTTACTAGAGCAAGCAAGTTACCGGGCTTCAAGGAATTTAAATCACTTATAAATATAAAGTTCTATGATTAATTTAGTATGCAAATTGAAAGCTGGGTGGCAAATAGAAGCTAAAGAGAAAATGTGTAACATATTATTCGGTAAAGTATGTGTAATGTAATAGCTGTTACTACCAGCAACTGGTAGCCGCCGCGTCAGTTTCTGACGCGAATTTTTTTATACAATGCCTGCAGGATCATGCTCACATTTGATACAACCCAAAACTTGAGCCATCTGGCTTATCGAAATGAATTAAAAATAAAATAAAATATAGGCCTGGAAACTGTGAATCTTCATCCTAATTAGAATTTGTGTGATTAAGTTGTGATGACCCGGAATCCCCTACTATTTGTGATGATCCAATTATCCCATGCCATGAACGTGTGACCCCAACTTTAGCTTGGTTTTTGGTATAAAGTTAGCTAACTGAAATTATTAGACTATTTACTATATTCCTTTTGACGAAGCAGAAGATGTGCTTTAACATTGTCTGAAAATGCCATATTTATATTCTCAAGAGGTTCTGTATTTCCGAGTTGATCTGTATGTGGCGGTTTTTGGTTTTTGTTTTGTTCTGGTGCTCCTGACTGCCACCCTATGCACGCTGAAGGGCAGGGTCAGGCTGATGCAACCCCACAGAAGAATCTGCCTGGACCGGCCTGTGACGACGCGACCGGATTGTCCCTGGGTTTGTGACAACGGAGCGTATGTGACCATGAGGCGTCTCCTACACAGGAATATCAGATTCATCCTCCTGACCACAGCTTTCTAAGAAGAAAAGTATATTCTTTTTCAAATTTATGTTCAAGTAAAATATATGTTCCTATATTGTATCATGCATTTCATACTATCTTTCTATTAATTTCTGGATAGAAGATATTTATTGTTTTCCTTTTAAATATGTAAAACCTTAGGTTAGGTAAACAGCATTTTGTAAGTTGTCTTATGCCTTGACTTTCCAGCTCAGTTCTTTTATTTGTTCTTTGTGATGATGGTTGATACCATTAAGGACAAAAGAAAAATAGACATATGGATGAAGTCTGATTTTTTTTTTTTTTTAGAGTAGAACAGAGAGTGTGGCCACAGAGTAAATGAGATCAGACTGGGGCAGACGGACATCACCATAGTTAGAGATCCTATTTGGAGGAGAACTTTTAAACTTACAGAGGAACAAACTATGATAAAAGCGAACCATCTGTCTCTACACTCCAGCCACTCTGAGCTTAGTGTACAGTAAGACTTCACCGGAGTCTGCGGAAGAGGTCAGCTTCCGGTGGAATTATGGCAGTTCTCATCTGTTGTTCAATAGTCTTGAGATTGGCTGACACAGGAAGTAAATCCTAGGCAGATTTATTTCTCACTGTATTGGTATGTTTTCCAAATTATCAATATTCTTGGCATTTATAATCACGTATATGGTACTAGCCTATGAGCCGGAGATGGTGCCAAGTCTGGAGAACAGGGTTCCAGGAAGAAATGGATGTTCTGGGGAGCTTCCGGTGGAAATGCTAGGACTCTCTGGACAAAAAGAGAAAGGAGAATTAGGTACCTTTACTTCCTCAGAGAAAGTGTCTACAAGAAGCTGGGGAGGAAGAGGGATGCTAACTAGCTCAGAGAGGGCATCCAATTGGCCCCCAGTGGTGCGAATCAGGAAATCTCTGGAAACCAGGAGTCAGCTCCTCACATCTCCCACATCGCACAGCCACAGAAAACATTTCAACAATCCATCAAAGGAGTCATTCAGAGTCTAGAACCGTGTGGTCTGCTCCTGTCCCTTGCGATGCTGCGGTATCCCCCAGTAAGCAAGGTTTTGTCTTCCATCCACTCAAAGGCGCAATGGACAAATCGTTGTTTTCACGGGTCAGAAACACCTGCAGCGCTTGCTCGTCTCAGATCCGGGGTACCAACGCAGCTCCTTCTCGTTTTTCTGAGGGCTATAATCCTCAAGTATCAATTCTGTGCTCACACATCGCCAGTTAAATGGGGGGATGCTGCTTTACCTTCTCTGATTATCTTTCTTTAATGAAGGGTAGTCAGTTTCTGAAAATCTTCGTTCTAACTTAAAACGATGGAGCTGAGAAGCTGTCTGTTCCCTGTGGTCAGCGCTTTAATAACTCAGTGTTTTATGCGTGGAAGTGAATATATTTAAGAGACAAATGATTTATAGAAAGCCTGGGAATGTATGGAGAGGGCTGAGTGTCGTTTAGGTCATGCTGAACTTAGCAGAATTTTACACACATTTATTTATTTATTTAGAGAAAAGCGCTTGCTCTTCCAAACACACGATACACACTGTGAGGAATATTTTCCTAACTGAGCCTCTCCGCTGATGCAAAATAATCCCCAAACCAAATCAGACCAAATTAAAAGATATCCAGGTTTTAATTAGACACCCGTGCGCCCTGGTAGCTCCAAGGGGAAATCGGAAGCCCCAACGTGACCACCGGAAAGAAAGAGGGAAAACTGTATGTTTATTTTTGGGGAAGCAGTTTAAATAGCCTGTGGGAGTGATCTTGACCTTTCCTTGGGAGGGGTCAGAGTTCCAGGGCCTATGACACAAGGACAGAGAGAGTCCCCCTTCCTGGGCTTGCTAAGTTAGCTAAATAACCATGTAAATGTCTATTTAGCAACTGTAAAGAGAAGTCAGGCTTCATGACAGGGAGGAAAAGTTCTCTGACAGCAAAAGAGCCTGTGTAGCTAACTGAGGTGAGATCTCACTGCAGGTGGAGCATCCTCACCTCACTGCAGGTGGAGCATCCTCACCTCACTGCAGGTGGAGCATCCTCACCTCACTGCAGGTGGAACATCTTCAAAGGTTGAGTGAGGGTTTGATTAAGAAATCTGATTGATCATATAGACAATATTGCAGCATCTGATGATTTGTTTAGTTGGAAATGACTCAAACCTGAGACAAACTTCAGACGCAGATGACTGTAAATGCCAGCGGTTTGCGTTGTCAGTGTACAGTATGGAAGAGAACTTCACTGTTTCTCTCGTTCTATCCTGACTTTATCTTCAGCCAGGGCCCTCCTCCTCATCATATGTGGACCACCTGGCACACAGTCCACTGGGAAGAAAAAGGAAAGCAGTAACTTAGTTCCCATGTGGGCTATGCAAAGTCCGAAGTCTGGACCTCAAAGATGGCTCAGTGTGGAAGAATTAAGTGTTTGCACGTAAGACTGATGAGCTTGGTTTGATCCCCAGGTCCCCCGATGGAAGCTTTCTCTGACCTGCACACACACGACAGCACACCTGTGCAAACGTGCACATGCATGCACACACGCCAACACCACCTCCATGTTTGTCCGACAATAAATTCACCACGGAGTTCAAGAGAATTTAATGCTCAAATTAGTTAGATCAAATTCATATGCTCATCCAGGGAGGTAGAGCTGGATAAAGGCTACATAAACTGCAAAAAGAGGGAGGGATTCATTACCATGGGCAGAAGGAGGAGGGTGCTTGTTATCGGGAAAGGGAACAGGAATCAAAAGGCTAACAGTGGGTGCCATTCTCATCAGAGAGTGACCAGTGTTATGCCTCTTTCAGATTCAGCTTTGTTGCTACTTTTTGTTTGTGTTTTAATTTCTTTTGGACAGAGTCTCACTCTGCAGCTTAAGCTGGCCTTGGATTCCTGAGCCCCGCACCTCCACCTCCTGCTTATGTTACAACCGTGAGCCTCATTCCCAGCTCTCTACAGTCCTTTTTAAGGGAAGGCACGGTAGTTGTTCCTAGTTTTAAAATAGAAAAAGTTCTGGTCTGGAAAGTACTTTTGTCTAAATTCAGATTAAGATGCAATTGGCTGATATGACTTGTGGGGGGGGGCTGCTATTTATTGAGGGAGTAGAAAAGACAGAGAGAGGGCAGTGTCCTGGGCACGGAGCACTCTGGGCCAGCTGCCTGGTCTACTTGCTGCCAAGCCTGTCCCTGTCCCTCATCGGAGCTCTGAAATACTGACTCCTTAGCGCATCACGTCCTGGCATCTGTCAGCATTAAGTGTGTCTCGCAGCCTCACAATTTGCCTAAAGTGCCTCTGAATCGAAATCAATTCTTTGCGGGGTTATAGATGGGACAGACTGTGGGTGCCAAAACAATCCCTCAAGTCGAAGAAGTATTTGATTGTTTGACATTATCTGGATTAAATACTGTGGTTATGGACTCATTTCTTTCACATTTAAAAACGAGCCAGTTCCAACTCAAACACTTGCCAGAAGTTGCCAGGACTGCTCTGTACCTCTAGGACTTGGACACGCTCATTCTGGGAATCTGGTCAGCACCGGAGGATGGAAGAAGACTTTACTTCCCCCCAGCTATCAGGACAGGATCCCACGCCTGCTTCTCTTGTCTAGGTGTTTCCCCAACTGTCCCTGTTTACCATGAACCAGAGTGTGGCCCCTGCGGCTGCTGCACGTCAGTACTCCATTCAGAGAACAAACAGGGTTTGGAAAGCCACCTTCTCAGAGACCCCTGAGTAACTGGGTCAGACAACTTTCATGAAATTTACTTTTGCTTCTTTTTCTGAATCCAGGCTGCTAATTGTACCTGCCCTTCCCCTCCCCCACTGCCCCCATGTCCGTGACATTGGAATCCTCTGGTTTCCCACATTTTTTTTTTCTATTGTGGCCTCCGTCTCCCTATGATGGAATTAGCTGGTTTTGTTTTATTTTTAATGTTGCTTGTTTGTTCTTTGACAATTTCACACACGAATCCTCTGTATCTTGAACCTACCAAGCTCATGCATACCCTAGACATGCTTCAACACACGTTTCCCACTTTCGTGCCCTTCCTTTGTTTGTTTATCTTCTGTAACCTCAGTGCAAGTAGTGCTGCATCGGAAACGTGGGCTGTTCTTGCATTGATCTTGAGCTACAGTGAGTTCATGAGTACGTGGCTATGCCATACGCAGGAGACAGTGTTTCTCAGCACACCCCATCTTCAGGCTCTTTGGTTTTTTCATATTAGTCTGTTTGGCCCCAAATTCCCTTATATCTCTGAGCTGGGCTAACTAACCCTTCATATGTATATGTATGGAGTGCTGTTACAGAACTTACTGCAAAAAACTTTAATGTGTTATTTGGATCATGATATAGTCGTTGGAATTTAAATTTCTTGAGGAGAGAAAGAAAATGTGTTCACTTTTTCTAAGTTTGTGGCTCAGGCCTGTGCCTTTAGCTGAAAATCAAATCTTTGCCTTTTATATACTATTTGTAAGATATATTGCCTGGAGGGGTCATGTAAAAGCCACTGCAGGCCCTGAGATGTGGATGTAGATCTGATACCACGTGGCAGCTTTCCCCAAACTGGCAAAGTGTGGGATCATCTACTCCAGGCCAAGGGATCTATCTTTGTCACCAGACAGTGCTGTTACCAGGAAAGCCAAAGGCCTACATACAGACCACACACACACACACCACAGTCAGAGTTAGGATAGTAATTTTTCACATTTAAAAAGTTAAATTTTAATTCAGTAGGTTTTGATTGTAAGCAGAAGAATAACTGAAGACCAGAGGTTATCTGCCTGTGAAGAGTTACAAAGACTACCTACTTACTATATCAAATGATTCGATACCCCGGGCACTCTTGTGCTCCCAGAATTCAGGAGACTAAGCCAGGGGGATTAATGTAAATTCACAGGAAACCTGAGTTATACAGTAAATTCCAGGCTAGAGCTACAGAATGAGACCTGACTCAAAACAAACAAAACATAAACAAACAAAAATTATAAATAAAATGCCCTGGAGTCCTTTTAAAAAGGCCACATTCTAGGGTTTTTGTTTTATAATAAATGAATTGTAGAAATGTGTATGCAACTGAACCAGCAACCTGAGTCGGAGCAGGCCTGAGATAGCGAACTCCCTGTAAGTTGGAGCAGATCCAGATCAGGGACATTTATGGAAAGATGACTGAGCCAGAGACCTAGGCTGGGGCAGACTTGAGACAGTGAACTCCACACTGTACAGGAGAGCAACCTCTGAGGGACTGGGCCAGAGCTGGAGACCTCTGCAGGACTAGGCATGAGTCTGGAATCTTCAGGGGAGTAGGCCTGAGCCAGGACCTCTGCAGGTATAGGTACACCCTAGTCTGGGACCTCTGAGGGAGTGGCTTGGAGCCAGAGACCTTTGTAGGACCAACCTCAAGGCACGGACCTTTGCAGGAGTAGATCCAGACCAGAGATATATACAGAAACAGGTCTGAGACGGCCACCTAGGCCAGAGCAGGCCTGAGACAATGAACTCCACAGGAGCGGGGCAAACCACCCCCTCTCACCAGGAACGCTGAGTGACCTCCAGGAACATGGAGTGAACAATGGGGTTACTGGAACTGTGGTACTGACTGCACTATGAGGAGCAACCATCTGAGCCTTGGATCACCAGAGTCACAGACAGCACCAACTACACTAATTAGAGGAAAAGAAGGGTAGACAAGGTAAGAACCGCACACCACCACAAAGAGCAACATGATACCAGTAAAATCTAGTGAACCTACAACAGCCAAGACTTGAGCAACCAAATATAGATGAAGCAGAAGAAAATGACATAAAAATAACTTCAGGAGAATGTTTGAGGCCCTTAAAGAGGAAATGAGAAAGTCCCTCAAAGAAATGGCAGAAAAGACAAACAAAAAAGGAAGACATCAACAAATCACTTAAAGAACACCAAGAAAAAGCAACCAAAAAGATGAAAGAAACTATTCAATAATTGAAAACTGAAATAGAGAAAATAAAGAAAACACAAGCCAAGGGAATTATAGAAATAGCAACCATGCGAAAACGATCAGGAAGCACAAATTCAAGCATAAACAACAGAATACAAGAGATGGAAGAGAAAATCCCAAGCGCTGAAGAGACAACAGAGGGAATGATATGACAGTTTACATAAGTGACCCCAAAATTCTACCACGAAACTTCTACAACTCATAAACACTTTCGGTAATGTAGCAGATACACGATTAACTAAAAAATTAAGTACCCCTCCTTTACACAGATGATAAATGGGCTGAGAAAGAAATCAGAGAAACATGACCCTTCACAATAGTGTAAAATATCTCAGAGTAACTCTAACCAAACAAGTGGACGATTTGTATGACAAGAACTTTAAATCTTCGAAGAAAGAAATTGAATAAAACACCAGAAAGTTGAATGATCTCCCATGCTCTTGGGTAGGTAGAATTAATATAATAAAAATGGCAATCTTACCAAAAGCAATCTACAGATTCAATGCAATGCCCATTAAAATCCCAGCAAAATTCTTCACAGACCTCAAAAGAACGGCATTCGACTTCATATGGAAAAAAAAAAAAAAAAAAAAAAAAAAAAAAACAAAAAACAAAAAACAAAAAAAAAAAACAAAAAAACCTCAGGATAATCCAAACAATCCTGTACAATAAAAGAACTTCTGGAGACCTCACAATCCCTGACTTCAAACTCTACTACAGAGCTACAGTACTGAAAGCAGCCTGGTATTGCCATGAAGATGAAGAGAGGATATGAGGTAAGGGGAATGCTCCTCTATTGCTGGTGGGAGTGCACATTTGCACAGCTGCTTTGGAAATAAATATGGGGATTTCTCAGAAAATTAGAAAACAATCTACAATCATGAACACATGATTTTTGACAAAGAAGCAAAAATATCAAATGGAAAAAGAAAGCATATTTAACAAATGGTAATGGCATACATAACTGGATATCAACATGTAGAAGAATGAAAATAGATCCATATCTATCACCATTCACAAAACTCAAGTCCAAATGAATCAAAGACCTCAACATAAAGCCAGCCACACTGAACCTCATAGAAGAGAAAGTGGGAAGTACACACGAACACATTGGCACAGGAGACCACTTCCTAACTATAACCCCAGTAGCACAGACACTGAGAGAAACAATTAATAAATGGGACCTCCTGAAACTGAAAAGCTTCTGTAAAACAAAGGAGACAGTCAACAAGACAAAATGACAGCCTACAGAATGGGAAAAGATCCTTACTAACCCCACATCAGACAGAGGTCTGATCTCCAAAATTTACAAAGAATTCAAGAAACTTGACATCAAAAGACCAAATAATCCAATAATAAAATGGTGCATAGACCTAAATAGAGAACTTTCAACAGACAAATCTCAAATGACTGAAAGACATTTAAGGAAATGTTCAACATCCTTAGTCATTAGAGAAATGCAAATCAAAACAACTCTGAGATTCCCTATCAGAAAGGCCAACATCAAAAACACTGATGACAGCTTTTGTTGGAGAGGATATGAGGTAGGGGGAATGCTCCACCATTGCTGGTGAGAGTGCAAACTTGTACAGCTGCTTTGGAAATCAATATGGCGATTTCTCAGAAAATTAGAAAACAATCTACCTCGAGATCCAGCAATACCGCTGTTAGATACATAACCCAAAGACACTCATCTTACCACAAGGACATGTGCTCAACTTTGTTTATAGCAGCATTGTTTGTCATAGCCTGGAAACAACCTAGATGCCCCTCAACTGAAGAATGGATGAAGAAAATGTGGTACTTTTACACAATGGAGTACTACACAGTGATAAAAAAAATGACATCTTGAAATTTGCAGGCAAATAGATGGATCTAGAAAACATCATATTGAGTGAGGAAACCCAGATATAGAAAGACAATTATCATATATACTCACTTATAAGTGGCTTTTAGACATAAAGCAAAGAAAACCAGTCTACAAATCACAATCCCAGAAAACCTTGACAACAATGAGGACCCTAACAGAGACATACGTGGAACTAACCTACACAGGAAGTAGAAAAAGACAAGATCTCCTGAGTAAATTGGGAACGTGGGGACGATGGGAAAGGGTTGGAGGGGAGGAGAGAAAAGTGTATAGTTCAAGAAAATCAATAAAGAAAAAGAGAAGAAAGGAACACATATGATCAAAATCATAACATATGTAGAAAACAGTGACACATGGGAGTGCGGTTGAATCCACGATCTCTCCGACAGGACCTCATGCACAGTCTAGATACGGATAATAACGTGGGAAGCCTGTAACTAGAGAGTTAGGGGCATAGCAGGCAGGTGGAATTGTATAGTTCCTCTTCTGATTGCCCTCACACTGAAGCCAGTGGCAGCATTAAGAATGAAGAAGCATTCACAAGATAAAGAAGTTTAAGTAGGCATTAACATGTTTTTAACCAGAGTGGTGGAGTCATGACGTCCATACTGCGGCCTTCTGATCGATGCTTTATCGTGGGATCTGGATGACGGGCAGCATGACGGAGGAGTCTCACTGTTTCCCACCTCTGTTTCCTTCTACTCGCTGCTGGTTTTGCAGCATCCACCCGCACAGCCCACCCCTCCTTCAAAGTCTTTCCGCCTCGGCCTCCCTAGCTGATCTCCTCCATTCTTAGGATTTCAGAGACCATAACAATGTGCTGATGGCTTCCCGTTTCTATTTGCATCTTGGATATCTCTGTGAAATTCCAGATAGTGGGGCAAACGTACCTCCTGACTCCACCACAGACAAGATCCCTTTGCAGGCTTCCCAAAGCCAGCGAATGGCAGCTCCCAGCTCTTGCTTATGCACTTGGGTGATTAGCGGAGCCCATTCCCGTTCATTGCACACACAGCTTTGGGGCTGTGTAATTCTGAAATGAATCCAGATCCAACACCACGTTCTCAGCTCTACTGCCTGAGCTAAGCGGCCGTCATCTTTACGCTCCTAACTCGTCGGACTGTCTTGTGTTTACCAACTCTTTACATTCATCTACTCCAGGAACACGAGTAGCCCCAACGCTCCTGGAACACGCTCGGCTTTCGTGCTACATGGAGCCAAAAGCTTACCGTTTCTCTGTCTTTCCCGCCATCAGCCGAGTTCCTGTATGGCGTACTCGCTCACTCTCCCCAGGTCTGTACAGATGCAGAGAGAAGATTATGAAAGATTGCAAAGTAAAAAATCTTCTTAACCTTAACGGTTGTAAATCTAGCTCTCTTCAGAGGGTAGAATTTAAAGAGATACTTATGTTTGCATTTGAATGTTTGCATAGCTTCTTAGCTCGCTGCAGTGAACACTCAATAATGAAGTCCCCAAGCACTTCAAACTGTTGTCTTCAAATGCGTTAAGTAGTCACATGATGTACTTCTGTTGTTTCTTGTTGTTGCATATAATAGTGAATAGTATAACTTTACACTTTATTATATATNNNNTTCGAGACAGGGTTTCTCTGTGGCTTTGGAGCCTGTCCTGGAACTAGCTCTGTAGACCAGGCTGGTCTCGAACTCACAGAGATCCGCCAGCCTCTGCCTCCCGAGTGCTGGGATTAAAGGCGTGCGCCACCGTCGCCCGGCTACTTTATAGTATATTGTTACCCACAACACTCCATTTTTTCCTCACCCATTACTCAGTCTCTCTCATTTTGTTTACAGCGATGAGAATATAAGGAGCCAATACTTGAGGTCGGAAGTTGCATTTTAAGATTTTATATTCAGTTTACATTAACACGGAAAGTTAGCATAAACTTATCTTGAATAATGTTGGGGCGGACTATGGCAAAGATAGTGATGATACCTAACACTGTTGGCGGTTTCCCAAGTGTCAGACTTCACCATAAGCACAGAACCGCATTCAAACATGCCCCTCTGCCAGAGGTATTGTTGCCTTTAAAGATAAAGAAAGGACTACACGGGAAATTGAATAAGCGAGCATGTAATTAGCCCAAGGTCACGTTACAGATCAGTGGTTTTGAATTTAAAATTAGGTTTGCTTCACCTCGGTAGCTTTGGTATTGACCATCCACGCTTTTCTGACAAGGAAAAAAAAATCTTATCCCTCTGATAGCATAGCATCCAGAAACTGGGAATCAGGTAAATCTAAACCCAGAATTAGGCAGTGGAGGAGCCCATCAGAGGGCTTGTTCTCACCCGACACCAGAGAGCTAATACCCGACTCTCTCCGAGGCCTGTCAAACGACGTGTTAAATGTCTGGTTTAAGAGGCTGGCACACACAGGCCTTATCTTCTCTAATGCTTCCCCTCTCTGCTTCCCCTCCCTGCTACTCAGCCGGCGTTCTCAACCAGTTCTTTCTATACCGCAGATTTCTCATTTTCACAATGAATGTTTCTGGTTTCTTTTTCTCTCGGGGCAACGTTCAGCTCAGCACTTAAGAAACTATTTTACAATTGCATGTATATATGTAAGTAGACATACAGCAACTTTGTACTCTTGTTGCTTGGGAATTGGTTTTGTAACAGCATACTGAATATTAAAGAGGTTTAATAACATCTGGGTTCCTACCCATCAGTAGGGTGTGAAAACCATCACAGAAACACTAAAGCCCAGAGGTAAACCCTTCCCCATTGCCCATTGATACTTAATCTTAACAGGCAGCCTAAACTTGGAAGGCTCCTGCTCTTTTGAAATGAGGCAAAAATAAATAAATAAATAAATAAATAAATAAATAAATAAGAAGTGTGATTTATCCATAAAAGTGTTCATCTTAGACAAAATTCTGAGAGGCAGATTTCTAATAGCTCCAATCATTTCTAATTGTTTCTAATAATTCTCCAAGAAGAATGCTGAATGTCCGGGGCTTGTTCTGCTTTTTGTGGTCTAGCATCCTTTGGAGAATGCTACCCATAACAACACAGCACACGGGTACTGCTTAGCTAGTTTAGTCAACAATAGGGTGACCGTTGCTAGTGATTGACACCATCCTATTGGCTCTGCTCTGAGAATTTATAAAAAAAAAATCTCCCTTGGTTTTCTTAAAATTTAAAAATAGGAAAATTGGAAGAAATGAGGAGTTCAGCTTCTCTACTTTACGGTCAGGAGCCCAGGCTGGCTCTGGACTCCTTGTGTGTCGCCTTCTCCAGTTCTGAGACCTCCAACTTGCACCTACAGATTAACATACCTATTTCCTTTCTATTCCAAAAGGAAAGAGAAAGATGAGCTAAGAGAATGACTGTAACCATAGAAAAAAAAAACTCGTGGGAATTCGGAAAACGTGCTTTAAAAATTCAACTGCCCAGAATAAGAGTCGTTTCTTGTTAGTTAGGGCGAGGGACTGACCTGTTGAAGTGGACTCCCGATTTCCAGTGTTGGCCTCTGGATGCATCTTACTGAGCCGCGTATAGTTTTGGCGCCATCTGGTGGACCTTGGCTCTGTGTCTAATAAGGAAAGATTTCAAATTCTTGTTACTGACTGGAGGTGAAGTTTTGAAACCTCTCCACACATCACACACACACTAAAGTTTTGTCCACCCATAAAGTCTTTGTTGAATCCTGATCCCGGAAGCGGATGCTCGAGTCTCCTACCCCTCCAAAGGCGTGTCTATTCTTGAGTCAGTTTTCCAGCTGACCACGCCTCTGGTATCCATTGGCACCTCCTCCTCCTCCTGTTGCTGCTGCTGCTGTTGTTATTTTGGTTTTGGTTTTCTGAGACAGGGTCTCTCTGTGTAGCTGGAAAGCCTGTCCTGGAAACTAGCTCTTGTAGACCAGGCTGGCCTCGGATTCACCGAAATCCGCTTGCCTGCTGTTATATTTAAGGTTCTACTGGATCTCCCTCCCCGTTTACAGTTCATCCTTTTTCTCCTTTGTGCTTTTGTTTTGCGCATGTTTCCCTTGCTGTGTGCCGGTCTTCAGTTTATTCCTTATACTGCTCTCTCGGTTTCATAACTTCGGCATCTTTTCACCACAGTGACTGTTGTGGAGAACGGTAGCTAGGATTCAGTTTTGTGTTTTCATGCATAGAGTCTTTACATTTATATTTTTTCCACCAGAAGATGGAATTCATTTCTGTGTTGTGAGATGTTTTCAAGGGCATTTAGAGAAGCAAACACAATAGTTTAGGAAGTTTAGTTTAATGGGATAAATATCATCAACTCCATTCTATTTAAGAGCCAGTCTTGGTGTTCTCTCTCTTCTGTGGTTGGAGTTCGTGGATGGCTTCTCCAAAGCCCAGACCCAGTAGCCCCAGCTCCTAAGGTGATGATGATGTAGGTAAGTACCTTTGAAAGGAACTTCAGTTCAGATGAGGTCTTGAGGGTGGGGTATACATGATGTTATTGTAATTAGAACTTTATAAGAAATGACAGTACACTATCCTATGACTGTATTCTATCCTAAGATGCCCATAATGTTCATTGTATCATTATGTTCATAAGTAACATATCTATCTACCTATCTCATCTATCTATCTATCTATCTATCTATCTATCTATCTATCTATCATCTATCTATCTATCTATCTATCTATCTATCTATCTAATCTATCTATTGATAGATCTCATATCACAGGAAGATGGTAGCCATCTACAAGTCCAGAGGACAGTGCCTACTAGACCCCTATCAAGACAAATGAATGCTAGATGAACCTTCATCTCGAATTCCCACCTCCTAGAAGTCTAAAGGGGAAAGTCTGCTATTTAACTTGTCTAGACTAGGGTATTTTATTTTAGTTGCTCAAGATGATATCATTTGTTCTTTCACAGACCTCTAAAGTTGTTTTTGTGTTATTTTTGTTGTGATACCAACATTTTAAATCCTTCTAAAAGTAATCATCTTCCCCAGTATTTGTGAAACTCCCATAATCCTTCTAAGGAAACGTGGATTTTGTGATATGTAAAAACATCATAGAATGCATTCACACACGATAAGACTGCCACCATTCCACTACTGATGTCTTCTTACAAGACCAACATTGTGTTGTAGATTCCATCATTGACTTGTGTCAATGCAGTGTCCTTGTGCAAGTCAAGACTGTTCTTGTACAGCCCTCTGTTTGCCAATGGCTTCACCCTTCACCAACTTGAGCCTTAGTATCTCTGAAAGCCATAGATTATTATTAATTATTCTGATTTTGCATTTTATTTTACTAGAAAAGTCAGACTCAAAGTCATGTGCCCAAGTGAGAGAAAGGGAAATGTGGGAGAGGGGATGGAGACGTGGTCTCCCTACTCCCAGACCCCTCGCGATTTCTACCCTGTCTCGCGATTCCTCAGGGGGAAGGTCAGCAGTGCGCCTGTGTTTCCACAGGAGCCTCTCTCTGCTATACCGTCCTTCCTGAAGGGATGCAAACACACTACACATGTGGATCTTTCCTAAAATCAGTTCTGCTTCCACAGAAGCTATCCTGGGGACCAGCATGGGAACCGCCTGCTGCTTTTCTTCCCACAGTCACTCCCCGCTGAGAATAGAAACTCTCGAGACTGTGGGGGAGGTGACCAAGACCGCTGGTAAGGAACACCGATGGCAGAGATTTGAAGAGAGTAGAGGTGGGTTGGCACTACAGTGTGACCTCACTCCAGAAAGGCTCAGGGGAGCACTGGGGGTTGTAAAGATTATTATCATGTGACCCGGTAACCAACACTTTAGGGTGGGCCTGATTTTACCCTGACTAGCTGAAGGATCATCCTGCATTCTGTTGACCCCCTTAGCAAAATACCTATCACACATGCTACGGGGTAAGGAACGGGAGACTACGTGTCACGTAAAGAAGAATCTATTCTGCTTTTAGCAATCTAGTGGTCAAGGTGGCCAGTGACATTGTGCCAGAATAGTCGCATCATCTCGTATCCCTAGCGCTAACTACATAATGAATCCACTTTGCGGCTATTAAGAATTCTGTGATTTGAGTGAGGTAACCCAGATACAGAAAGACTGTTATCACATATACTCACTCATAAGTGGTTTTTAAACACAAAGCAAAGAAAACCAGCCTAAAATCCACAATCCCAGAAAACTTAGACAACAATGAGGACACTAAGAGAGACTTACATAGATCTAATCTACATGGGAAGTAGAAAAAGACAAGATCTCCTGAGAAAATTGGTAGCATGGGGTCCTTGGGGGAGGATTGAAGGAGTCAGGGGAGAGGCACGGAGGGGAGCAGAGAAAAAAGTAGAGTGCAATAAAAATCAATAAAAAAGAAGAATTCTGTGATGTCAAAAATATTCTAGACTATGGTTTTGATATTTTTCTTTTTCTGCAGGGTCTCGTATTATTTCAAACTCATTATGTAGCCTGTCCTTTGGTTCTCCTCCCTCTTCCTGCCTGGTGCTGGGCTTGAGGTGTGTGTGCCACCCTACATGGTCTAGGCAGTGCGGTGAGTGACATCCGGGACTTCATACACATTAGGGAAACTGTCTCCCAGTTGAACTACAAGCCAACCTTGATTTTAAAGTTACTAAAGTAATGACAAATTTTGTTAAACTTTCAGATTTGATTTTTAAAATGCATACTTGATTAGAAAAAAATTCATCAATTTTATAGGTATTTATTGGTGATTTGCTGGTATTGATGCTAAGAAAAAAGACATGGATTTTTCTCAATCGTAATGGAGTTTATACTTCATTCTCATTTTCATATTCTTGTTTAAATAAATAGAACATCAGTGCATTTTTACAATATCTTGCCATTTATAGGTTAAAATTTACTTTTAACTTTTGTCTAAACTCCCCTTGGCAACGCTTACTCCCACAAGCATAATAAGGCAATAGACACATTTGGCAGAACAACTATTTATGTCCTGTCTCCTGTGTTGCCAGGGTGATGGTAGCAACGCTGAAAACATTGGAGGTGGATGTCACTGGCAAGGATCCTGAATTTTAGTCCAAATGGAAGGACTGTAAAAAGCAGAAGGTAGGCTGGGATGTAGGCAGTAGGCTGGCTATGGCGTTACGTAAACTGGATGAATGGGTTTGGCGATTAGCGGCTGTGCATGCTACTACCTTGGAAAGGTAATGCCCATAGGCGATATTCCCTTCCGATATTTTAAAATTATGAAACTGTGGTGATCACATCCAATATTTAGGGGTGATTTTGATTAACTCAAACATGATGATCATACAGTTTCAGAAGTTAGGACTTGTTCTCCCCGTAATTCTTTCTCATTTCCTTAGGAGGGAAATAATTCAGAAGGTACAGTGAGTCTGCAGAGCCAAATAAGGAGTTAAATACGACACAGTATAAGTGCAACTTCTGGGGAATTTTTAAAAACACATCGATCATCTACTTCAAAGGGAATATATGATTATACGCTGACCTGGAAGGAGACAGTTCTCTGTGAAGTCTGCTGAATTTCCTGTCTCTGAGACAGGACTGTGTTAGTTCAGATGCCGTAGACTGGGGCTTAGTGATCAGTGACATTTTCTTTCTTACCAACTTTGTTCAATGACTCTTAACTCTGCATCAACTAGCAGATCATCATGGACTTAAGAGTGGTCAGTGCTGTGGGTGGGTTGAAGTCTATAATCCCTTGCCCTTAGGCATTAATGTAGTGTTTGGGTCTCTCTCTGTCTCTCTCTGTCTTTCTGTGTGTGTGTGTGTGTGTGTGTGTGTGTGTGTGTGAGAGAGAGAGAGAGAGAGAGAGAGAGAGAGAGAGAGAGAGAAACTAGATATTGAGACACATTCATAGGTATCCCCAGACACTGCTCTTGGAGTTCATCTCTCTGCCTGTTACCACCATTTTTTAATTAGTTAGTCCCCATTTAAATTGTGGTATGCTCAAAATATCTCAAGTAATTTTAGCTTCCTATATCAAACGTTGCCTCATACATATCTTATGTCTTCCTTTGCTTAAAGTATATAGTTCTGACCTGCTCTTAAAGAAAGTATTTCTAGCATTATCATCTTATCAATGGGTCTGTTTAGTGGCCCATAACCTTACAATTCTAAATCTACCCTTACCTTCCCTACAGTCCACTCAGCTCTTTTTAAAATTCATGTCTTATAATCTAGCACACTACCAGGGCATAAATACTGTCTTCCTTCTTGTTTTCATTTTCCCTTAATAAACACAAACCTCCTAAGGTCCTCTAACCATAACTGGCTGTGTCCTCAGTTAAATTAACCCAGCATTTATGTTCCTTTTGGGTCCTGTAAACCTCTGTAATGCCATTTGATTTCAACTACGCAGTGATTATTCTCCTCGTTGGCACGATAGTGTTACGTAACCAATATCTACAGTATATTTATCCCTGAGCTGATCAGTGTGCTATGGTCTGGGATGAGACAGGAAACCATGATCCCTTTCTTAATGAACCTTAATCCTAGGAAGGTCAATAATCAATAAACAAATAGGTCCAAAATCAGCACAGAAAAATCTCCCCTAACAAGTTTTGTAAAGAGGAGTGCTGTGTGACCTCTGTGACCTTCCCATCTAACGCTCCCGATGGAGGAGATGGGGTGTGACATCTGAAGGATGATGAGACCTTAAGTCGTATACAGGGCACAAACTATGGACAGGACATACACTAGAGGACTTTATTTCTAAGTTGGCATTCACTGAGGGCATAGAGGCCCTGCCTCACCCTTCAGAGATCTGAGGGACTCTGTAGGAACTCGTTTTGTTTGCACCTAGGGGAGGTATTGTTTTCTATAGAGACTCTCATCGAAGAACACACCTGCTTTTCCCTTGACGGTTGCCATGCCCATGCCTCTGATAGGGTAGGGTCCCTTCTAGTCCCAATTAGTTGCACACTACACACATATACAGAAGAGACACTAATTAACTCTACACGAAACAAAACATCTATTGTGTGCTTACCAAAATGCAGACACATTCCCTCCCTGTTCACAGACAGGTTAGCATTTCATTTTCACAGTAACTATGAAACACATGTTTAAAAATGGACATCAAAGGACAGAAAATAGTGAGCCTTTCTACGAGCCAGTGTGTGCACCATTGAGCATCTCCCATGTTGGGAGTATAACTGGCTAGGCATCATTTTGTGGTTATTATTGTTTCCATTATGTTGAGATAAGGGGTGGAGAGAATAAGTGACCATAAGCATAAGCATGTGGTTACATAATGAGTAACAACAAAACAGGCTTCAAACCCAGCTGAACCAACACAGAGGCTGTTATCATGTGCTGCTTTCGGGGTAGATCCTAATTTGATTACAAGGAGGGGTCTGACCCCCACTTCCAAGGGATCTCTTGAGAAAAGGTGTGCTTTATGCCTCCGAGTTCTAACTCATTGTGGGATTTCAGTAAAAATTCATTCTCACTATCCAAATATCTTTTGTCGTTCAACACGTCTCTGGATTTCTGTCCCTTCTCTGGTAAATATGGATGGAGTTGGGTGGTCCTTGGACTTCCCACAGGGCAGGGAACCCTGATTACTCTTTGAAATCTTTAATAAATAAATAAATAAATAAATAACTTAAAATAAAATTAGGAATATATACCTTGTGAATAATATCATTGATGTAAGTCACAGTGTCAAAAACTTCCATTATCCAAACTTTAAAAAGACATAGGTAAAACGTAGACAGACAGACAGACAGACAGACAGACAGGTAGATAGATATAAAAGAGAACAAGGAAATATTTCTAAGTTAGTTTTCTGGCAACAAGGGGAGTTTTATGACCAGTTCATGGGTTATGGCCATTGTTTTGAGAAAACGGTCTTATACTCCTGTTCACTCCTTTGTTGTTGTATGAAGAACGTAGAGTGAACAGGGTTTAAAATAGATTCTAGACTGAACTCTTTGGACGCCTATGGCAAGGGATGTCAAGGTATTAGAAGCACTACACCACCTGCGAAAGTGTTTTCTAAGGGAAAGAGTTTTTATTTTGTTTTGTTTTCATTTCCAGAATGATCCCCACCCTGCAATTAAGATTAAGAAATGCTGATAAAATAGTGGTGGAATTACCGATACTAAACAGCCCTAAGGGAATATGCACTATTCAAGAAATGCCTTTATAGTTCCCCTTTGAATATGTAAATACGGCTGGGATAACTAACTGACAACTTGCATATTATTGGATCACCAGGAAGATAATCTCAGTGACAGAATCATAGGTTGGGTTAGGTCTTGACAGGCCTTCCAGAGCGTTTTTTTTGGTTTCTGTTTTTTCTTTCTCTTAATTGGGTTTATTAAGGTGGAACAACTCACCCTGATTGTGGGTGGCACCACTCCCTAGGTTTGGATTCTGGGTTGTATAGCGTGGAAAGGTGAGCTGGGCGACACACAGCACTAATTAAATTCTTTCTGCTCTGAGCACAGATGTGGCATGAACAGCTGCTTCAAGTCCATGCCCCGTTGACTTCCCTGCAATGGCGGAGTGTGACCGGGAGCTGTCAGCTAACTGAGCCACTTCCCCTCTGAGCTGCTCTTGTCAAGGTGTTTTATCATAGCATCAGGGAGTGAATATATAGGACACACAGGCTTAGAAGAGTCTAGAAGGCACTGCATTAAACTTGGTTTCAGACCTCTGCTCTGGATGAAGCTACAGCCTGGTTGAGCCTATGGAACTGGTCTCGCAAGAAAATTTCCTCACTAATGACGGCTTATTTTCCCTTCATTGTCTCTGTCTGTGGGTCTGTCTCTCACTGTGTCTGAGATGATTCCAAGTGAGAAAATATTCTGAGGTCCGCTTTGTTGTTTAAATGTTCCAATAGGTAAAAATCCACAAAAGTCTCTTTCTTATCCTGTTGTAGTTTGGGTGTAGTATGAGTATCTCCTCGGGGTCCATTGTGGGTGTAGCCGAAGTCCGCAGAGGCATGCAATTGAGGATGCTAAAGTTGAGCAGGACTAGCGGATGCAACTACATCTGTAAGGCTACAACCTCAGGAGGCAGTTCTCCTGGACTCCTTAGCAATTTTCAGGCAAGGGTTTGTTAGAAAAGCCATGGTTTGGCATATCTTATATCCTCCGTGCCTAGCTCAAACCCTGCACATGTGCTCCCCACTGTCACCCACCATTTGCCAGGAGTTCGTCCCCAAACTAGGCCAATGCAGGTACCATAGACCCATGAACCATCAGAACTTTGGTGTAAATAAGCAACTTTGTTCTTAAGCCAGATTTCTCAGGGATTGTGTTCTAGCAATGGAAAGCTAATAATAACCCCTACCTCCAACAAAAACAATCTAATTTTCAGAAGATATAGTTACTTAGTTCTTATTGATCATAACTAGATGTAGTCTGCTGATAGTTTTTATACCACAGATTCTTTCTTGGGTGTAGGGCCCTGGTCTCCCTTACTCCTGGGGTGCATTGGCGGGGACAGTTTGTTATTTGTTAACTAAGCTTCCTGTGTGTTTCCGTACTATCCCTGCCCCACCTGGTGATTTAGCTACAAGCAATCTTCTACATTGTTAACTAAGTTTCCTGTGTGTTTATTTCCCACCTCCCTGGGTGGTGAGATCTTTGTGCTGCAGTTAGGTAGAAAAGGGCTTCCCCAAGTCTGAATAAACGGCATTCGCTTGATCTCCTATCGAATGACCCTGGTCTCTGTGTCTTGTGTTCAATCTCCAGGCCCTTGCCCGGACTCGCATTCGGTACAGCTGCGCGAGAACTGTACCGAGGGTGTAACACCAAAACCGGGTGTTACACTTGGGCAATGCCAGAAACTTGACTGATAATCTTACCATTGTTTTGTGGTATGTGCTCACTTACTAATTTGTATGGATATTCAGAAAATAAATATTCTGACTTGGAATCTAAAGCAAAAATGTATATTACATATATAAATTTAGGAATAGACTTAAGTGTTTTAATAAATATTATAAACTTGTTGTCAAATACATAAGCAACAGCTATTTACTTAACAAAGCTGGAGAAAAAAAATCTGCCAGATCAGAGATAATAGACTTGTCATTGCTATTTCTAAGCACTCTGAGCATTGCTTGGTACAACATGATGCTCAAATGTCATGGTATCATTTCTGCACCTTGAAGTGAAAATTGCCGGGGAATTGCGAATTCTAGATGGTTTTCTAACACATTGAAGGGGAATATGAAAACACTATCTACAGGGAGTTGGTATTTTAAAACACCACAGCAAAAGAAAGACATTGTGAAGAAATGGCGTGGCTTTTGTGTTAGAGCATACGGGCCATTTTACTTTTTCCTGTCTTTTGGAGACACGGCGGCTGCTCTTTGTTTCTTCAGAGACCAGAAACAAAGACTTCCTGTTGATGTCACCCCACAATGAAGAATTTGGAAGCGGACTTTAAGTACTCTGTGTTAGGTCTAAGTTTTTATGCTTCACATTTTTCTCCACGTTTCACTCAGATTTGGCCATGAAGAGGACCTCAGTGCTGCAGGGAAGTGCTCTGGTCTAGTGACATTACTCTTGTTGTGATAAAAGTGCCCTAGTGCGGCGTGATTAATAAAAACCCAGAGACAGCTATTGGGGTTCAACCTGAAGGTCAGAAAAGCAAAACAGCCAGCCACCGGCTCTTAACTCTACTTCAGTTCGAAATGGTGATCCCGACTCCAGGAAACCTCAACATGAGACTGTGTCTGAGAGCTGTCTCCTCCCGTCTTACATTCCTCTCTAGTGCTGGGATTGAAGGCATGCACCACTACCACCTGATTTCTATGGCAAACTAGTGTGGCTACTGGGATTAAAGGTGTGTGTCTGTAAGGCTGACCAGGGAGGCTGTTTGACTCTTTGATCTTCAGGCAAGCTTTATTTATTAAAATACCAATGAAGCATCACTACACCCTAGTAAAAAGCAATTTATGGGAGAAAGGGCCTATTTTAGCCCACACTTCCAGGGTACACACACCATGGCAGGGAGGTCAGGCTGTAGAAAGACCCGAGAGTAGAGAGAAATGGATGTGTGGTCTCAGAAGATGCAGCACTGGGTCTTTTGGGTTTTGTTATCTGTTTGGCTGGGATCTGGGGGTGGAGGTACACTATTTATACCTTCTCTCATCAGAATTCGACCATTATCCGGGCATGGTGGCACAGTACTGCAGTCTAGTCCTTGTGAGGGAGGTCGAGGCAGGAAAATCACATATTAGAGGACATATCTGTCTATTTGCCAAGTCAAGTCAACCTGGACTTTCTGGAAAATCCTTACCAAAACAACAAAACAAGAAACAACATTTACCAGCAAAAACTGCAAGAAAAACTTTTATAAAGGTTAAACTAAGATTTCATTGATTCAGAAGTAAGAGTGTGCGATACCTTAATAGCAAAATATCTCTGTAAATAGTAAACCAATTACTGTAAATGAAAAAGAGACAACAAAACTGAGGCATATTAGTCTACAAAATGCAAAATAAAATAGGGGAGACCACAAAAATCACTTATAAATTTGAGGTGCTATCACAAATATTATGCCTGATTAATTCCCCACTAAATCCTTTACCAGGAAAAGGGAGAGAAAGGCTGCCACGTATGCATATGAAAGATGAGACCTTTTAGTAAAATGTCGTAATGGTGAAAATTGATAAGAAGAATCTATCTTTAAATTTCTAAATATCTGTAAACATGTATGTCTGTGACATAAACTTTATTCCCTGCATATGTATAAATTTCTATAGGTGAAAATATTTTAAAATATTCTACATGCTTGAATAATGTAAGTAATATACACATACTTGGAAATACATTAACTTGAATAGTGAAATTTGTTTCTGTCAAAGACATTTAAAAAGAGTAACATTTTACTGACAATAAAAGCCTCAAATTTAACTGAGACTCTTTATTACATAATTTACTTTCAGACTTTAAACTATTTTTATTCTTTCCTTAACTTTTAGTAGTTGAAATTGTTTTTCTTGATCAGGACCTGTTTTTATTTTATTGTCTGTCTTACATCAAGAAATTTATATTCTTATGTGTATATTTTTGTGTTTTCAAGCTCAAAAACCTGGCTCAGTGAAATATCATTTCTCTTCAGAGTCATCTGTGAAAGAAGAATGACCAATGAATGTCTCAGAGAGCAAGGCAGTGACATCTCTGCACAGTCACTCACGGCGAGGCTCGGGCTCCCGCCGCAAAGCTGAAGCCTGTTTTCCTCACCCGCTGTCTAGTCTCCAACACTGGTAAAACCAGACAGAAAAACTCCTGTTTCTAAAGTAGTTTCTGATCTCAAATTTTTCACATATACTACATAGTCATATTTAATATAAGGATTCTATTTAGTAGTAATTCTTTGCTATTGGAATATTGACTTGATGGCGAAGCTCTGGTGAATGGTGAGATTTGAATCAGTTCTGTATTATTATAAAATTAGAAACATGAGGAGCTGATGGTTCATCCTCTTTCATTTATCCAATAAATTAATGATATATACATACTATATTGGTAATATTACCCATGTGTTCCTCTGTTCTTTTCTTTAACAAATATTACTTTCCTCTTGCCTGTCATGATAATTTTTTTCTGACACATTAAGAGTAGAGAATCTTTGTATTCATGGAACACAAATTTTACACAAAGGGATAGATTATGTAATTATCATTTAAAAACTGTAACCCGTGATATACTACGATTAATGGTAAAAATAGAAATAAGTGCTGGCTCAGTTAAGAAAGCAGAACCAAGTCCAATGATGGTTAGTAAAGGAAAGACAACAGTTCTACTCGAAGGCTATGCAGTAGGACCAAAACCAACAGGCTAACAGGACTGTGGTATGGACAAGAACGCAAGGATGGGGAGACTCCAAGCCAGACAGAGCTCATTTGCTGCATAGTTTCCCCAAGGGGAATTTTTTTTGTCTTGATTCCCCCATTAAAGTGCATCAAATAGTATAAAGAACTGCCTGAGTCTAAATTATTGTTTTAATTTGTATGCGTGAATGCTTGTGTGTATTGGGGTTGGGTTCATATATGCCTGTACATGTAGAAACAGAGGTCAATACTGAGGAGTCTTCCTCTATCTCTCTCCATCTTATTTTTTATTGAATTCTTTTACACAATATATTTTGATCATGGTTTTCTTTCTCCAGCACCTTCCAGACCCTCCCCCACCTTCCCACCCACCCAACTCCACCTCCTTTCTCTCTCTTTCTCTTGAGAGAATAAGCAGGAGAACAAAAAAAATGCCAAGGAAGCCCTAATAATAATAATAAAAAATAAGAAGCACACATATACACGCACAACAAAATCCATACAAATAAAAACAAGAAAATACATTATTTGTACATCAGTAAGGCAACAGATGCCCAAACAAAACAACATGAGACCAAGTCTACAAAAACACCATTGCATGGAACTTACCCTGCAGTGCGGTTAATATCCCCAGTGAAACTTCACTGGGCATAGCTAGCTCTTTCTAGATAAGCAGGTATCAACTGAAGATAGAGAGCTTCCTGGTTAGAGGTGGGCGCCCTTGTTCCCCTCCCCGCTAGCATCCCTTCTGGCTTGAGCCTGTGTAGGCCCTGCGTGCACTGCCACCGTCTCTTTGAGTTCACATAAACATCGGTCTTGTTATTCCTGGAACTCTGGTTCCTGTCCATCCCTCCTGGATCCTACAGTGTTTACTCTTCCTCTCTGTGCAGAGGAGGGGCTTGATAAGCACATCCCTCTTAGGACTGGGTGTTTCCAAATCTCACGTTCTCTGTACACTGGCCGGTGGTGGGTCTCTGTGTTCTCATCTACTGTATGGGGACATCTGTTCGGAGATGCCTGAGCAAGGCACTGATCTGTGAGTATAGCAGAACGTCATTTTATCACTGTGTTCATTAGCAGAGCAATGGTGTTTAGTTTTCTTCTAGGCCCCGTGGCTACCATTTTTCAGGTTCTTAGCCAGCACCTCAGTGTCGGGCAGTGCTTCTATCTCATAGATTGGCTTAACTCCAACAAGAGTGTTTGGTTACTCCCACAACATGGGTGGCACTATGGCACAGTGTATGATGCACACAGGTCACCACTGGAGACCACAGGGCTCAGAGCTGGCTTATTGCCATTCTCCTCTGGTAACATTCAGAGGACCTTTCAGTACCACAAATGTTAGGCAGGCTCTAGGTGGGCACCAGCTCAACCACTCTGTCTCAACCTTATTTTTTTTATTAAAGATTTATTTACTATGTATACAGTGTTCTGTCCACATGTCTGCCTACAGGCCAGAAGACAGCACCAGATCTTATTACAGGTGGTTGTGAGCCCCCATGTGGTTGCTGGGAATTGAACTCAGGAACTCTGGAAGAGCAGCCAGTGCTCTTAACCTCTGAGCCATTTCTCAGTCTTATTTTTTGAAGGTTGATTTGTTTTCTATGTATACATATGTGTGCCTAGATGTGTTTATGCGCCCCACATGAATACAGAAGCCCATGGAAAAGAGGAGGGAGATTCAGATCCTCTGGACTGAAATTAAAGCTGGCTGTGAGCTACCCTGTAAGTGCTGGGGACTGAACCTAGGCCCTCTGAAAGACGAGTAAGCACCCTTTTAATCACTGAACCATCATTCTGGCTCTGCTTTTTATTGTTTAAGACAGGGTGTCTCACAGAACCAGGAGTTCAGCTAGGTGACCTGGCCTGAAAACAGATCCACCCATCTGTTCTTCCCAAGGCTGGGATTACAGATGTGCACCTCCTGGTCCAGCCTCTGTGTGGATGCTGGGTAACCAACTCGGGTCCTCACGGTCGCACAGAAAGCACTTTACACACACAGACACCCCTTCTCCACTCTCCTGAGCTGTATTGTGAGGACATTACTTAGTTGTATTTTTGAGCCTGGTGGTGGTGGTTTACACACTTAATCCCAGCACTTGGGAGGAAGAGGCAGAAGGATCTCTGAGTTTAAGGCCAACCTGACTTACAGAGTGAGTTTGAGAACAGCCAGGATGGTTACATAGAGAAACCCTGTTCTGAAAAACCAAATAAATAAACAAAGAAATAAATTTCTGTTATGAAAAATCAGATAAGTAAGTAAGTAAGTAAAGTAAGAAAGAATAAAACCAAATGGCTTTGGGGAGAAATTAGAAAACTGCTGCAGAGTTTGTGAACAGTCTGGTGGAGTTTTGGAAAGGGTTAAAACGGGGCAGAAACAGAGGCATAGATAGGGTGGAGGGTAGTGAAGCAGTAAGACACTGATATCTTGGCGCGGTGAACAGGATGCTGGGAGAGAAGAGAAACTGTCGAGCACGGCTTCTCGTCTTCAAGCAGACAGATAACGCAGTGCTGAAACATTTGACACTGGAAAGGGAAATGAATGTCGACATAGCTTGGTGTGAAGAGGTGGATGTGGAAAACTTTAATCATCCAAAGACACCAAGCAGACAACTGAAGCTTGTTGGCATCTTGAACTAGAAATACACATTTTTGAGAATGAGATGAGCTAGAGGCAGGAAGAGACAATGAAAAGCCCCAAGACATAACTTTAATTAGCTCCAATATCATCTCGCCAAATAACAGACTGGATCCATAAGTTATTAATCTAAAAATAAATATATTAGCAGTATTAGCTATTATATTTTTAAAATTAATCAGTAATACATATTATAAGCATGCATATGATATGATATGAACTCAAGTAGACATATGCAGAAAATGGACAAGGTAGCAGTGGAGAAAATCACTAAGTCTGCCTGGAAAAATACAGAAAACATTATAAAGAGAGATATATCTTATCTTCCCTCTAAAGATCTCTGAGAATGTGTTGTTCACGGTGGTTTAATTTTAAAGGAGAAATGAAAGGAGAATTCTTGGGAAATCTCATTTAATCAAGTCATATCTGCTTCCTAGGGGGCAAGGAGGAGTGTTGCTGTATGAGACGGGACATCATGGGTCTAGGGGAGGTCAAGATGGATTCGGGAATGTGTTTTCTGACAGAATACAACAGATGCTTCATCTCTAAGAATGAGAGAGCCATAGGGGAGAGCTGTGTGTGCGCTGTGAAGAGACTCTGCTGGGAAATCTTAGCTCCGTTGTATCTGCTGACCAGGAAAAAAGTCATCTCCCTGCGATCTGGTCACTTCAGAACTAGCCCCACTCACTGTGTTTGTGTAAACACAAACTTGCTTATATTTTTCAGTTCAGATACCAACAATGGGGTACCTAAATTTGACCTTTCTTTTAGGGTAGACAGAGCTTCTGGAATAAAGTTTTACTGACCTACAAACCGTGCGGCCATTCAATGCAATGACCTCCAATTTGACTTCTACTTTCATAACGCCTCGCCCCGAGAAAACGAATCTTTTCTCCAAATGCCTAAGCCCACATAATACAAAAACATTTGCTTTCCTGAGTAAGCACTTCTCCTCTAATTAACACATTCAATCTCTAAGTCACATATAAATATGAGTCTCATAAGCATACCTCACTATTAATTTTATTAAGGCAAACTAACCCTGGGTTCTAAACATGAGATCGCGGCTTTGATTGAATAGGGGGATAAAATGTGACGGCGCAAGGGCAAATGCCAGCCTTTGAATTATGTATCGTGATGATTCATGGGCTTAGCCATAAATCTTAAGTAAAGAGCACATGTATCTCGGGGGCTGTCAGGAGCAAAGGGAGCATCAGGTGCGGGAGTGGCTAACGGCGGGTCTGCAGACCAGACTGAACCCCGCTTACTGCAGAGCAACGGCTAAATTCGGGGAGGAAACTTGATCAGTATCATGCAGCCTTGTATTAATAAAGACTAGAAAATTTAATCCTCGGCAAATCAGACCTCAAATGCATTTGAGTAAAATATTCGCTTTTTCCAAAAATGCTGCTCATGCTTGATACGTTCAAGCTTATGTGAACCTGCCTGCGTTTGTGTGCATAGATGCTCTCAAGAATCTGCGTTCCCGGATCTCTGTGAGTTCGAGGCCATCCTGGTCTACATCCAGGACAGGCTCTAAAGCTACAGAGAAACCATCCGGAAAAGCAAACAAACAAACAAACAGGCTGGTGTATATGTATATATATGTGTATGTATGTATGTATGTATATATATATATATATTCTCTATTGTTGCTTCAAGGAAGTTTTTGATAAAGAAAGAAAGAAACCGAAGGAATGGAGAGACCTAACTGGACACCGAGTCTCCAGTGTTGAGCTGGATGGCAAGCACGGCTGTGTTATACATAAAGCCCGAGGGTTCTGACCACGTGAAGAGCCGTCATTACTGAGCTGTGTGAAGAGAGCTAATGGAAACTTGTTTAGCTCTGTAGGGCTCTTACATGGCTCGTACAGAGAACCCATATTTTAAACTGTGGCAGCATGCTTTTCCCCTTTGGGAAATAGCTATAGGGCAGATATCGACTGCCTGAAATAACAGTGTTCCAAACAGAGCTAGAGGAAAACTCTGCCTCCAGCAGCAGGACCGGGGATGAGACGGCTCATGCTGAGACCATCTTTTCTCTGTCAACTGAGTGCAAGAAAAGCTTGGTTTTTGTTGCCCTGCTCGATCCCACTTCACAAAGCTTTCAGTGTATCTGGGCATTCTTGGGAAACTTTCCTTCTACAGTTTCTTCAGCTTTTCTTCTCCTGCTGACCCAGGCAGATCATTTTGAGGCTTAAGACCCAGAAGTAAGGGCAGAGGGTCCAGGCTGCCAGGAACATTCAGGTTCAGTCACTAAGCCCTGAGCGTGTATATACCCTACAAAAAGTATTGTAGATGTGATTATGTCCATTTGAATTAAAGACAGGATAAGCATGTTGGTGTGCATTTGTAGCCCAGAAAAGACGGGGTGGGGGGGGCTATGACTGCAGTTGAAGGAGGCCATGCTCTCTCTACCAGCTATGATACCGTGTCCTGGGAGGAAGGTGGACAATTCTGACAGGAGAGGCATCGACCACTCTTGGCCTTAGACCATTTCTTCTGTGTGTTTGCTGTTTCATTTTTGTTGATTTCTCCCAGGACTTTTTCTAGATGAATAATTAATTGGAGTCCATGTCAATTGGTCATGGTCATTGAGCTCTGTTGGATCACGTGTGGGAAGGGGGCTGTTGCTTCCCCTCTCCGCGATTTTCAGGTCGCCTACAGCCATGTGAGAGCAGTCATTAAAGACTCAATCAGCTCTCAAAGTGTAATCCCTGGCATGTCCCTTGCTTCACTCTCCCTTTGATCATTTCAGCGGTGCCAGAGAAACATTCCTGAAAGCTTGGACAACCTGGAGTTTATTAATTTTCCTCTGATTCAGCAGCCACTTGATATACTAGATTGAAAGAAAATGTGTAGCTGCTGTCTGGTTTTAGGGGATCTTAAATTGTTCTTTGCTTGAAAACATCTAGGGATTCCTTTACTAAAACAGCATATAAGTAAATCTTTGCGTAGATAATCTTATAATCAGAAGGAAAATTGTGACAGGTGTGATAGGAAAATGTATATTTGACTATTTTTTTGCCCTAAAATGTGAGAGAAGATTCTACAACTTTTTCTTTAGTATCCTTAATAAACGCACATCATTTACACAGAATACTGTATTTCATTCCCTTTTTAGAAACTTCCTCCCAAAAATAAACGCTTAAGAAATATCCTTCCTCCTGGGTCTTATTGTTTTAGTTGGACTTCTATAAACCATTCAAGACTTCAAATGTTTCTGAGATAAACGAAATCAAGTTAATACGCAGTCAGTCAATTCTGAACATGATGGCCTTTAACTCCTCCAATGCTACTCTCGTAAACTCTTCCATACATTTTAATCTCGTATCGTTTCATACAATCTTACCTAACGTTTGTCTTGGGTTCTGTTTCATCCAATTAAGTACATAGAAATTCAGAAACTTTACATCACTTATTATAATGTATCACTTTAAAACAAATTAATACTTAAAAATGCTGCTTGACGTGGTTCCGCACATCTTTGATGCCAACACTTGAAAGACGGAGGCAGGTGGATTTCTGTGAGTTGTAGGTCAGCTTTGTCTACATAGTAAGTTCTTGGACAGGCAAGCTACATAAAGAGATCCTGTCTCTTAAAAAAGTCAATAAGTAAATAAATGAACAATCAATGGCAATTCAATTCAAACATTTGATTTCTAAATATCAGATTTAAAGTATTTTCTCAAACCCTAGAAAGTATTCCTTAGTATAGAGGAAACAGATATTCTTAACTGACTAGATTTGCTGTTCACCAGGTAAAGTTGTAGAAAGTTGATTCACCTCATATTTTATACAGAATTTAATTAAAATGACATTTTCCAGTGTAGTGTAACATTAATCAATTTCTATCATCAAGTGCTTTATTGAGTTTGAACTCTGCCAGTTCAAATGACGAGCTAATGAAGCCTCTGAAGACCTGGGCATGGAACGGACAAGGGCAGAGGCATTTGGGCATCTGGAGACAGGACAGGATCAGAACATCTCAGGAGAGACACAGCCCGTACTCATTAAGTCTGCAGACTCCGGAGAAGCACCGTTGGCTTCAAATGCCACCTCTGTAATTACTGGCTATGTGCCTCGGGGCGCATCTCAAAATATTTTCTTCCTGCAGTAGCTATGGTTTCTCAGTAGATAATATCCTTGTAAGTATGACTCTTTCGGGGAGATCGGACTGTGCCATTTCTTCCCAGATATTTTTACACCAATTAAATCTTCCTAACACTCGTAAATCTTAGCTCCGCTATGGACTTCTAGGGCTTTAATTCTTATGCACGGAGCCACGCTGCTCACTTGCAAGATGGAGACTACAGCAGCTTCTGTTTTATTGGGTTGCTAGGAAAATGAAACGAATCAATATTTGTAAAGCCCTTGGAATGAGACCTGGCCCTTAGCACACAGCACATAAATACAAATCAATGTATGACCAGAAGCTACAAGCATCTTGCTACAGCTACAAGATTTGTAGATGATTTTATAAGTCAATCTCTCCTTCCACAGATAGTAAGAGATAGGAAAGTGTTTCAGAGCTAAAACCTGCATCACGTGTATGCATAGCTTCCTTAATGGTAGTGGGTTATAGAAAACTTGGGGCTCGTGTCTGAAGTGCAAGTGTACTTAAAGCCCAGGACCGTGCATAGATAGCAGTAAAACAGACCAGGAACTCCGTATCTACAGGGTAGCCCTGGGGAAATGGTGCTGACAGCAAATGCCATGGCCTACAAAGGCAGTGATTCTGATGCAGACGGAGCAGGAGGCGGTCCTCCTGGGACGTGGAAGAGGCCAGGAGGTGGTGCAGAGCTGAAAGATGAAAGAAGATTGAAATCTGGGTAGGGATCTGATGAAGAAGGACTGTGCCTTTCCTTAGACTCCTTACCGACGGCTCAGACACCACTATCATGATTGCTCATGGTGCCGTTCTGTTTGCTTTTTGTGTATACATGGAGCTACATACCCTGACATTGTTCACCATTCACTCATTTTTTCTTCCATACAACAATTTTACCAAACCTTGCTAAATAGTCGGCGTTCAGAGTAATTGTTTGTCCTTCTAATTGTCTTGTCCAACTCTGATGTGTTCATTTTTTATCTGCTATAATTTATTATTATTTTATTAGTCTATAATATAAGTTTACTATAAAATATTTTATTTTATTATATTATTTCGCAATCCTGTTTGTTTTCTAAAGAGAGACCGAAAATAAGTAAATCTGAATGAGAGTGTAAGGAGGGAGAGTAATCAGAGTAAACTACGTGAGAAAATTATTTTCAACTTTAAAAGGAAAAAAATCCAAAAACAAAGATAAGAAATTAATTGTTAAATGGGGTAATGATTGAGCAAAGTTACAAGAGGACGGCCATAACTTGGTTTTAAATTAATGAAAAGAAGCAGACAATAATTTGAATGAGAGTAAAGCCACGTAATAGGAGGCTTTGAAGAGAGAAACATATTATTATCTCAAAAAAAATTTAAATAAAATTTAAACTGGAAAAATGACAAAAGCACACCCAAAAGTGGATTGCTTCTAACCAATAGTGCATCCAGGAATCCAGATGAGCAGAGCTCTGAAGCAGATGGTTTAGACAGACCTGACAGAATCATGCTTAGTGCTTGCAAGTGTTCATGTCTGTAGAAACCGTATGGACAGGGAATCATTTGTAGAGACCACAGCAGTTTTACTTCTTTAAAACTAAATAAAACCACAAACGTTCCTAAAGATCTATATATTTATTATAAATTTGATATATTCCTGAAGTGGTTCTAAGTTGCTGTGATTAACTCAAATCCTTCAGCAGGAGATGCACAAAAAACTCACTCAATCTACGTGTCCATCTGCTCTTGCCTTCAAGGTCAGGGCCAGAACTTACTGTATTTCTTCAACTTTCCTGTGCTATTTCTGTGTCTTTTTATTTTCTTATTAATACTCTCATTTTGATAGCCTCTGAAGGATTTGTCATATTATCTTGATTCCTCCTAAATGCTTATGGCTCCACCACATCAATGGTACTTCCCTAGACTCTCTGAGGGTCTACACGGTGAATGCGTGATTAACAGACTCTGTCTTGTGGGCATAAAAAAATGACAAATGAGGTGATGGCCATGGAACCATGTATATACTTAAAACCGTTGGAATGTATGACTTAAAAGAATTATTTCTTAAAACTCTACTAACGGGGAATGATAGGCTCTTGACTATTTTTCCCAAAGTGATAAATCTCTAGGCAGTAGCCATGATACTGGGCTTGCTGAATTGGGATTGTGTTCACTGATACGGATTTTTATGCCCACACCTTTATAAGTCTATTTCTTTGGTAATATAACTTTGAAGTCTTATTGGCCACTGTATGGTGGGCATTATGTCTCCTTTGAAGGGTTTAACTTACAGGAAGCACAAAGGGACCTCTAGGGCAGTTGGGAGAAGTCAGAGCAGCTAGATTCTCAGGTTCCCTGTAGAGAGTTGGGCTGTGTAGATGATTAGGCCTAGAGTTTAACCAAGTTTTATCCCATGAACCATGCATTGAGCGCTGTGTACAAGCTGTGCATCTCATATTTATTTCATATTGGGCAAATAGAAGCTACCAACACTGCTCTTTCTAATTGACTCCTTCATCTCCAAAAGCTATTCGCTATCAATATGCAATATCTTCCTTCCCATACTCACCTGGCTGACTTTCTTTAAACTTCCTCCCCGCCTCGGATGTCTGTGTTTGTGTGTGTGTGTGTGTTGTTGTTGTTGTTGTTGTTGATCGGTTCTTCCTTCCTCAATAACCAGTTTTCCTGTGTGCATTGTTTTCTATAGTTATTCTTGAACTGAAAACACGGCAAACATAATTTGTTTTTATTTCTAAAAATATGTTTATTCTAAAAATAGCACATATTTGTAAAAATGAACACATCCTCCTACACAATACACTATAATGAGTGAGGGAACTGGTGTATCAATTATATTATCCCTTATGTTTGCTTGATGCTTTCTGCAAGATTTACAACTTCTCATTGAGTGCCAAATGTCCAAGCCCTTTTAGAGACCCGCTACCTTCACGACCAACATCGTTGCTGTTATTTGGATTATTTAGTTGCTGCAATGTTCAAACATGGCTGTGAGAAGCTAGTTTAAATTGCGTACTGATTTTCTTAAACATGAACCTGGAGATCTTGGACGCTCCTGGCACATAAGACAGCTGTACTCCATGAAGCACGGATTCTTGACACAAGTTGGAAGAGAATTAGTATCTAAAAACAGGCAGTAGGGGTTATGAGGGTTTGGGAGATCTGAATGAGGGAGTAGTTAGTTCTTGGAGCTTCTATGATTTCCCGCAGGCCATGACTTATTACCATGGCTGATGCCTGTATCTTGCTCCATGTATTTCCAACTGTTCCCCACAAGGGAACAATTTGAACACAGTCTTACCTGTCACCAAAACTCTGCTCTTTGTGCTAGTAGCCCAATTTTAGTTGATATATTTAAAAAATTATGAGTCATTAGGATATTTACTATGAGAAGAGAAAAAGAAGTTAGGGTGACATGAATTTTATCACTAATGCAATTTCAGTTTTATAAACTTAGAGGTTCTAAAGAGGAGAGCATTCCCTGTCTAGTCAGTGAGCATCAAATTAATGTGAAAAATAGTTGATCCGTATCAGGGGACACCACTCTTTCCTTTTTATTTCCTCCCCTTTTCCTTATTCATTTGTCCATATATAATTCCATTTTACTGTTTTTTTTATCTTGAGAGCATCTAATAACCATTTGCTGATTAACAACCAACATCAAATATTGCATGTGTGTATAAACCATTCTCAATACCTTATATTGAAAATGGTTCAGCGATGTGTCAAGCCCTTGGCAAAGAGAAAGGCCTACATAATTGGCAGCTCTGTTAACACCTTCAGGAGCTTTTATCACACCCATATGTACCGAACAGAAAAATCAGAATGTGACATTGAGAAATTCTGATATTAATTACAAATAGTAAAAGGAGAATTATAGATGTCCTATGAAAAGTGTTCCATTTCAAAATGTCACCTGGTCAATGTTGTCACCTTAAAGAAGGGATCACATGGTATTACATTAAATTCTTTAAAAGATTTGATACAAAAATAACACATAGTGTTTCTCCTGCAAAAAAAAATGTACTTCTGTATGCTTTTTGAAAGGACATTGACTGATGAGATTATTACTGATGCAATATAACATATCTATATAGATGGATAGATAAATAGATATATTTTTATGCACTAGTTTGGCAATAATTAATGTGTAAATACATGCTAGAAATAGGAACCCGAGATCAAACAGATTTTAGTTAAAATTCCTGCTCTAACACCTACTGCTGTATGACTCAGGACAAGGGTATCTATTCTTCGTGCACTGCTTCCTTGATTTAAATATAGGAATAACGTTCAACCTTAAAGTAATTGTGAGAATTGTGTGAGTAACTATAATTATGTGTAACAGGAAGGCCGCTGGTTTGTTCCCAGCCACTTAGCCCCAAAATAACAACACAAAAACTATATTAATTAAAACACTGCTTGGAAGGAGAGAGAGCACAAGCAAGGAACTTAGGACCGGGAGGGGTGCACCCATACACTGAGACAATGGGGATTGGGAACTCACCAAGGCCAGCTGGCCTGGGTCTGAAAAAGCCTGGGTCAAAACCAGTCTCGCTGAACATAGCGGACAAGGAGGACTACTGAGACCTCAAGAACAATGGCAACGGGTTTTTGATTCTACTGGACCTATTGGTTTCGTGGGAGCCTAGGCAGTTTCGTGGATGCTCACCTTACTAGACCTGGATGGAGGTGGGTGGTCCTTGGACTTCCCACAGGGCAGAGAACCCTGATTGCTTTTTGGGCTGACGAGGGAGGGGGACTTGATTGGGGGAGGGGGAGGGAAAGGGGAGGCGGCGGTGGGGAAGAGACAGAAATCTTTAATAAATAAATAAATAAATAAATAAATAAAAATGAAAAAAAAAACTAAAAAAAAAACCACTGCTTGGCCCATTAGCTCTAACTTCTTATTGGCTAACTCTTACATCTTAGTTTAACCCATTTCTATTAATTTGTATTTCGCCACATGACAGTGGCTTACTGGCAAAGATTCAGCACGTCTTACTCTGGCAGCGGCTCCATGGCAGCTCTCCGACTCCGCCCTTCTTCCTCCCAGCATACAGCCTAGCTTTCTCTGCCTAGTACTGTTCTTCCCTGCCATAGGCTCAAAACAGCTCTTTATTAACCAATGAAAGCAACAAATAGACAGAAAGACCTCCTATATCATTTCCCCTTTTCTATTTAAACAAAAAGGAAGGCTTTAGCTTTAACATAGTAAAATTACACATAACAAAACAGTTATCAAGAAAGTAAAAATTACAATTACAATATTTATATCTACCTTATTTTTATCATAACTAAGGAAAACTATAACTATAATTATCTATCTATTCTTCAACTCCATCAAGAGCAGAAATATACATATATAACAAAATTTACCTTAAATTTGTATCAATAAACCAAGATCCATACCAATACAAATTATTCATCTCTATAACATATCCCCCTTTAAATGTAAAGAAGTAATTATAAACAATATTTGGGAATATGGGCATAGTTCTGTCCATACTGCTTCCTGCTGTTTGGGAGCACCTTTAATCTTGAAATAGCCTTAGAATATAAGAACATTCAAATAATTTACCTGTGTTAACTCAGATTTTTCACCATGTAGAGTAATGTGTTAAGGTTCGATAAAAATAAGGTTGTTTCATGAACTAATTTATGAAAACGTTTTCAATGCCATTAATGATTTCAACATCACTTCTAGTGTACCTATGTCCTTAGTTAGCCCTTTAAAGATTGCCATGAGCATTGGTCTGGAGGAAGTATTTACTCGGTGATGGCTTCTGTTAGTATCAGAATAGAAAGGTAGGGTACTGGAGGTGTGAGACGCTCCCCATGGTTAAAAATATGCTGCTGGGTTTCTAGTCGTGGTTTCCCTCAGTGCCCAAATGTATTTTAACAACTCCATTGATACGACCATTAGTCTTTGGGACTCTGAGTTGAATAAACCTCGATACACTTGTGAAAAAGATACTAATACACAAATCCCAAGAATGTATGTGCTTAGGAAACCTGTGCATGTCTGTCTCCTTTACAGTGTGTTGAATGATCCTGTTGGGGTTTCTCTATTCTGCTATCTTTTATTCAATAAAACCCAAAGATTCAATGTAGGAGTTCTGAGAATCATTATTTTCAAGTTGTTGTACTACAGGCGAAGTTACAGATGACTAGATTATTCTCAGGGTTCACCTTTGGCCTAGACTGGCTATGGTATATAGAGAAGGTCATGAACATTTCAAGCTATATTTATAATACAGTTATAATACGTAGAAACCATTTTAGATTCAAAATATTAAAACACGCGTTTCTCTGACCTCCCTTCGTCTTTTCTCTTCTCTTCTCTCCTCTTTCCTTCCCTTCTTACTTCTCCCCATCTCTCTCCAACCCAGGACATTCTACCAGTGAGCCGTTGCCATTCCTTTCCTCATTAAAACAAAATGATTAGAATTTGGTTCACAATGCTGACAACAACGTGTCAGTTAGGGGGAAGTAAATGTCACTAGAGTATTGGGTGAGAAGAGCTAAGAATCGATGGTTTTCAGTGATAGTTACATGTGTCAGTAGCTACAGAATTAGCAGGTAGATAGCACTTAACCTTTACAGTAGGAAAGAAGATAAAGTGATAGTAAATCGCCTACATTTCTCCCTATTTTTTCTTCAAATATTTTTTAATATTTATTTATTATGTATATAATATTCTGTCTGTGTGTATGCCTGCAGGCCAGCAGAAGACACTAGATCTCATTACAGATGGTTGTGAACCACCATGTGGTTGCTGGGAATTGAACTCAGGACCTTTGGGGGAGCAGGCAATGCTCTTAACCTCTGAGCCATCTCTCCAGCCCTCCATGGAGTGAACTAACTTTTCCTCTGTCAGCAGGTGCCAACTGAGAGCTTCTTGATTAGGGATGGAAGATCACGTGGACTTCCCCCTCTCAGGGCTGAGACTCCATGTGGCCTGAACCTGGGCAGACCCTGTGCCTAAGGCCGCAGCCTCTGTGATTTCGTATCTGTGTCTGTACAGTTGCGCTGAGAAACACTGTTTTCTTGGTGTCAAACATTCCCCTCGGCTTTTACAAGCTTTCGTCTCCTCTGCCCCACAGCTCCCTGTATCACAGCATGCTGTGAAATGAAGGTCTAAGGAAATATTTTTCAAAGCCTTTTGTACCAAAAATATCCAAGACTGTGCTCTGCCAAGTATAATGAGATCGGAGGGAAGAAGGCAGAACAATAAATGGCGTTGGCTTCCTCTGAAGACTGGCAAGGAACCGCCGAGCAGTAGCCTAGGCAACGGGAAGCCGCTCTCTCGCAGCTCTGCATTCTGGGAGGCCCCGTCAAATCCTTCTCGTTCCCTCTGAGGCTTCTTCCCAGGCCTTGCAGATGATCCCACATATGTCCCGTCTTCACGTGGCCTCCTCTGCCCAGGCCTAAAGATGCTCTGTGGGTTCCCATTGTCTATTATGCCAGGAACTTTAGATTAGAGCGTGACTTAATGACAATGATCAAACCCAGGCTTCCAGACAAGGGAGATCAGCGCCCAGCCACTGAATCACTTCAACTCATGGCCACAATTTAATTTAGCTTCATTCCAGGACTACTGCTCCGGGATATGACATTGGGAGAGGCTGGCACTTAAGGGTTTCAAATGTGAAGTCTGGGAGAGCACAATCCAGTCTTCAATAAGCTTGCGTAACACAACACAAGCAGAAAAGCAAAATGATGCCTCAGTGAGGTTCCCAGGACAACAGCACGGCAGCCCAGAGAGTCGCTACTCTGCAAAGTGCAGAAAGATGGACTCTCTCTCTGTCTGACAATGACAAGGAACTCTGGAACTTTTAGATTTACCCAGACTATATTGAGAGGATGTACGTACTGAGAATATGTCTGTACTGAAAGAATGTATGGATTGAGAGAACGTATGTACTCAGAGAACATATGTACTGAGAGACCGTATGTACTGAGAGAAAGTATGTATTCAGAGAATGCATGTATTGAGAGAATGTATTGAGTGGATGCTTCACCTTCTGGGAGTTACTGGGAGAATTGGTGATAGGTAGATGTACAGAAAGCTAAGCAAATAAAAATTTGGAAATAATTCACTCCACAGAGAACAAAGGATTGTAGAAGAAAGGAAATATAAAGCCATTACACACCATAGTGATAATAACACTCCTTATAATTTCCACTATAGGAAGGTGGTCAGGGAAAGGATGAAGACACTCGACCTGCCTCCTGTGTGAGTTCCTTTCTCATTGCTGTGACAGAACGGCTGACCAGAAATAACTGAGAGAAGGCTTAGTCTGGCTCAGCCATTGAGGGCGAACAGTATGTTATAGCGAGGAAGACATCATGACGGGAAGCTCCATGGTGGAGACAGGATGGGACAACTCCTTTTACTTCTCCAAGGACCATGTAGCAGAGAGAGAGAGAGAGACAGAGACAGAGAGAGAGAGACAGACAGACAGAGAGAGAGACAGAGAGAGAGAGAGACAGAGAGAGAGAGACAGAGAGAGAACACTAACTGAAAAACTGTAAGCAGAAGCCATATGGCCTGTCTTGGAGGCTTGCTTCCCCAGCAAGGCTCCACTTCCTGAGACCCTACTACTTCTCAAAACAAGGCAGCTAACCAGGCACCGAGCTCTGGAACTCCTGAGCCTAATAGGGAAGGGGACATTTCACATTCAAACCATGGCACTTTCTGTAACAAGAAGTCAACACATGACAATAAAAAGGCCAGGAGGTCATCAAGTAGCATATTAAATTCTTGGAGGATCTAGAACATTTAAAAGTTGGCCTTTAGAAGTAAAATCCTAGAAGTAACCAGAGATGAGGAAGGCAGTTTCTTTTAATTTTTCAAGCAAATTATCCAAACTTTTAATTTTTTAACAAAACTTTGGAAAAGTAACAGAAGTGCTTTAACAAGGAAAAAGCATGTAAGACTTCCGTGCTGGTGAACACAAGCTGAAGCCCAGTGGAAATTTCTCTCTGAACATACCTGCCTCTCAGTGTCCTAAAATCTACATACTGGGTTTTAGTCCTTATGCCACAGGCCAGCCTTTCCTGCTGGCCCCTCTTCACCCCGCTGGACCTCTTCTTCCTCTGCTTTTCTATGGAGTGAGTGGCACCTTATCCAGACAGACAGTCACCTGTCAGAACACTGGCTGTATGTTTTTCCATGTAATGCCAGCTCAGATCACCCAGTCCTTGTCACTTACCCTCTTTTTTGAATCTGAGCTGTGTCTTTCTCCCCATCTTTACAGAGTCTCCCCAGTGTTGGCTCACTGGGCTTCTTAGTTAACTGCACCCATGTTTGATACTCTTCTGCTTCGCGTTCCAATAACAAAGTGGTCCTTCTGCTGAGACGAATTTTCTGTCTTTTTCTCAGGAATGAGCAAAAGCAATTAATCCTCCAGAATGTTCTTCCTGACACATTTTTCTAATTCTTCACATTAGCCTAAATACTACATTTGTGTCAATCATAATGACTGACATATAGAATGTGTATAATTTGAAGGGTGAATAAATAAGTAAACTGAATGAATATTGATACATCCCAAAAGAATGAGTCTGATTCTTTTATTGAGTATGAGTGATATTTAGATGAATGAGACTTACATAAAAATCTGTTTCTCATGCCTGGTGATGGTGGCGCACGCCTTTAATCCCAGCACTCGGGAGGCAGAGGCAGGCGGATCTCTGTGAGTTCGAGACCAGCCTGGTCTACAGAGCTAGTGCCAGGACAGGCTCCAAAGCCACAGAGAAACCCTGTCTCGAAAAAAAAAAATCTGTTTCTCTATTCCACTTAAATTCCACGCTGGCTAGAATACCTCTTAAAACTACTCGTATTGAGATATCCAAATGTTCGGGTTCTATCACCTTCAAAGACAAGCATCACAGATGGGAAGCTGGAAGCTGCCTGTCAGGGAGGGTGTTAACTACACAGAGAAAAGGTCCAGTTATAGGGAATGTCTTCTGTTGGGAGGTTACCCTCAGCAGACAGGCACTGTCTGCTTAAAAGATGTCAGTCAGGGTTTCAGTTACCCCTTCCCCCTTGTTCCTCCCTCAGCCAGGCAACTGTCACCCTATCAGCGCAGATCTCAGCCCTCATCCTGCTAGCATGTCATGAGGATGCATATTCTTCTAAGACTGCTCGGCACGGGGTGAACCTGGGTGCCTGTCTTTCACTGTGTGTATTTTTAGTCAAAATTATTTTAACATTTATTTTTCCCCTTCACATGAGGATATAAGTTTGACAGCTTGGGGGGTAAACAGCCACATGAGGTGGCCGAGTGCAAAAAAAAATCAGTGGCTTTGAGATTGAGAATTTGAAGCAAACAGAAACTGCACACAAGCTGTGCAATTCCCTTTGTTTCTCCTTCAGTTTTCCAGCCCAGGAACTTTCCAGGCACCAAGCGCAGAGCGAACATCGGTATTTTCATCGTCCATCTTGCGTGGCTTTAAGCACAAAGCAGTAAACAACTGTTGTGGGTTTTCCTGTTTTATTTTTCTTTGTTGTAAATTCATGTGTGAGGTCACGAACTTTCCTTTCTTTCCTTTCCTTTATTCTGTGACCTTGAAAATTTGTTTTTAAACTGTAAAGCCAAATGTCATTTTCTAAACACAACACTTGAGTTAGTCAGCATTCTGCCACTGGAATAAAATACCCCAGGAAATTAACTTAAAGGAGAGAAAATTCGATTTTGTACAAGGTTTTTGATGGGTTTGGTTCTGGTTACTTTGTTGTTTCTGGATTTGAGATTTCAGAACATCATCACAAGGAGAGTGTGGGGGAGCAAAGCCACGCCCCTGCGGTGGCCTGGAAGCCAATCAGACTGGAGAATAAAGAGTCCAGGGTGCCATTTGCCTGCAGGGGCCCATAGCCACTCATTCTCTCTCCCCCACTCGGACTCCCTTTAAAGTGTCTGCCCCCTCTAGTCAGCTATGAACCGGCAACCAAGCTTTGCTTTTGCACATGAGCCACAGGGAGATGGGAGACATTTGTTGGGGGCAATTTTTAAAAAAAGTCTTTATGAAATTATTCAGAAGGGTATATGAGCAATGCCTTACAAATGCAAAATATTATTCTGACATAACACGTGTGTCATGTTTGTTACTGAAATTTCTACCTGCAATGACTTAGAGACACACGCTGTTCCCAGTATAGGCGGATTAGGTACGAGATTTGTTCCTGGTAAAATCGTGGTGGTTTATTTTGCCAAAGCAGGAATAGCTCTATTGGAGACTAGGTTAGGGTTAGGCTTTGAAAAGGCTTCAAATGCCTTTTCGTGTTAGGAGGTGATTTTGTTGGTGAAAAGGAATTGAGCGATAGCCATTCGCTCTTTTATCTGCTTCTGCCTGTTGTTTCTACAGTCGGTTTAAGTTTCTGCCCGGTAGTTAGCTTCGCATCCAGAGCTGAGGCTAAGTCAAGTGGCCTCGCTCCTTTGCCATCGTCGTACACCAGTGACGTTCACACGTTTGTGTTGAACCTTTTGCTTGTGATGAGAGTGAAAAGAAAGAGACTCCCTCCATTTCACACAGCGGCAGCCACACACACGGGAGACATACGTGAGCTCACACGAGGCTGCATTTCCCAAAAGCTGGGATCACGTAAGTGCGTTCCAGCCACTGTAATTTTCCAGGTGAGTCTTCCCTTAGAGGAGCAAGCTCTCATCAGCCGCTTCGGGTTCCGAGCCGAGTCTCTCTTGGTGCGGATACGTGCTGTTCTAAAGCCCGGCTGTTCCAATCTACGTACTAAGTTCATTTCAAAACGGAGCATTGCATCTCGTACAGTCTTGGCATTGGGCTGTTCGTTTCCCCCATAGGACCCTCTTTGTCAGCCTCTGGCGGAAGTTTTCTTCTCTCTGCATAGTAAGGAGTGCTCCGTGCCCTCCTCTGACAGCTTCCACAACCCAGACCTGAAAACTTAACCTTTTTCTTCTCATTTGAACCAGTTTGAATCTTAACGTCCAAGCCAGTGCTCTCCTGAAGCCTAGTGTTTCTGCTGCCGGCAACAAGCAACAGAACTTTGGGGAAACCTAAAGGAAAAAACTAATCTTTCCTTTTATTTTTTTAGAGGAGACACTGTGTATCTTGGTGGATTCCCATTCAGGGTCTCTTTGGACTTGGTTTCCTTGGGTTCATCTTCATTAGACTTTCAGTTTTCATTTGTTTGGGCACTTGGTTTGTATTTCAGTACCCTGGAAATGCTTACTTTTAAAAAGATGGATGTGTTGTCTTGGTAGTTTTACGTCAGCATGATACAAGATAGAGCTATGTGAAAGGAGGGGAACTTAAGAGAGAAAATGCCTCCCTAATATTCAGATATAGGGCGTTTTCTTAGTGACTGATAGAAGAGGACTCAGCTGGGGGTTGGTGCCATCCCTGGGCTGGTGGTCCTGGCTTCTAAAAGAAAGCAGGCTGAGCAGGGCGTGGGAGCAAGCCAGTAAGCAGTACCCGCCATCAGCTCCTGCCTCCAGAGTCCTGCTGTGTTTGAGTTCCTGGCCTGGCTTCTCTCAGTGATGAATAGCAATGTGGAAGTATAAACCAAATGAACCCCTTCCTCCCCAAGTTTCTTTGGCCTTGGTGTTTCATCAGGGCAATAGTAACACTTGCTATGAGCATCCTGTGATCTGAATTAGCAATCTTAGCTGTAGCTTTAATGTTTCCTAACAGTTTATTCTCTGCAAGAGAAGACTCTGATGGTAAACCTTTGGAAACTTGGTGATGTCTTTCATGGACTGACCCGCTGCTCTGCAGTCTGCACACATTTCCAAACAGCGTGAGCCACTTTCTCCCCACGCCTCCTGATGCCCAGCAGAAATAATAGAACACTCTCCACATGCTGTCCAGTCCCACGAAAGCACGCAGAGAAAAGCCATAATTGCGGCGAGGCAGGACAGACAGGTTCAGAAATGCTTAATAGGGAGTCGGAAGTGTGCAGAAGTACTCAGAAAGGAACCAGACACTGAACTATCAAGGTATGGTAGCCCACAGTCACAGGACTAAATTCTAGCAGGATAAGGAGGCCAGCACCAGGTTAGAACACAAAGCACTGTGGTGTGGGGCCCGGTATTAGGGGGCTCTGTCATCAGGGAGGGAGATGGTGAGGCGTATGGTAGGTGGGGCAAGTAGGAGACTGTGATGGCGATTCTTGGTTGTCAAGTTGACCACACCTGGAATTAACTATAACTCAGGTCACTAGTTACACCTGCGAGGATTTTTTCTTTCTTTCGGGTATGGGTTGGATGTTGAGATATGGTTTCTCAGTGGACCGTGTGTCTAAGGTTGGTGGAGAGCAGGGCTGGATCTCCCCTTTGTTTGCCTGAGCCTTGGTAGAGCAGGGCAACCCAGAGAACCTAGGACTTTAAGAAGTGTCAGGCGAGAGGCCTCTGTGGGACCAAGCCCAAGCCAGTGACCTCCATGGGAGCAGGTACGAGGCAGCAACCGCTAAGGGAACAACAGGCCTGAACCAGAGAACTTTGCAGGACTGAGCCCAAGCCCAGGACCTCTGCGAGAGCAAGCCCAAGCCAGCAACATCTGCAGGAACAGACCCAAGCCAGAGATCTCTGAGGCAGAAGGCCTGAGCCAATGACCTCAGTGGAGCAGTCCCAAGCAAGCGACCTTCCTGGAAGCAGGCCTGAACATCCTCCGTGACTGCAGCGAGACCACTGGGAGCACCAAGAGACCTCCAGGGTGACTGGAACCATGGACCCAACTGCACCAAGAGGAGCAACCACCTGAGCCTTGAATCCACTGGCACCTGGAAGACTGATCACCAGAGACACAGCCTCAACTATACCAATTAGAGAAAAAGATGGGTAAGCAAGATAAGAACACACTCAACACCACAATGAGCAACATGACACCAACAAAAACTTGTGGTTCTACAAAGCAAGATGTAAACACCCTAATATAGATGAAGCAGAAAAAAAATGACCTAAAAGATAATTTTAGGAGAATGTTTGAGGTTCTTAAAGAGGAAATGAAATCTTTCCTCAAAGAAATGAAGGGAAAAACAAACAAAAATTGGAAGAAATGATTAAATCCCTTAAAGAAAACCAAGAAAAAGCAATCAAACAAATGAAATAAATGATTTAAGACTTGAGAAATGGTTTCTCTGTGTAGTCCTGGCTGTCCTGGAATTTGGTCTGTAGACCAGGCTGCCCTCAAACTCAGAGATTTTGCCTGCCTCTGCCTCCTGAGAGCTGTGATTGAAGGTGTTTACCACCACTGCTAAGCTTGAGGAATTATTTCAGAATTAAATAATTTGAAATGGGAATACCCTCTTTTAATGTGGGCCTTTTGGGGTGGGAAAATTCACCTTTATTATAAACCACACTTTCTGGTGGTAGCCTATGCAGAGAAATTAGAAAAAGGGACTTTTCTCTACGTGGCCTCATCCTGGCTGGAAAGTCCATTCCTCCACCGGCATTAGAGCCTGCTTCTTCAGGATTCTGGGGCATAGTGGAGACCAGGGAAGACATCCAGATTAGTGGACTGAATAACTACTGGATTCCTGAACTCTCTGTTTGTAGACCACTAACATTGGACTATTTGGACCAAAGCCTGTAAGCAACTCTATTAAATCCCCTTACTATGTTTATATAGATTCCTTCTATCTGTTTGACTCCTCTGGAGAACTCTGGCTGCTATGGAGGTCCCAAGAAGATAGAGGTGTGTTCTTAAAGGGCATTATAATTCCCTGGTTCTTATGATTTGTCCTCTTTCTCTTTTGCTCCTTTGTATAGTTGGCCATGTGATCACTGCCATTGTGATCTGGAATGACCTCCAGAGACCCATAGTGATGGCTTTGTACTGATCTTGAATCAGGACTTCCAAAACTTTCAGTTGAGGTAAACACTTTCTAATCAACTCAGTGATTTCACAACAGTTGTAGATAGAGGTTAGCTGCTAGTCATAGAACACTGGTGATTTGAGGGGGAAAGGGTTCCATTCTATAGGTGTCAGGCTATCATGAAAGATTTGAAAAAAAACTGTCCTAATAAGATTGTGTGTGTGTGTGTGTGTGTGTGTGTGTGTGTGTGCTATTGATTGGAACACAGAAAACCAGTTTAACACATTCTAACTTATTCAGCGCTAAGATGGGTGCTTAAACAGAGAGGAGCTCACCTTCCCCTGCCTGGAGATGAATTCACTGTTTCATGCCTATGGACTCAGAGACACTGGATTCAGGTCCAAGTTGGTCACTTATTGGCCATTAGGCTGTTTGGTTTAACCAGCTTACAATAGTAAGCAGGTTGTCCTTATGGAAGGTGGGATGTGAATTCTCATTCAAACAGCTAGACAACTGCACAGAAAGTTCACTGGCAAAGAGTTTGACTACGTGTGAAACCACACAGAGATGTACATACACACATACACCCACGGCTACACAAAATAATAGGAAACGTGCGACAATTACTTTTAAATTTTCAATGAATAATCCTGCAGCATTTTATTCACATTTTGGTCTGATGTGGGAGTGATTTCTTACTAATAAAGAAACTGCCTAGGCCCATTTGATAGGCCAACCCTTAGGTAGGCGGAGAAAACAGAACAGAATGCTGGGAGAAAGAAGCTGAGTTAAGAGTCGCCATGGTTCTCCCACTCCAGACAGACGCAGGTTAAGATCCTCCCTGGTAAGCCACCTCGTGGGCTACACAGAATATTAGATAGAACAATATGTAAGAGCTAGCCAATAAGAGGCTGGAACTAATGGGTCAGGCAGTGTTTAAAAGAATACAGTTTCCACCGGGCGATGGTGGTGCACGCCTTTAATCCCAGCACTCGGGAGGCAGAGGCAGGAGGATCTCTGGGAGTTCGAGACCAGCCTCGTCTACAGAGCTAGTTCCAGGACAGGCTCCAAGCCACAGAGAAACCCTGTCTCGAAAAACCAAAAAAAAAAAAAAAAAAAAAAAAAGAATACACTTTCCGTGTAATTATTTCGGGGCATAAGCCGGGGACGCAACCTCGCCGCTCTTATCACTACATTGCTCCATTTTAATAATCACTCACCATCTAAAGTGTGCCTGATCTGGGACTGCTAGTTATCCGGAACATATGTGAAACCCAGTATGTTAGCTATTGATCTATCTGGGATGGTGTACACGCTGTGCCCAGTGGATATGAGGATGTACGTGCATTTGTGTAAGTGTATGTGTGTTTATGTGTATTTGGGCACATGAGGGGGTGATTGCTGGCAAATGAGAGAAGCCTCATCTGAGACAATATTATGCTTACATTAATATATTAATGACACACTGAGGAGGGGAGTTTGTGCCCCTGATTCTCTGTCTCATAGCTTCTCGGGATTTATAAACATTTCCCCTGGTGCAAGTCCTCTACCACAGGGCTACAGAGCTGCGTCTCGGGCCCCTACAAATATGTTTAAACCACTCTGCAGACATAAACATTGATGTGGCAATGTCTCACCAGTCTTCCAGAGGAAGAATGAATAGAGAGCTCCTGGCGACGTCGGGCTGGTTCACTGGACGTGAGTCACTATAGTGAGCTGGAAGAGTCTCCGTCCTGGTAATTGTCACAAATGCAGCTGGGGACATGCTCAGTAGATAGAGATTTCTGACTCACTGAAGGAACTCAAACCTCTCTCCAGTCTCAGTAATGTAAAGAGCAGTGCTGATTCAGATGCTGAGCAGATGGTGTCAAGCTTCTCCTTTCTTTCTGCTCTGTTCCAGCATTCTGACTGACAGCAGTATTGTACAAACGGGGCTGAGACTCTTAGCCTCGACCTGAGTGTTTAAGCTCACCCTTGTTCTCAGCAGATGGCGATGGCAACTGGAATCGGAGTCTAGCGAGTTGGTTAGGTCCTCTCTGCTGTTAGGTCAGAGCGTTGACATCGGCATGGAAGCTTCCTAAAGCCGTGGCCTGGGACTCAGGCGAGGCTGCTAATGATGGAGTTCCAGGTATTTATTGTTCTCAGTCAGTCCCCTAGACCTCCAGTCTGGCTAACGACACAGCTTGAACTACAGGCTCCTTCTCTGAAATGACGCTTCTACCCTCTGTCCAAGTAAATGACTAGCCTTTTGGTAGGAGAGAGAGAGGGGGGGGGAAGTGGGTGGGAGAGAGAAGGAAAAGAAAGAAAGAAAGGAAGACTCAGAGAGAAGAAACTGAAGTGAAAATAGATATCCTTCCCAATATTCAGATTGAAATGTCCTTCTCTATACGAAATAATACAGGTATTGTTAGTTAGTGAAGCCTTAGCTGAAAAGTCAGTCACCAATCAGGCCCCCCAAAAGTGCTGAAGTTTTGTTTGATCACAAAGTTCCAAAGTCATGGGATGAAGAAGGGTAGAGGGCATAATTGCTGTTCCCTGTCATCGCTCAGATATTCACAGCCTGCCCACTTCTACTTGTTGCCAGGAACCCAACTCCCAAAGCCCATTTCCAAGGAGAGCCTTTGTCCTAAGGTGTGAAGAATGCATTTCCCTGGGGTAATTACTTGGTAAAGAGCCATTTTCTATATTTTACCAATCTAGACTTCAGTGACTCCGGGACTCAAGTGACTTGCGTCAAGTGACAAGAGTGCACGGTTAATCAGTGCCAGCGCAGGAGCTAAATGAATGCTAGCAATTCAGCAAGTGACTGCAAATCAGGGTGACCGAATCTATTTATCACATCCAATTCTGTGATAGGAAATAGGCCTGATGAAATACAATAACTCAGCCCACCCTGAGACCACCTGCCCTATCCGTCAAGCCAACAAGACACCACCTACATATCTTTTCCTTCAAAATAACTTACAGGAACTTTGTAGATCCGTCTAAACATCTTTTCAGGCCTTATCCTCTGAAAAATCAGTATTTCTTCTCATTTAATCGCCCAGGGAGGAGAAATAGTGGTGCTGTTTACCAAGGACCATGGCTAAGGCATGTGCGGTAAGATGCATTTCATCTTCCGTATGAATTGATTACATTCGTGTAATTTCCATCATTACAAAGAGATTTGCTTATGGACACATAAGCAGTTGAAACAGTGTTCTCAGGCTTTTCTGTGGAACTTTGTTGGCCACATTTTCCCACGAAGGCCAATTTATCCTGTAGTAAAACCAGCCTCTTAGCGGCACGTTTCGCAGCAAGGTCACTCCCGAAGACATGGACATAACCACATCGAGGAGCAAAAAAGTTTGGGTTTAAAATGCTTTAGAAAGTGCCGACACTTTCCATTCCCAAGTGCCTCAGCTTAATCATGATCAGCTCTGTGGCGAGGGACCTAAGGACAATGGCAGGGCTGTTGTTTATCTAGCCGGAGAGGATTCATTACCTCAGGCATTATTTGACATGAAAACAGATGTACCTCTGCCGCTGCTTTGACCTCGCTAACAAGATGAACAACGGGGCTGATACGTTTATTGATCAGAGCAGAGCCCATTCCACCGGAAACAGGCCGTAGATGCACGCGAGTGTAAAAGGGGACTTAACATCTGTTCCAAGGGGATTGGCCATTAATCTAACATCTGAAACAACACAGCTAGCCGCACTGCGTTGCTACATTGTGTTGCAGGTTCACAGATTAAAGGTCTATTTCTTTTGGCTGGTAGGCAATATTTTCTAAATATAGGTAATTAATTGTCTTTGAGACTTGTAAATCAAGTACACTGAGTTTGGTCTGGGGTCTAAGTGGGCTGAGTATTGAAACTGTCCATCATTCCGCAGTGACCCTGTCTCTGTTTTTCTTTCTAAAGGCAAAGTACAGTCATCTTGTAAGTTGGCACTCATTGGACAATTTATTCAGATATTCCTCCTGTTAGTGACATTTGCAATATTTGCAAGGCACGCTTTACAAAGTATACGACATTAATAAAATGTTCAAATAAAGGCTGCACGGGGTGAGGCACGGTGCTTCTTGAATAAGAACTCAAGGTGGCTGAGAGAAACTTTATAAACTTACTATTCCTGGCTCTGTTTATGCCTTTGTATGAATTTTATATTTTCATAGTTTTTAACTATTGAAAAAAAGCAACTAACACACAGAACAAAAACTATTTATCAATAATTAGTTGAAAATAAGAAAAATTACCTTTTCCTTTCCCAGACTAATAATAGATCAACAAGAGAAAAACAGATTTATCTGCCAATTTTTTGGTAATAAGAAAATGAAGATCTGAAGAAACAATAAAAATAGCCATAAGTTATAGTTGATTTGATGAGAGTGAACAGTCACAGGAAACCATTGTTGGAGGAGGAGAGTTGTGACCAGTGAGAAGAAGCTGGAGAACACTGCACTCGGCTCTTCTTCAGATTCTTTTCTGTATCCCTTGATCTTCAGAGACAACGACGTCCTTTTCCTCATGGGTAGGATAAAGGCATCTCCCTTGCATGAGTCATCATCACTTATTTCCCAGGAAGGATAGACAGTCCTTCTGAGGGTTTAGAACCTGCTCCAGAGAAAGACTTGGAAAGGGAAGAGTGAGTGCACCTGCCTCTGCTGACTTATCACCTGCCAAAGTAGATATCCTGAGCCCCACCACTAACTATGAACCAGAAATCATTAGCCTCTTTGATTCAAGTAAATTATGATATATAAACGATGCATGTCTGGGGAAGGAAATATATAAGAAGGTGTCTTTGTAATGGACATTCCAGGTATCTACATTTCTTTTGAAATACATTTTCTAAAATTAATGATAAGCATAGAACATTAATTGGAGGGACAAATGCATCCACATATTCACACACACACACACACACACACACACACACACACACACACACAGAGTCTTTTTGTCCATCTAGTTATAAAGGAAAGGATGATGCATTTGCTAGGGTAAAAAATTTATGTCAGGCATACATGAATCAATCAATAGTTTTGCAAATTATTTCACAGAAGAACTTTTGTGCCAACTCATATGCTATAAATATTAGATGTGCCATACTGAAATTGCTTTTTTCCCATGGAGATTTACTGACAAATCTGAATCCCTTGACATTCTGAATGTAGACTTTAAGCAGTGATAAATGCTGGGGTCCAGTCTTCTGTCATTTCTTCATTCCTTGTCTATACAGCTTGGCTCTTTTACTAGATGTCAGGGGGAAGAAACTTCTGAAGTGGTTTCCTTGGAGAACCCAATTCCTTCCCTCACAGTGAAATTGAAAATTGCTTAGTTATGGGATGGGGGCATGTAGCTCAATGACAGAGCAAATGCTTCCAGAAGCATCAATAAAATTCCTGAATTAAAACTCCATCCACTGGATAAGGTCAAAACTTACTTTAAATGAAAAATTACAAATCATGAAGAAAACCTTCTTAGAACACATGAGTCAGTTTGAATTTGAACTTCTTTTGAAAATTAAGAATAGCTTTGGCAATTACTCCACCTCTTGAAAGTACAAATTCTATTATGGAATCAGGGCTACAGTTATAAACAAGAACTATATAAGAACATTCATTCTTATTTAAGTCAAACGTATTTGGAGTACACATTATTAATGTTGTCAGTTGATAATTCCTTAAATTGATGCTGTTGGTATAGCTGAAGGAACATATTTCATATTATCATTGATAAACAAGGGGCTGAAAATGACCAGTTAGGAAATTTGTGCAAGATTTTATTTTGAGAAGCAGAAAACCGGTCTCATCCAGTAGTCTTTGTTCCTCCCCACCCTCGTTTTGTTGAGTTGTTGACCCAATGACCTCCCAAGTGCAAAGGAGTTGCTGTCTGGCCCATCAAAGGCTCATGGACGCTGCTGTCCCTCGTGACCTTCTGCAGCGTCCTGCATCTGTCATCTGTGGTGACCATGATGGACAGAATTTCTGGGACTGAAGAGAGCTGGATTAAAAGGAGAGAGGTGAAGAACAGCGAAAATTTCCAAGGCAGCATAGGATGAGAAGTCAAGATGGTATGGCCAGAAAACACCACCAAATGAAAGCACTGAGAATTTATATATTCTCATAACGTCAACATTAATCTCCATAGATAAAATATGTTATTCTTAATATTCCCGGTGCCTTCCTACCGGATGTCTCACTAAGCTAGATAGCAGGCTGAAGTATGGAAAAGTTTTCCCGAAGATTGTATTTTATTATTACTGCTATGAGTCAGTTTATATGGTCAGTTCTCTACTCACAGTGCCTAGCAGATTATTTAACACAGAGCAAACACTAAAGATTATTTAGTCATCAATGAACAGATGCATGATAAAAGTCACGGAAATGTAACTCACACGAAACATTGATGTAATTAATAGAGGAAATTGGAAGATAATTTAAATGTAAGTAACAATATGACATACAGTATGCAGATCTGAATACCTTATATGTGTATTCTTTATTTCAATAGTTTGTTTGGTATTTTATTCAATCATCCTATGGTTATATCATGCTAAATACTTATTAATATCCAGTGATTCACAAAAAGGGTATAGTGATTTGCTTCAGCATTTCTTGCAAAAATAACTATTTGTTTGGGTAATTTTTTAAATGACAAAAGCTATTTTACAAAAATACCTTAGTTTAAAGAATTAGATTATTTCCTGGGTGTAGAACTCTGTGTATTTGAGGCCAGCCTGGTCTACACAGTAAGTTCCAGTCCAGTTAAGGCTGTATAGAAATACTTTGCTTATTTAAATAACAGACTTTTTTAAGGATAGAGTCTCAGAAGAAGAAATTAAGAAAGGATAATTTTGTTTTTAGGATGAATATTTGTTTTCAAAATCTAGTTTAATTTACTTTTAGTATTTGAAGACTCTGATTTATCCATGCTGTTTATATGGTATTTACTATATGATGGGTTGGAAGAAGACTTTAACTTATTCAGATAAATGTTAAGTGTTTTTTGCTTAAAATTGGTACGTTTCAATTTTTCGGTTGTTCATTAGCCAACAAGCAACCATCTCTTCTCTCTTGTGATTTCTTTCACGCCTGTATGTGCTCATTCCTTCAGCAGTATTCACTGAATGCTTGTTTTGTTGACACTGGTTGACACTAGTAAGCCAAAGTTGAATAGAAACTCATTGCTCTCAAGTTGTTTGGAATCTGTTTGCTATGGAAAAGCTCAAAATAATTTTCTGCGTTCATTCTTTCTTTGCTATGAGCAAACTGAAATTGCTTCTAGCCTACCCCTACTATCTCAGAAAAATATAACCCAAATGTTTTCTTCTTGGGTCATATGAGTGCAAAGCCAATGACGCTGCAGTCTGTGAACAGAGGCTGAAATGACAGAGTGAACACAAAGGTGCCAGGAGAGCATCCAATTTGGGGATAATGTCAAATGAGCCATCGAGTGAAGTGAGAAAAGCAAAATGCCGACACCCAAGTTAAAAATGCAGATGATTAACAATTTCACCCCCTTTAGACAACTGCCAAGCTTCCTTTTGTGATTTCTGATTAAAATGCTTTTATTCTGTATAATTTTTCTTTCCACAATGCTTTACCATGATCACATCTCTTTAAAAATAGCTACCATCAGCTTTCTATTCATCTTATTCAATGATCCCTTCTAGAACATTGTGATTGAGGATTTAGGATAATTATACAACACAGTTAAGTCTGTACATCTATCTATCTTGGAACCCATCGAAGATAATACTTGATATTTGTGAAGTTATTTTTTTATTAAAGAAATATAAATCCACAAAAATTTGTACTGGAATCGGCAACAAAGCTGGAAGGCAGAGATAATGAGTCAGTCTCCATTCAGAATCTGGCCGTGGAGAGTCAAAAGTCTGCAACACAACTCTCCTAAACACCCTTTATCATTAAGTTATTTCCACCTATTCTCTGCCTTTCTTTCTATAACTGCCATTTTGCTTTCCAATTCCTAGCCTTTTAATTCATTTATTTTCTACAATTGGCTAAGTAGACTATTTCTGCACACATTGAAGATCTAAAGGTAATGGCTCTCTGTATTTTGCTTTCATTCATTCTCTGAGCAAAGTAATTTTGTCCTGTTGTGTGCTTTATCTTAAAGCATTATATACCTCCCACTGTGCCCAAGTTGCTATAGTGCAATTTCCTTACTAAATCATAAAAGCTCTGTAAGAGGAAAGCAGTTCCCCCTCATGAGTGCTGATAGGCAGGCCTGGAAAGAGGCCTGTTGATACTCAGTGATGGTCTTTTCCCAGACTTCTTAGAGCCACTAGAAGCAAGGCCTTCCCTGCTGGCCAAGCGGTCATCGTTGATAACTATTTGTGATGTGTCTAAATCCACGATGTGCCTATGCACAAGCAACGCTTGTCAACTATTAATACCAAGTGCAGATAATTAAATTAATGTCACGAGTTTGGAGTGTGATAGGCAACAGCAGAAACGACTTCCTATTTGGAAGCATCTGCAGTGTTCAATCCTTCTGAGAACACAAACAAAATCAAAGTGTTCTCAAACTTTCTAAGACCTCACTCACGGGCGGTGAGTCTGTAGAAATTATTATGGGTGCTATAAAGTCCTTTCCATTTTGTCGGGAAATTCCAGTGTACCAACCTAAGCTGCAAGAAGTTTTCACAACGAAACTTTTCTGATAAGATAAAGTCTATAATATATTAAAATATATTGGTATACAAATAAATTTAGTAATTTTGATAAAAGTAATTGTTTATGCAGTGATTATTTAAAAATGAAATATTTAAATAGAATTTGTTTGTTCGATGTGTTTTTCACATCATGTATTTTGATCCCATTAATACCCCTACCATTGTATCCAACCTCTGTCCCTGCACCTCCCCCGACATAAAACAAAATTTAAGAGAAACGAATGAAGAAAATAAAATGATAAAAATTAAAATAAAGAGGAAGGAATTGAAAAATATCATCATGGAAGTTGCAGTGTGACCCAATGAGTCACACCGTATACCCCTTTGTCCGTAATTCTCTGCTTGCAAGTGTTCACTGAAGAGTCATTGGTCTGAGTGGAGGTCCCTGATCTCACTCCACATTCAATACTGGGCTCCAACTAGGACTCTTTCTGGACATCCCGATGCTGCCCTGTGTTTTGGAGATCCTACAACTTTGGGTCAGCAGGTCAGGTCCCTTCACGAGCTCCAGCAAAGCACAGATGGAGTGGACGTTAGGGCAGTCCGAGTCATAACCCTGGGTCTGGGCCTGGACAGTTGTGGGACTGGCCTCCAGATGGGAAATGGGCACAACTCTCCCATAGTTCAGGGGGCAGCTCACCTACACCTGCGGTAACGGTACTGGCTCTGTTGGGCGGACCTGGAGAGGTGCAGGGTCTGCTCCAGCAAGTACTGCAGCTGATGGGGGTCAGGGATGTCTCTCCCACCTGCCCCCAGCGCTGATGGGGGTGCGCACTTCTCTCCTGTCCTTGTCCCTGTTGGCATAAGTCAGATGGGTAATGGGGACAGCTCTCCTACTGACCCAGCAAAAACAAAGTATTTTAAAAGAAGTAGAAGAATAAAGAATTTTGCAAAACTCTGGAAAACATCCTACGTTGACTACAAAACTAATAGACTAGGGTTAGTGTAGTCTGTTATTAATATTGAAGATAACTTGTGAAATATCATCTTTACTGATTTCCATTGAAAATTGTAGATATTTGTTATGGGGGGAATTTTTTATACAAAACAAATTGAAGTAGACTCAGTTTGGGTATCCTTCGTAAAAAATCCTGGAGGCCACCTGTGTTTTGCCACCTATTAAAGTTCAGATGTTTTAAAGTTAGAGCACTGATGTCCACCGTAGCTCCCATCCTGGAGGGGGCTGGTACAGCATCCATGTTCAGGCTCACCAATATTTCTAGAGCAAAGCATGCGAGTATTCAGAACAAATAACCTGAGTAAAATGAGACGGCCTTTGCCAATTCTTTTTCTGGCCATGAGTTATAGTTTAATAATTTTAAATAAAATTCCAGTTTTCATAGGTATATTGAATTTTGTTATTACAGAAAATGACTTGCAATTTTTTGCTGCTTTTAAACATGCAGCATGACTATATTGAAGTTTAAGCAATTACTTTATTTTAAAAATTAAGTAAGTAGATGGATTTTACATAAGAGTTCCCTCTTTGAAAGTGTTTTTAGGATATCCGCATTTGTTGAGACTGTATTTGGCTGTAGTATTAGCATCATTATATTACAAAACTTAGAAGTTATATCAATAACACTTTCTGGTCATTTTTGATATTATTATAGAAAGTATAAAAGGAAAGTCTAAAAAGTAACAAGAAAATAATTAACCCAATGATATTATTATAATAATACCCCATATTTGTTAAGTCAAAAATCTGAATTAGCTAAAGTCACAAATTCCTTAGAAAAATATATGAGTATAAGCAAATATTTAGAAGGCAAAAAAGCAGTAGTAGTTTCTAATCTTAAGTTTGTGGCCTCTAGAGTCATTGAATTTTGACCAGGTTCCTAGTACCATGCATAACGTTCCTCCTGTTGATCAGATCCAATGAGAAAGTAGTTCCTTACTTCATGACCATCATGCCAGGGTTGCATCAGTGGCTACGTCTTGTCTGGCAAGTACTGTAGTGTGCAGTGGCTCGCACCGGGTTAACCATTTCTCCCAGCAGCCTACATATGCACCTTCTGGCACTCCACAGCTAGTCAGCAGGGAACACGTCCTTGTCATAGTCACTTTGTCATGACACTCAGTGTCACACTGCACTCTCCAGCTTTGGGCAGAGATACTTCTCTCTACCTTGGTCAGGAGTCAATAGAGAGACCGAAGTGTTGAGACTAAGTAGTCATGAGTTCTCAGCCCTAACTGGACATTTTCACAAATACCCCATCCACACCATGGTAACACTCATGAAACATCATCACCACAGAAAAGGAGATGGGATGGTGAGGAATGCAGTGAAGTACAGTAATGTGGGATTCCCCTTTGTATGCTATAATATGTTTTAATACCATTGGTTATTAAAGAATCTATTTCAGCTAGTGGCTTAGTAGAGTAAAGCCAGGAGGAAAATCAGAACAGAGATTGTTGCATTACGAGCGGCAGGGTGGCGTCCCCGGCACCCAGCCGCCCGCATGGCTAGGTTATGTCCCGAAATAATTACATGAAGACTGTATTTTTTTAAACACTGCCTGACCCATTAGTTCCAGCCTCTTATTGGCTAGCTCTTACATATTGTTCTAACCCATTTCTAATATTTTGTGTAGCCCATGAGCTGGCTTACCAGGGAGGATCTTAACCTGCATCTGTCTGGAGTGGGAGAATCATGGCGACTCCTCTACTCAGCTTCTTTCTCCCAGAATTCTCTTCTGTTTACTCCACCCACCTATGTTCTAACCAATAAAATGGGCCAAGGCAGTTTCTTTATTATAATTAACCAATGTCCTTCCTCCATCAAGAGATATATAGAGAAAAGTAGGTGGAGTCACAGAGACACCTTGTAGCTGCCGAAGGAGAAAGAATCTTACCCAGTAAGCCACAGTTTCATGGCAATACACAGATTAATAGAAATGGTTAATACAAGATATAAGAACTAGCTGGGAATATGCCTAAGCTATTGGCCAAACAATGTTGTAATTAATAGTATTCAGGTCTGAGCAATTGAGAAATGAACCAGCAGTCTCCATCTAGAAGATGGCATGCCAATGTGTGCCAGCTACATCCACATAAAACCTGAGCGCTTGAGAAGGAATTCTAGACACACACGCACGTGTACACACACACACACACACACACACACAGAGAGAGAGAGAGAGAGAGAGAGAGAGAGAGAGAGAGAGAGAGAGAGAGAATTAACTGTGTTGTCTTGGTAGCAGCATTTTCTCAGGTGGGCTCTGTTTGCTAGAAGCAAGTAGAGTCACAATTCCTTTAAGAGAAGGCTTCTTTGACTGAGTGGTAGCAGCAAAAACTGCACGGTTCATTTAAGAAGGCTTCCTGGTAAGTACTAGTTGCAGGAACATTTGAATGGGACTTGTGGGCAGCATTCTGCAAGTTAACTTGGTGGCAGCGTGGGCCAACTGCTTACCAGAGTTGAGGTGGTGAATGTAGCTCCTACCCGGTTGTCCCAGAGCTGGTGGTGAACTACCTCCACCATGTAAGAAGGCTGAAAGAGATGGAGCCAGCATCCAGGACCACTGTGACCACACTGCTTACCATTCTTAAATGACCCCTGTCAGAAAAGGATTTCTGATACACAATAAGACAGAGTTAAACATAAAAGACTTCTAATCTAGATACAGTGTGTTTAAAAAATATAAGCTTGGGAGAGAGAAGAAAAATTGTATAGAGAGTTATAAAAAATAGTTTTAAGAAATAAAACAAAGTCTTTAAAGAAACAATAAAAGTAATATAAAAGAGTACAGACAGTCAGATTAAAGGAGAAAAAAAATAAATCACATAAAAATGAAATAGACATGGAGAGTTTGGATAATGAATGCTATTATGTTTTCTTTGAACTTTTTGACTGTGTTGAGCTAAGTACAGAGAGATATTTCATTGTACAGGCTGCTAAGCTAAACCGACGTATATATTTTAAAGGTATCTTGACTTCAAAATTTGTGTCTAAGAATATGTTGTTTTGAAAAAGAGGTTCTGCTTTTGTTTCCACAGAGGATAGAAAGCTGTGGATTTCTTACCAGCTAGTATGGTTTGATCAAACAAGACCACTTAAAGCAATGGTCCCAATGGTCCAGCATCCATGACAGCTTCAGGACTGCTGGCTGAGATGGACCTACCACATAGGATACATCATGACAAACATTATTAGCAGCACCCCCAAACAGCAGGAAGTAGTCGAGAGAACAATGCCCAAATTCACTAAATGATTGTTTATAAATGTTTGTTTACATTTAAATGTGGACATGCTATAGAGATGAATACTTTACATTGGTGTGGATCTTGGTTTATTGTTACAAATTTAAGGTCAATTTTGTTATATGTATGTTTCTTCTCTTCATTAAAGTATTGTGTTTGTGCAGCTCATTTGAAAAATGTAAAGTATAATTAAGAAATACAGGTTAATAGATAGTCATCTATAACAGTCAAGCTTATAGTCATTTTAGTTAGATTTTCTAGATGTATAGGGATATATTTCCAATGGATATGTATTCTTCAAACCTTTCAAAGACTTATAGAATATGGCATTCCTTCTTCCTTCCTTCCTTCCTTCCTTCCTTCCTTCCTTCCTTCCTTCCTTTCTTTTCTTTTCTTTTTTTGAGACAGAGACAGTTGAGACAGAGTTTCTCTGTGTAGCCCTGACTGTCCCGGAACTCATTCTATAAACCAGCTTGGTCTCAAACCCAGAGCCCTGCCTGCCTCTGACTTCTGAGTGCAGGAATAAAAGATATGCATCTCTTCCACCTGGCTTACAAGTCTATATTCCTAACAGTGGCTTGAATGGACTAAGGCTCCAAAATACTCTACTGATTTGTATCTGAAGTAATCTAATTCCTGGATGTGAATATTTATAATCCTATTTAGAAAAATACAATCCAATTGCATGCCTCATGCTATGATTGATTTGTCACAGAAATCTGTGTAGATACCTCCTAAACAGCAAGTCAAACTGGTGCATTTGATATTAAGTGTAAGGAAAATATGGTATATTTCTTAGATGGGATATATGTTGTATATGCTAAGATATATGTGTGCAAGTAGTTTTAAGAGTATTTAAGATCTTTGTTTTTTTAAAATGGGCCATTTTTATGCCCAGACTCATTAGCAGTTGATGGTTTGTTGTGTTTTCTTTTGGTATTTTGAGATACCATGTCGCTCTGTATCCCAGGCTGGTCTGGAACTCACTATATAGCCCAGGCTGGCCTCAAACTCACAGCACTTCTTAGGAGGCAATGATAGAATTATAGGCATGAGCCACTTAGTCCACAGTTCACAAAGTCAGTCATCGACAGAAGATAAGATCCTACGACTCTGGCATGATAAATGGTTAATCTATTTGTAGATTGGTAATCTGATGACATGATTGGGAGGTGATGGAAACTCTGGGAGGTAAGGAGTATTTAGCAGTCTATCACTGGGGATGTGTCCTTTGTGAGGGTAACTTGTTATAATCTGTCTCTGTCTCTCTCTGCGTTTCCTAGTTGCCTTGAGGGAAGTGCTTTCTCCCACACATTCCCAATTGTTGTGATAGACTGCCTTGCCTCAAGCCCAAAGTCATGAACCCCCTGACCTTAGACTGTGACTGTGTACCCAATTTCATGGGCTTACATATTATCATGGTGGGAAAATCTGGCACTGGATGCTTCCTCTTTGCTACTCTACCCTGAGAGTCCAGTTGTCGAGGCTGCCTAGACTCACAGAAAACAAGACAGTGGGAAAATACAGATTGGACTTTGCAGATGAAAATATGTAGCTGAGCCTCTTTGCTGCTTTGTTACACAGATGCCTCCCTGAGAGCTTAACAGAAGGTGGAAGACTTTATTTCAAATCTTCATCTGCGCGGAAAGGAAAATAGAAGCATCCCCTTCAGTTTGCTGTGTTTGTTTATTAAACTAGGTGGAGTGGCAATCAGCTTCCTAAACCCAAATGAAATGCTGTGAGTTATGCACAGATAATATATTAAGTGAAAGAAAAGCATAGGATCTTAGATTTAAATGGACTGTACTTACAGTATCAGATACAAAGGGCCCATTTTATGTACATTTCTATTACCTAATTTTTAATTGAGTGAACTGAATATTTTGTTATTTCACTTAGTTACAGTTATATAAAAGATCTCAAGTACTGAATGTTGTTAAAAGGTGTGAATATTAAAATGAATTCCCATGATTATTAAAACGAACTAAATGTCTCTTATGAAAAACGTAAAAAAATTTTCAATTTGATATCAAGTGGCATAAAATCATCCCTGATGATTACGAAATTTAATTTTTAGTGTAAACATTCACATTTCTCTGCTCAGATCAGCCTTTTCACTACTTTAACGCTTTAGGTATGATGCATTTGGAATAAATGAGAGAGAAAGACGACATCTGCTTGGACAGAAGCATCTTCTAAGCTTATTTCAAGCAATAAATAAATAGAATTAAAGATCTCACAACTGGCTCACCTCTCATGCCCTAGCAGTTTTATGCCAACTTTGCACAAGCTAGTCAGCTGGAAAGAGGGACTCCCGGTTGAGACAGTGCCTCCATAAGGGTTGCCTGGAGGCAACTCTGTTTAGCCTTTTCTTAGTGCCCCAGACCACTGTGGGCAGCACCACCTAGGCAAGCCATGCTAGAGTTAATGAAAAAGCAAGCTTAGTAAGCACTCCTCTGTGGCTTTCTTATCAGCTCCAGTTCTGTTTGCGTTCCTGCCCTGACTTCTCTCAGCCCTGGAGTGGTTGGCTGAAACAAACCTTTTCCTCCCCCAGTTGTGTATGGTCCTGACGCTTTACCACAACTGTAGACACTTAAACAGAGAGACCGTGTAGCTAGATGTGAGGTCTCTAGCTAGTAATGACAAGCTAGTACTTATTATTCAATGGGCATACTGTATGACAGACTCCCAATCAAGGAGATAAGAGGATTTAAAATGAATGTGTTTCTCTAAGAAGTTCACAGTCTAATAGGCCTGGCAAGGGTTGCCAGATAACCGCTAAGCGTATGTACTGCGGCAGAAATAGATGTATCACACTGACATTTGGGCCTTGTTTAATTGTTTCTCCCCAAGGGTCATGCATCAGGAGCTTAGTACTCAGTGGGATGGAGCTGAGGTGTCAAGTGGAATGAAATCATGTTGCAGAGGCTCTATCCTCATGAATGAATTAAGACTGCTCTCATGGAGTGTGTCAATTCTTGTGCTAGTGGGTTGTTATAGGAAGAGTCTCCTATGCTGTTGGCCCTTTTGATACATGCTTCTATTCCCTCCTGGTTTATACCATGTTGTGACATGAGGAGAGGCTTTCCCAGGCCACCAGGGCCACACTCTAGCTTTCAGAATTAGGATCTAAAGACGCATTCTACTTTACAAGATACACAGCCTTGGGTGTTTTGCCATAGAAGAGGAAAATGACTAAAACTAGCTGGTTAGAGGACCATAATACCTGGCTCAGGTAGGCTGGGAAATACCTCGGTCCCCACCCCACCCATCACTGACGCTTGCCTTTGAATAGTGAAAAGACTTGTTCCTAAAGACGAAGATGAGCATTTCATCTGAAGGACACATTTTATAAGACAGCAGTGAAACTGCATTTGGAGCAGGCTGCCATGGGACCCTAGTGCTGTCCAGTGTGACGAGGACAAAGTGCTTTTAGGAAAATGATGGACATGAGTGTCTGGCACAGGCTCATGTGCAAATGGTCTGAGTACCCACATGAAAAGAGTATAGCTCTTCTGGGAGGAGAAACTTAAGTTTGGAGAGCGACAGGATCTGCTTCACCTTTTAAAGTGCACCCGAAAGATTGGAATAAGAGCAGAACCCCGAATGCAGGCACATCAGAGTGACTTCACCCAGAGAGATCCAAAGAAGCAGTGGCGGATTCATCTCAAATGTATGGGCAAAGTGAAGGGAATCATCCACGACCCGGGAGCTGTGCACAAGGACGGGAGAAGAATGCAAAGATGTGGGAAACAGAGAGAGAGAGAGTCATGGAAATTGTGGGTCAAACAGAAGGGCAACCTACCCCAGCAGAGCCTTCTTAACGGACCTCCCAGAGAGGAAGACATAGAGTCAAACACAACTTCACCCCCTTCCCTTCTTCCTGTCTTCCTACACACTGCACTGGATAGGCCCACAGTTTGCTCTCTCAGCTCTGCAGCCAGGAAGCTCAAGGTGTCCCCAGTTCAGCTCGCTGGCAGATTTTGTAAGGGTGCTAGCCCTATTAGTTCAAGGGTCCACCTCTATGATGTCATTTCATCTTAGTTATTTCCCCACACTAAGGGCAGTCGCGGGTGACTGGAGATCCAGCATATGAAATGGGAGTAGACACATTAGTACTCACAACCCCCGTCTGCAATGTTCAACAGCGAAGCCAATTGTACCGTGAAAACCATTAGCTGCGTTCTAGGAGTTTCAGACAGTTCTGTCAAACGTGAAGCCTCGTCTCGTTCCACTTGTAACTTGGTATTAAGTAAAAAGGGTATGTGCTATTGTTTTTAATAAAGTAGAAGGTATGCCGGAACGCATTCAAATTTCACTCTCACATTTCTCCTTTCATAGTCGACTGAGTTCTGAAGGCTTTTTTTTTTTTTTAGTTACAAAACTTCGCTCAGCAGACGCCTCTGGCAGATTGCTCAAAGCAAGACTGTTGCTAGGTGGATGCCGAGAGCACAGGCACTGCCGTTCCTGAAGAACTTTCTGGTCCATGACAACAGTTAAACACATCCACGTCCAACAGTTTAATCGCTAATGGTCTTAGATATTTATAGCTTTTCACCTCAAAAACAGCTCACCCCCCCAAACCACAGCCAGATCACTTCTCTTCCCATCCTTGCGTCTGGAATTTAGCAAAGTAGAGCTGAAGCTTCGGGTGTGCAGAGTCCCCACATCTGCGCCGGTGTAACTACGGGATGTCGGTCCAGTCATCTGTGTTTATTTTACATTCGGAATGCGCGGAGCTTACTTGATGGAAATCTGCCTTGTCTGCTCTAGTCTGCTCACCGCACCCGTCAAGCCAAGCACAGCAGATGAATGGAAATACAACATTCTGTTTGGCGATCGGTGCAGTTTCACAGTCAACCTTCTAGTGTATCCAGCTAGAGCTGCATTAAAAGGAAATTTCACCCTTGGGGTCAAAGAAAAGCTAATGATTTTATGAATCATTAACAGGGATACTGGAAGAAGAAAGAATGGTTGCTTTGAGATCATGCTATCCCATGCTAAAACCACTGCAATGTAGCCCTGCGGACATTTCCTGGTCCTCATGGCACCTGCTTTCATTGTTTTCTGCTGCTGCTTATCATAGTCAAGTTCCTAAATTATAGCAGTAACATCATCTACAGTGCCTTTATCTACAGTGTAATAGCTGAGGACAGCCTCCCCTTCCTCCAGGAAAAAGATCTCTCCGAACAGGTTGTGTTCTCTGTGCTCGGCAAAGGAAAGGTGAGGAACTTCGACTTGTCAAGTGTGGGGTGGTGGTGAGTGATCACAGAGAAAGTACTTCTAGCTGCTACTGATGAGACGCAAATCCTTCTCTCTGATTGCCTTAGTCCCCGCACTGGTATTTCTTCTTGGCATCAGCCTCCAACTTTAAATGTGGACAGGACTCTCTCGTCTACAGCTTTGCAGGCCTGGGACGTGGCAAACTGTTCATAGTAAACAGTTTGATTTCACGAAGCAGTGTTTAGTAGGATGTGAGGGCAAACGTATCTAAACCAACAAAACTCTCCACCCGTTTGATCTCCTTTTGAAGTCTGTTTCTGTCACCTACAGATGTGCCACAGTTTAGATCTGAGATGACCGCTATGGGTCTGTGTGCTGCATGTTTGGTCTCCAACTGACGATGCTGTTTTGGAAAGTTAGGAAAACATTCAGAGGCGAACCTAGCAGGGGAAGCAGGCTCATATAGATCATTTCGGGATGCTTCTCGTTCCACCCTCTGCTGGAGTGTGAGAAGTATCAGGCGTTTGCTTCCAACCACTATGGACCAAGCATCTCCATCATGTCTGTGTCATGAAACCATCAGTCGGAGAAACATCTGTCGCTTTTGTTCTGACCATTATGCCTTGTTTAGATTGCAGGGCTAGGACTTTATTTTCTTCTTTTGGGGAGAAGAGTCAATCAGGGGATCTGACCTTCCCCAACTAAAGAGATAGTTGTGTGAGCTAGGCTAATCTGTATGTTCATCAGGGAATGACGATGGCTGCTTTACAGATAGAGGCAGCGTGCAAGTTAGGTTCCTGAAAAAGAGCCGGAAGGTTTGTCATCACATGCTGAAGAAAGTTTTCTTTCTTTCTCTTTTTCTTTCTTTCTTTCTTTCTTTCTTCCTTCCTTCCTTCCTTCCTTCCTTCCTTCCTTCCTTCCTTCCTCTCTCTTTCCATCCCTCTCTCCTTCCCTCCCCCCCCTCTCTCTGTCTAGCAGTTAGCAGAACAGGTGGGGTAGAGCTAGAAGACAGGGTTGTCCTCCAGGAGGTGGGGCATAAAATATTCAGGGACTGATACAGCAATTTGAAATCTACTTTGGAAATTTTCAGCCACACTAATCAGTATTTAAAAACAAAATGAAAACAAACACAAGCAAACAGAAAACCAAATTGCTTTGAATTGTGTTTTGATACCGAAAGGATCCTGATCCTCTTCTCAATTAATGTATAAAATAGAGGCAACAGAAAGCGTAGCTGCATCAAGGAGTTTTCATAATACATATAAAACTACACATTACCTACTGATAGCTCTAAAAACAGTCCCTGCTTTTAAGCTTTTGCTTGTCAAGCATTGTAAATGTTTCATGAGTGTTAACCCTATAATCCCCAAACAACTAAGAAGTATTTTTATAGTGTAGAAACAGAGATGTACCACATTAAAAAAAAAAAAATGTTTCCAGCCACCAAGGTTTTGAATGGCCAAGGTAAGACTCAAGTCATAGGAGCGTGGCTCCAAGTTAATGCTCTTAACTCCTCTTCCATAACAAGGTTTATCCTCTCGTGCCTGGCACAAAGTAAGGTCCACAGACCTATCATCTCCCAAAGATTCACCACCACTCCTGGATTCACCAGTGTCTTTGCCGCTGCAGCGACGGTGGCACCTGCTCGTCACAGGTGTTTCTGCAGTGACCCTTGCACCTGCTCGTTACAGGTGTTGTTTTTTTACAGTGCGTTCTCATCCTGGACTTCCGGCTAAGTCACCTGCACAGTTGCTTTAATCCAGAACGGTCCTCCTGCTTCTGCTTCTGTAGACTTGGGGTAGGCGAGTGATTAGCATGGCTAACAGGTGTGGATGGGAAAGCTGATACAGCTGCCCTTCCGCTTCAAAGAAACATTGTAACGACCCTGACCCTGTAGCGGATTGTACATGCAGAACAAGGGGATAAAGGAGGCAAGGCAAGATGAATCTTCTTCTATCTCCTGGTAAACAGGTTTTATTGTTTCAGACCCCCCCCCCCCCGTCTCTGTCTGTCTGTCTGTCTCTGTCTCTGTGTGTGTGTGTGTGCACGTGTACTTGAGGATATATGCATACATGTTTACATATGCATGAGGCGGCATGAAGGTCAGAGATTGACACTGGGTATCTTTTTCTGATTGCTTTCATTTTGTGAGTCAGGGTCTTCACTGAAACTGGAGCTTGTGGATTTGGTTAGACAAACTGGGCAATAGGCTTCAGGGACCCACTTTCCTCCACCCCCTAAACCCTGGGATTACAAATTACAAACCACAGTTTCATTTAGTATGTGCTTCATTTGATATAAAAACTTCATAAAGTAATTAAGATCAAAGAAATGGTTAGATTTGTGCTTTTATGCTAGATCCATGAGGAGTAAGTAACTGGGGCAAATGACTGGTCAAATTTTAATGAACTAAGGACAATTTATTAAGTTGACCTCTTGAGATTCCTTTCTGGATCCTTTTCTTCCTTTGGGCAAACAAAGTTCACCGTGAGAGAGGGCTCTGTTGTTTCGTTGTGTCCAGTCCATAGGGGCCCTAAACCACCAGGGAGACTGACTCACAGAAATGCAAAAGCAAGGTTTATGGTGTGCACAGTACAAGCCGGCAGGGACCTCATCAAAGCAACTGATGCAGCAGCAGCAGCAAGAGGAGGTCCTGGGTGGTCTCAGTTTGTGGTCTTTATCAGAACCAGGGTAAACTACTGAGACGCAGGCCTTGACTGAGCTTGTGATGGCTGAGTCCTGCGATTTGCCTTAGGAACGTGAGACAGATCTGCCTACGTCTTATATCCCTGCTTCAAATTCTCTCCCCAGTCTCCAAGGCGCAGAGGTAGAGTACTAAACCCACAGCGTACACATGCACCATTCGTTGTTTCGACTTTGACTTATCCTAGATCGAAACTTATGATACACACATTTGCATAAGGGATATTTTCCCTAAGAATTTGCTGGATACATGTGTCACGCTATATAATGCAGAAATCTTATGAAAACATTCATGGCATGCCTTTGAAACTCCGGGATTCACTGGCTTGAAATTTTGTATCTTACTCAGGCATTCTCCAGAGTAGCTCTCTCCTTTTACTATATAACTTCTCAAAGAAAATTATGCATTATTGTAATCATAAGCAGGGCTATCATACAAACTCTTCAACCTTGCAGAAGGCAAATTCAATTAATGTTTGTGTAAAATCATAATAGCTAGGTAGATGTCAGCATTTACATGATTTAAAATAAACTTCCAAACCATGCTTTCCTTTTTTCAGTAGGACAGGAAAGAACACATAAATAACGTATTCAAATAAGGATTTGGGGCGGGGTTAGAGAGAATGTAAATTAAAGTTGGTTTTTATTAGAGCATCAATTATCATCACTTAATAGCACGAACTGAGTGATACTGAGTTTCAAGCTGTACTCACTAGGTGACTAAAGGTGAATTAGTATGTTTTCTGGTCATGTATGGCAGGCACACAAGGCACTGGGTATTGCTTCTGCAGCAGCAGCATCAAGACTGCAATATTCAGGTATTTTCTAGCCCGAGGGTTATAGCTCCTGCTCTCTTGTTTCCATTACAACACACTACCCACATCCAATTCTAAGACATGTAGGAGACTACTAACAGCTATAGAAATGAGCTGGAGTATTAATAGCTATAGAAATGAGCTGGAGTATTAATAGCTTTCCCCAAATTAATATATTGCTTTAATAAGCCCTTGCTATTCCCGACTGTCATTATTAAAGACTCATCGACCAGGGCTTATACATTCAAGAGAATGTATTAACCCTTATGACCACAAATGTCCTCATTAATATTTGACAAAACAGCTGGCACAGGAAGTGGCATAAATTCTCTACACTCTTGGTGCTTTATTAGGAGTTTCAGTTGTGTTTTAGGGGAGCAATGGGGGATACGGGTTTCTGTGTGATTCCACTGGATCTGAGACAAACACACATGAGTTGCTACTTTTTAATTTACTTATAATTTGTGACCTTTCACATCCTAACTGCAAAGTATGCTAATTCATTAAGAGATAACGTATGTGGGTCGCAGAGTCATGAATCAGTCTCCTTTGAAAAGGGCTTTTCTTCAAAGGCCCTTATACAAGCAAAGTCACTTGTCTTGTTGCAATACCAAAATGCCTGGACCAAGGCATCTTAGTGAACTTGTTTATTTTGGCTCACAGTTTGGAGGTGTCCAGAAGGTATGACAGTTACAAGTGGTAGCTAGCGAGTTACATTGTATCTGGAGTCAAGAAGAAGAGGCAGAAGGAGCTTGGCCCTCCTCTGGCTATCTCCTTCTCCCTTTTAATCAGTCTGGGACTCCAACTTTGGGATGATGCCGTCCAGATTCATGACGGGTCTTCCGTCCTCAGGACACCCTCTTGGAAAGTGTCTCACATGTGAGGGAGGCCATTCTTCTGAGCATCCACAGTGCCTCGGGGTTTCTAACAGAACAAACTACACAACCAAGAGTTAAATATGTGCATACTTACAAACTTACATGTGTTTATGGACGTGACATGAAAGCAGGAGGACCTTTAAGGGATAAGAAGACAGGGAGGAGGAGGGGGGATAGGGAGGGTGATGAGGATGCAGGCAAACAAAGGGAAAATGGGGGAGGGGGCTCTAAATGTTGCAAGGTCAATACAGATGGAATGGGAGTGAGGAGGGAAACATGAAACCAAAGAGTTTGAAAAGGCCTAAGGAATCATATCCTTTTATATTTGCCTAATATTTCATAAGTATATATCTACAACTGTATATGCATACACATATATTTATAAATGGAAATTATGCTACTTCAGCCAAGAATGCTCCTCAGAAGAGTCACACACTAGTTAAGAAAAATCTCAATGCCAGGCCTAAGAAACTCCCTTTGAGTTGTTGGTCAGGGTAATCCAAGAGACTCCACAGACACTATAGACTATTGCTGTTGCTCTTGGTTTTCCCCACCCCGAAGTGGAAGGTAAGTCTCCACTGCTGAAGATACCCTACACATCATACACAGAACTCAGAAAATTCCAGCTGTATCTCACGTGTTAGCCTCCCTCTGAGGTCTGGTTTTCATGGTAGCAAAAGGTGCTAGGCAAACCGCCAGGGGTGGAGAGCAATGAATACTCCTACACAGTTTTAAGGTTTGAAGCATATGACCAGCATGGCAAGATGTTCCCAAAAGTACAATAGTGGCGCTCATGTCTTGGCAGGAATCGAAAACTGTCCAATTGGACTTACAACAAGCTCAACAAGAAAGAAACCACGCCTGGTTCAGGAACCCTACACAGTTATGCAGGGCTTTTGAGGTCATGAACTCAGAGGAGAATCTACTACCGCCACTTTACTAGACCAGCCCAATTCCTTACTGCATTCTAGAACTTAGCCTTGCTCCCACAGATAAGAATATTCCTGCCCCTCATCAAAGACGATATTTTTTGCAGTAGACAGACACCGTTACAGAAAGCCATGGCTGTTCAAAATGCAGAGATCCACTGGTAAGCTGCCCTACCCTGCTGGATACATCTACAGCACAGCTTCTGCACCTACAGCTCAGGAAACATCACAGAAGAGGGGGTGGGAAGAGAGTTAAAAGCCAGAGGGCTAGGAAGTCTTCTGTAAGTGTTTCCTAGAAATGACAGAGAAGCTATACCTGCAATACGCCAACAATATGGCTGTCTAAACAAGACCTGAACATTTGGATAATACCAACAGACATGCTGACTAACGTAGGAGGAGAAACTCATGGCGTTGCATCCCTAAATGAAGAATTACATGTAACTAAGTAATGCTGAGAGTTAGAAAATATAGTATTCCCCATAGGTGAGCCCCGTGATTGGTTATTCAATATCAAATTGTCATACACATGCCTTAAGCCATACTCATACCTCAAGTCATACAGTACAAGCAACGCTAAATGAATGAAGTAGGTTATTTTTGCATATTTATAAATTTACATATATGTGTGACAACAATAATAAAAAAGAGGTCATGAATTTGAAAAGGAATGAAGTTGAGGTCACATGGTAGAGGGAATTTTAGAGAAGAAATGGAAGGAAGGAAACAGTGTAATAATATTTTAACTAAAATTTCAAAAATTAAAAGAATAAGATGTCACTACAGTTTTTAAAATAAAAAGAAGAGTAGAACAACATTAACTGGTTGGAATAAGATACATTATCTGAATCTGTTCTGTGAAAGATGATATTCAGACATACATGTACATCTGAGGAATGCTATACAGGTTTTAGTATTGCTTATGTAGCCTGTGACAAAATAGATAATTTAGGACATTGTCACTCTGATAATCAAGAAACGTATTGTCTAAGCATATAAATCTCAAATTTGAGCACACAGGCATAATTGGCTTATAAATAACTGAAAATCATTTCCATTATTTATGGCATGTCCTTCAATGCATATTCTATCCCCAACTGTGATAGTTTTGTGAACTTGACAAAAGCTAAAAATCATGGGAAGAGAGTCTCAGTGAGAAACTGCCCTGACCATGCTGGACAGTGGGCATGTCTGTGCGAGATCTCTTAGTTGTCTTAACTAACTTAGGAAGACCCAGACCAAAGTGAGTAACACTGTTCTCAGGGTTTGGGTTCTGAGCTGTATAAAAATAAAGAAATCGCTGGGTTTGGTAGTCCACGCCTTTAATCCCAGCACTTGGGAGGCAGAGGCAGGCTGATCTCTGGGCGTCTGAGGCCAGCCTGATCTATATGAGCTAATTCCAGGACAGACTCTAAAGCTACAGAGAAACCCTGTCTCAAAAAAACAACAACAAAACCCCACACACACTCAGGGGAAAAAAAAGAAAGAAATCCAGGTGAGCGCTAAGAGCACATATATTTATTGTCCTCTGGTCCTGACTGTGGATATGATGTGAGTAGTTGTTTCCAGCTCTTGCTTTTTATTTTGTTTTGTATCTTTTGAAACATAATAATGATATAGGTAAAACTGGACACTGATCATCATTCAAGGAAAGTAAAAGGTCTTCTGTTCCTTACTTCACTGCCTTAGGTGATGGAGCAGCCTGGTGAGTCATGTCCCAACAATACCCCACTCCTGGTACCAACTCTGTCTTACTCCCTGCTCTGTGCTGGGAAGACACATCATGACCAGAGAAACTCTTACAAGGAAAATGATTTAACTGGGCCTTGTTTACAGTTTCCATAATCATCATGGCAGGGAGGATGGCGCCCAGACGTGTGGACAACTGAATCCATTGAAAGCCTGAGAAAGCTTGGGAAAGAGTAAAGCATGTTTTCTTGGTAGCAGCAATTTCTCGGTTCTGCTCTGCTTGATAGAGGCAAGCAAGTGCTCTCATCTAAGAGAGGCTTCCTGACTCAGCTTTAGCTGCAAAGCTTGCAGCTCTCTCTTTTAAGAGGTCCTGCCACAAAACACTTAAATGGTGTTGATAAAGGCTGACTGAATGCTTGTTTGTTTTCAGCAGTAGCAGGAAAAAACCTGTGTTGTTTTAAAATGTCGGCTTTCTGGGCCATTCTGCCAAGGCAAACTCTGACTGTTTGAGGCAGGAGGGCCGACTACAGAAAGAGGACGTGAGTGTTGTCTGTGGACATAATGCTGCAGCTTACTTGCTGGCAGGGACCTTGAAATGCCATAGAGTTGTGGCAGTAAACATGGCTAAAGCCAGTACCTCAGCCATGAGGCTGGAAAGCTAAGGAATGGGTTGGATCTAGCTGCCAAAGCCATGGCTTTAATCCTACCCATATGACTCCGTAATTTAAAGACTCATTTGGTCACAAAAAAAAAAGATATACAGTAAAGAGAGATTCAAAGACAAAGAAAATTTCTAAATGATATACAGTGTGTTAAAAATATATGCAGGCTAAAAGTTAAAGTTCTGAAAAGGAAAAAAGAAAGTAGTTTGGTGTGGTAGTACACACCTTTAATCCCAACACTTGGGAGGCAGAGGTAGATTGACCTCGGAGTTGAACTCTGTGACTTCAAGGTGTGGTAGCATACACCTTTAATCCCAATGCCTGGGAGGCAGAGACAGGCAGATCTCTTAGAGTTCAAGGACAGCCTGGTCTACAGAGTTATTCGAGGACAAAGATATACAGAAAAATTGTCTCAAAAAGTAAAAATAAACAAAATAGAGTTAAAATAAAGCCGTACAAAGATGAAAATAAACAGAGAATTTTGATACTGTATGCTATTATGCTCTCTTTGAATTGTTTGAATGCTGAGGAAGGAGCAACAGATGACAAAAGATATTTGTTTATAAATGCTGCTGAACTAATCCAACATAGATATTTTGAAAATGCCTTGACTTCAGAATTTGGATCTAAGGATACGATTCTTTGGAAAAGAGATTCTTCTTTTGTTTTCACAGCCGATGAGACCCTGTGGATTGTTTCTATTCCAATATGGTATGGTGGACCACGCCCTCCTGAACGGTTGCTGTGAACACCTTCAAAAAATTACTTCACTCCACTGCTGACTGAGATGAACCTAGCACACAGGTTATACCCTGAAATACCTGATTAACAGCGCCCCCATACAGCAGGAAGCAGTTTGGAGAGAAATAACTGCGCCAATGTTCCCATATATTGTTTATAAATGTTCTTTTACATTTAAAGGGGGATATGATATAGGTATGAATAATTTACATTGATATGGATTTTGCTTTAGTGATTTAAATTTAAGGTCAATTTTGTTATATGTATATGTGTTTCTAATCTTGATTAAGGTATTGTGATTGTGTAGTTCATTTAAAAATGTAATGTATATAGGTTGTTAATAGATAATCATAATAGTCAAGTTTGTAGTCATGTTAGTTAGATTTTCTAGATGTACATAGATATATTTTAGTTAGGCATTCTTCATATTTTTCAAAGATTATAGAATATGGCATTTTAAATGTTTTAATAACCTAGGGTTTTTCGTGACAATGAGACATGTCTGCTCTTGGCAGCACCAATCTACTTTGAGAGGAAGATGGGCATCCTAGAGGCTCCTTACAGAGTTTGATAGCCATTTGGGCAAGAAACTGCTCTTGCCTGGACTATTGTATAAACTGGACACAGAAAACCCGCAGAGAGAGGACTACTGAACTTGCCTAAAGGTGAGATGATCTTTCAGGGTTCCTGATTCAGGAAGGAGTCTGCAAGACATTCTGCAGGACACAACAGATAGTGACTGAACTGACTTTGAAGTTTCCTGCTTCATGGAAATGTCTGCTGGATACCATGGGCCTGAAGGCTGAAGATGGATGCCCCAACAGTACAGAGGAACTTTGGGTGACTGTCCAGGCAGTGAGATGTCTCTGTCATTTCTAGAGTTTGAAAGTTGCTTATTTCTTGTTTGCTTAGGTAATATTGTATCTTTCTGGAGTCTTTGATGGAGTTGAAGAATAGTTAGTTATAGTTATAGTTTTCCTTAGTTATTATAAAGATAAAATAGATATAAATATTGTAATTTTTACTTGATAACTGTTTTGTTATATGTAATTTTGCTATGTTAAAGTTAAAGCCTTCCTTTTTTGTTTGAACAGAAAAAGAGGAAATGATGGAGGAAGGTCATTGGTTAAAAAATAAAGAAACTGCTTGGCCCTGATAGGTTAAAACATAGGTGGGAGGAGTAAACAGAACAGAATGCTGGGAGAAAGAGGAAGTGAGCTCAGAGGCCATGCTCCTCTCTCCCGGGCAGACACAATGAAACTCCGACCCAGGATGGATGTAGGCTAGAATCTACCTGGTAAGTGCACCTTGGGGTGCTACACACATTATTAGAAATGGGCTAGTCCAGGTGTGAGAGTTAGCCAAGAAGAGGCTAGATATAATGGGCCAAGCAGTGTTTAAAAGAATACAATTTGTGTGTTGTTATTTCGGGTAAAGCTAGCCTGTGGCGGGAGCTGGGTGGCGGAATGCAATCCGCAGCTCCTACAACAGAAAGGAGTATGCTGCAATCAACAAGAATGAAAGGAGTTGGAGATCCAAAGATCACACTGACGCCAGATGTGCAGATACAGAATTTGGAGTTTGCCCTGATTGTTTTTGTTCTTGCTTTGCTTGTGCATTTCTTCAATATGCTCCTACATCTTCCTCCCTTTTGGAATGGTAATAAATGTTCTGTGCCATTGTATATTGGAAGTACATGATCTGCTTTCTGGTTTTTGTTTTACAGAGTGTTACACCTCCTGGTGCTCCTTTTCTCCCCAGACTACACTTGAAAACCTCTTGGACTTGGCCCTTACTTATCAACATTGCTTTCAGCACCACTGTCTTCCATTCTTCTACCGTGCTGACTCAAGCCCCAACTAAAATTATTAACTGTTTTCTTAATCCAAAGTCCCAAAGTCTTCCATATTTCTTCAACAAGCAGCATGGTCAGGCTTGTCCCTGCAATGTACTACTCCCTTATGAAACTCTGTCTGTTCTATTCTATGAAAAAACACTATGACCAAGAGGGGTGGGCTTTCAAAAACATTAGGTTTCAGAAGTCCGTTCCAGGCCTCTCTCTCATCTTTCTATCCCTGTGTGTGTGGTGTGTATGTGTGTGTATAGTGTGGTGTGTGTGGTATGTATGTGTGTGTGTGGTGTGTGTGTCTCTGTGTGTGTATGTGTGGTGTGTGTGTCTCTGTGTGTGTATGTATGTGTGTTGTGTGTCTCTCTGTGTATATGTGTGGTCTGTATGTGTGTGTGTGGTGTGTATGTGTATGTGTGTGATGTATGCGTGTGTCTGTGTGTGTATCTGTGCATATACCGCCTGTGGATCAGGATGTAAAGCTCTCAGCTACTGCCCCAGCACCACCCCTGCCTGTGTGCTGCTATGCTCCCCACCACTATGATAATGGACAAAACCTTGGAAACTATAGGCAAGGCCCCAATTAAATACTTTCTTGGGTTTTTTTTTTTTGATAAGCATTGTCTTGGTCATGATGTCTTCTCACACCAATAGAAACCATAACTAAGACAGTAGTAGTGGTTCTTTGTGCTACGGTTCATCTTTCTTTAGTTGGAAGGCCCCTGTAGCGTTGTATTATGTAAGGAATGAGCATTTTTTCCATCCTTGTAACAAGCATCTATTCTCTAAAACAGCATGGGAAAAGTTTGACTGATCCCTTATCCATAATACAAAGTCTGACACATGATGAATGCACCAAAACTGTGAGAAAAATTGAACTGAAAACATAGATTAATGATAATCCATCGTCTTATATGCACAGGCCCTAGCTTTGGTCCTTGGCACCACAAAATAATCATACTTATCAATGTGATAAGTTAATTTTACCAAACTGGGACTGCAGGTGGAAGGGCAAACGCCAGACTTGGAGGCGTATGGTTTCAGGCAATCAAAAGACACGCATATGACTTTGTTCCCCCAGACCCGATCCCTCAGGCTCACCTCCATCACTGCAGCCGCCCTCCCTCCCTGCTCACATCTCATACAGCTCATCCCTTCCTAATCTCCCCCCTCCCAATCATCCCCACACAGCATCCTGGTCCCCAAGCCAGCAGGCACCCCCTGCAAAACCACAGGCCACAACTGCCAGAAAAGAAATTAGGCGGCTGGTAGACCTTCTCCTCTTCCTCTGTCACTCAGACCCAATCCCCCAGGCTAATCCTCACTCAGATCCAATCCCCCAGGATAATCCTCACTCACTCAGACCCAATCCCCCAGGCTAATCCTCACTCACTCAGATCCAATCCCCCAGGCTAATCCTCACTCACTCAGATCCAATCCCCCAGACTAATCCTCACTCACTCAGACCCAATCCCCCAGGCTAATCCTCACTCACTCAGATCCAATCCCCCAGGCTAATCCTCACTCACTCAGACTCAATCCCCCAGGCTAATCCTCACTCATATCCAAGTAGGGAAGGAAGACTACATATTTATTAAAGGAAAAACCCACCAAGATGACATTTCAATTCCTAACATCAGTGGCGCAAACACTAGGGTACCCATGTTTGTAAAAGAAACACTGCTGCATCTTCAAACACTCATTGTCCCTCATACAGAGACAGTATGACTTCAATACCTGGCTCACCAACGGACAGATCCACTCAGGCAAAACCAAAACAGAAATACTGAACCTAACAGACATAATCAACAAGCTGGACATAACAGATATTTACAGAACATTTCACTCAAACATAAAAGGATATACGTTTTACTCTGAACTTCATGGAGCTTTCTCCAAAACCGACCACATTCTGGGACACAAAACAGGTCTCAACAGATATAAAATAATTGAAATGACTCCCTGCATCCTATTAAACCATGGATTAAAGTTGGATATCAAAAACAACAGAAACAGGCCGGGGTGGTGGTGCACGCCTTTAATCCCAGCACTCGGAAGGCAGAGGCAGGTGGATCTCTGTGAGTTTGAGGCCAGCCTGGTCTACAAGAGCTAGTTCCAGGACAGGCACCAAAGCTACAGAGAAACCCTGCCTCAAAAAAACAAAACAAAAACAAACAAACAAAAAAAACCAGAAACAAAAGAAAGCTTACAAACTCATAGAAACCAAGCAACTCCCTACTGAATGACTATGGGGTTAAGACAGTGAAAGGCTTGTATGATTAAATACAAAATCTTCAGGTCTTCGAAAAAGAATCAATGAAGGCATCAGAAGATGGGAAAATATCCCATGCTCATCGCTTGTTAGAATTAACACAGTGAAGATGTCCATCCTACTAAAAGCAATTTACAGATTCAATACAATCCTTATCAAGTTTCCAATGCAGTTCTTTATATCTTGAAAGTACAAATCTCAGTTTCATATGGAAAAACAAACAAACAAAAAACAAAAACAGAACAACAACAACAAAAACAGAATAGCTTCAAAACAATCCTGAACAATAAAAGAACTGCTGAAGGTATCACCATTCCTGATCTCAAGTTGTACCACAGAGGTGTAGTAATAAAAACCAAATGGTATTTGCATAAAAATAGACACATTGATCAATGGAATCTAGTTGCAGACCCAGACAAAAATCAACACATATACGGATACCATATTTTTGATGAATGAGTCGGAAATACACTAGAAACGATGTAGCATCTTCAACTGGATGTCTGCATGTAGAAGAATGCAAGTACATCCATACTTATAACCCTGCACAAAAGTCAAATCCAAGTAGTTCAAAGATCTCAACAGAAAACAAGATACACTGCACCTAACAGAGGAATAGCCTTAAAAACATTGGCACAGAAGCCCGACTTTCTGAACAGAACACTGGTAGAGCAGGCAATTAGATCAATAAATAGGACCTCATGAAAATGACAAGACTATGTGAGGCAAAGACACCATCAAAAAAACAAAATGGCAGCCTACAAAATGAGAAAAATTTTTTACCAACTCCACATTTGATAGAGGACTAATATCCAAAATATATGAAGAACACTAATAGAGATCTAAACAGAGAATTCTCAATAGAGGAATCTCAAATGGCTGAGAAACACGTAAAGAAATGTCCAGCATCCTTAGTCATCAGGGAAATACAAATCAAAACTACTTTGAGATTCCATCTTAAAGCTGCCAGAATGGCAAGATCAGTAATAGAAGTGACCACTCATGCTGAAGAGGACGTAAAGCAGGGGGAACACTCCTCCATTGCAGGTGGGAGTTGTATATCCACCATGGCAATGGTTCCTTAGAAAGTTGGGAATGGATCTACCTCAAGACACAGCTCTACCACCCTTCGGCATATACTCAAAGGATGCTCCATCCTACCACAATGTTTCTTGCTCAACCATGTTCACTGAGGCTTTTCTCATAATAGTCAGAAACTAGAAACAACCTAAATGTCCATCAACAGAAGAATGAATGAAGAGAATGTGGTACATTTTCATAATGTGGAATTATTCAGCTACCAAAAATGACATGAAATTTGCAGGCAAATAGATGAAACTAGAAAAGAAACACTCTGAGTTAACACAAACCAAGAAAGACAAATATGGTATGTATCCTCTTGTAAGTGGATATTAGCCAAATAAAAAATAACAACCAAGTTCAGTCCATACACTCAGAAAGGTTAGGTAAAGAGGGATGGTCTGAATCTCCCTGGGAGGGAGAAATAGCATAGATTTTATTGGTAGGATGGGGAGAGGTGGGAGACAGGGGTGGGGCCATAAGATATTGACAAGAGTGTGTGGGAAGACAAGACTGGAATTTGGGAGTTATTTTTGGGGGTGTAAACCTAGTGAATTCTATTAGAAGAAATAGAAACTTCCTGAAATCTGTGAAGGTAATCCTAATAAGGACTCCTAGTAAGGAAGATGCAGAGTGCCAACTGGCCGTCTCTTGTAGCCAGGCAAGGCTTCCACTGGCAGGACTGGGTCGCATTCAACTGAGGGGCTGGCCAAAGGGACCCCATGGAAATCCCCAAACCACCCAGGCTGATGCTAAGACCAAAGACTGCTCTCTGTAAAGTAACAGTGGGGCCCCGTTGCCAAGGTCAACATCCACACAACTAGTGGATCATGGAGAAGTGGAGCTGGTGCCTATATGGAGCCTTCATCCCTCTGTTCTATTCTCTTTGATGCTGGAAGGTATTTGCAGGCTACCAAAAGAGACACGTGGATAAGTCTAGCCATAAAACCTTTGGCTGCAAAATATGCTGGGGTCATGGGGACACAGAATTTGTAGGATTAGCCAACCAATGTCCGGCTTGACTTAAGGCCCACTTCACAAGAAGTGACCCAGACCTGACACTGCTTATGTGTCTAGGAACCATATATGGTGTAAAACCAAACACTACAGGTCAAAAAGAAAAGAATAGAATACAACAACCACAAAACAATAAAGTGATTCCTGATAATTACTCTGCAATACTCAAACAGTGCATTACCCAGTCACCATCAGAGAGGCTCCCTCCACCAGGAGACGGGAACAGAGGCAGAGACCCATAGCCAAATGTTATTCAAAAAGAGAGTCTAAATTGGAGACCTCCACCAAATCCTTCCCCTCAGAGCTCATGGAATCCTGGCAAAAAGGAAGTGATAAGTTTGTAAGAGCAAGAGGGGATAGAGGACACAGGAGAGCACAGCTCTCTGAGTCAACTAAACAAGGCACATACGAGCTCACAGAGACTGGAGCAGCAAGCACAGGGCTGGCGTGGGTCTGCACCAGGTCCTCTGCTTATATCCTATATCTAGCAATTTAGTATTTTTTATAGGGCTCCTGACTGTGAGAAAAAGTTGGCTCTTGGGCTTTCTCTTGGGATGCTTTCTCTTCCTCCTGTTGGATTGCCATGTCTAAATTTGATACGATATTTTTTGTTTCATCTTATTATATTTTATTTTGTCATGTTTGGTTGTTAACCCTTAGAAGCCTGTTTTTTTTTTTTTTGGTTTGTTTTTTGTTTGTTTGTTTTAATGAGAGACCAAAAAAAAATTGGATCTGGAGTGGAGGAGAAGTGGAGAGGAACTGGGAGGGGAGACCATAATGAGGATATGTTGTATGAGATGATAATCTATTTCTTCTTTAAAAATGCAGGCATATTACCAGTCAGTTGTGGTCTACATTACCTGTTCTTATTTACAATCTCAGGCTGGCAGAACAACCTTGCCTGTGATGCTACTGGTCAAAGAGAGAGGTGATTGAATCATAGAATGGTTCTTCTTCTTTTTTTTTTTTTTTAACCTTGAATTACCTCTTACTAAGGCTTGGTCCCCATTTACTGGCATTTTAGAGAGGGTATTAGATCAAGAGAGCATTAACTTCAGCAGTTAATGAGCTTATCAATGACTTCCTAACGAAGGAGGTAGTAGGGGATGGGGCCAGACTGGATGAAATAGGCCAACGAAGGCCCCTGTTTAAGATGGATCTTCCCACCTCAAGGAACCCGATTACGTACATCTTTCAGAAGCATGCCAACCAGCCAACCTGACCTAGGCAGTTCCTCATTGAGGCTTCTTTGCCAGATGGTTCTATACACTGTTACATAGACAATCAAATTATCACAGCAGGGAAATCACAGAAAATTCAACATGACTCTTCCCTGGTGAAAGATTTAATAAATAATGCTATTGTCAAGGAACAGAGTAGAATCACTAGCAAAAAACGGTCTTTTGAAGCTACGTTTTCTGTCACCACTACATGCTACAGTACCCATGTCCCTGCAGGCTGTCACATGTGGAATCTGTTGTCTGTAACCAAGGCCAGTTCTGTCCTGCAATAATTATTAAGTAGGAGACATTTTCAGTTGTCACCACTTGCAGTCTTGGGAGGATGGGTTGTTTGCCCTACCACCTAATAATGAATGTGGTTATAAACATCCTACTAGCCCAGGATGCTTCTACCACAACCAAAAATCTTGTAGCCCCAACTGACAATAGTGTGAAAATTGGGAAACCCTGGTATAGTGCAATATTTAGGTCACCTTTATTCGTAAGACTTTGTTCATGAAATAAATGATCATGGGATATCTACCTTCATTAGATTTAAATCATAAATTCTTACCCCATTCCAATTTTAAAGTTCTTCAAACTTTTGCTGTTTTCATGCACATCTAAAAGTTATTCATCGTTTGTCTAGAAATTGCCTGTACCCTCTGTCATATTAGAAAGATAGTGTCATTGGCAGGAAAGTGATATGTGGAGGGGAGGCTCTGAGCACAATGGGCTGTAATTGCCAGTCAGGAGGCTGAGGTTGTTGTGGTCAATCCAAACTCAGTGGGCTCTTGGATGCAAAATGCATTTGATGCACCGTAGGGGCATTTTTCTCTCAATCTCATTTTATGTTAATTATATTAATATAATTATATTAATTGTATTGTATTAATAACAACTCAAGTGCTTTAATAATGAAAATTCAAGTAAATAATCTGTAACATCAATGTTCATTCCACCTCTTCTAAGTGGAACAAAAATAATTTGCCTACGGTATGTTAGGCAGAGTTACTTCCTCATTGAATCAGAGTCTTCCTGTTCCCATGTTATATCTTCTGGATTATTTTTCAGACATTCCATATCACTGCAAAGTTTAAAAGAATGTCTTCCAAGATGTTTCCTAGCTCACGTCTAAGATCAATTGACATTCTACTTTTTTATTTAGAGTTTTTTGTTTTAGATTTGCATTCATTGTTAATTTCAGACAGAGCCCAGTGTGTTCCCAACTGTCCTCAGTCTCATTATGTAGCCAAAGACGATCTTCAACTGATCCTTCTGCCTCCAGCTCCTAAATGCTGGGTCACGGCAAGGATTATTTCCATGCCCAAATTATGCAGCCCTAGAGATCAAACCAGGGCTTTGCATCTGCTAGGTGAGAAACCTACCAGCTGATCCAAAGCCCCATTCCTTGTTTACATTTTCAAATCACATCAAATTATTTAAGGGTTATCATTAGGCAAGAAGGTTAAATAAGTTCAAATTTGAATAGAAAACGCTTTAATCACTTTCAGTTGACTCTGTAATGACTGCCTTTCCCTAAAGTTCATGTATTGGGAAATTCATCCTTAAATCCATATGATGACAATAAGTCATGGATCTTTTGAGAAGCAGTGAGGATTGCATGGAGAGTCACTGGCTCATCAAGGACTTCCTAGGAAGAAGAAGGCAAATCTGCGTGTGCATGCCCACTACCAACCCAGTCACATGAAGCCCACCATCGCAGAGTACTCGGACCAGGTGGAGTCCTCCAGCCTGGAACTTCTTGTCCTTTGATTAAAGAGATAAAATATTCTATTATTTATAATTTATACACTATGTGGAATTTTTTGGTAGCAATATAATACAGACTGAGACAAATGGTAACAGAGTTTGGAGAATCAAACAATCGATGTTGAATCAATGCTGGAAAGCCTTACGTGGCCTTTTGTTCTTATAAGTGAAATTGATCTGTTTGTGCAGGTCACTTACAGTGATGTTTTGAAAAATACCATTTTCTAAGGCTTGGCAAGCTTTTCCTTTAGAGGATAGATTTGGTTTTAGACTTTGCGTGTCATGTGCAATATTTCTACCCTTCCACTGCAGCACAAAAAGAGTCAGAGATAATATATAAACAAAGAAGATTTGCTACTTTCCCAGAAAATTGATTCTTTTTTAAAGAAAGAAAGTAAAAAAGAAGCTGGTGTAATTTTCCCTGCAGAAAGCGCTGGGTGACCCTTACTCTAGTCACACCAGAAAGCCACTGTAAGTAGGACAACTTCCCTTCTATTCAGGCCGTGAATACTCTGCAAACTCTCTAGCTGTGTGACCGAAGTTCCACTGTTTGACTCCAGCTCATGCCTCAGTGTCTTTTCAGCTGATTCCTTTACATGACGCATACACCAACTAAACAAGATGGCCTCCTGTTATCTAAGGAGACATGAGAATTTCCACACCTGTTGCCTTTGTCTACTCTATCACATTGAGTACTCTGCCTTAGATTCAGGATCTATATGAGTTGAGTTGATTCACGCTGGGAAATGACCCTGATATTGTTTGTCTTTCGATTTGTGAGGCAATTTCTCCCATGTAACATGGAGTGGTGCAGCTGCAGAACGTGGGAAAACAAACCCAAGCGTGAAGGACATGAACACATGTTTAGACAACAGTTCTGTCCCCTGTCAGCAATTTGGCTTTGCAGAGCACATAGCTTCTTTAAAGTATTCATCTACACTGTTAGATACTAAATATACATAAAAGGACCATGATTTGGAATGAATTGGCTAACTCAATAAGATAGCAAATGCAGGTTCACAATGAATGCCATATATTATTTCACTTTCTTTAACTTTAAGGAATCATAATTATTAAATGCATCAATCAATCAATCAACAAAAAAGTAAATACAGTATTTCAAGGCAAAGTTGCCCACTCAAACTTTTCTTATTGAAGTATTTTTGTTGTAGATGAGTGGGGGCAATTAAACAAAAGGCATTTTTAGATCAACTTTGGGAGATTGGTTGGAGATGGCTGTGGTATGCTGCATTTGGGAGTAGAAAGAATATATTATTGAGCTTTCCATTATGGTAAAAAAAAAACATACCCTTGATAAATACAACGAGTTATGTATTTTTTGGGCCACAGTTTTGGAAGTTCTGAGGCAAGAGAATAGAGCGGAGAGGGAGACTCCAGACTCTAGAGTCTAAAGGCATCTGCATTAACATGAAAAAAAACAGTAGCAGTTGATCAGAATTCCAGCTGGGCAGGTGTTGACAGTTGGTGGTGGCTAAGAAAGAGCAGAGTACCTATGTACCAATGTGCACATAAGCAAAGCTAACTGGACTCAGCAGGTAAAAAAAAAAAAATTAGTAAGGATGAATAGAAAAAGAGGAAGAAGCCATAAGATTGGAATAGAATTGTTAGGGGGTGGGGTCTGGAAGAAGCGGAGGGATACATGGGAGGTGGGTGTGATCAAAACACATTGTAAACATGTATAAAATTCTCAAATAATAGATAAAAATATTATAAAACAAAATGAACAAACACAGCGGCAGATCTAGACTGCAATCCTTTCTACCCATGGACTTCATACAGCAGAGCAGTGTGTGGGGAGTAGGGTGAGGAAGGGAAGCCATGCTCTCCAAATTCAGGAGAATGCAGGGGCTGTATAAATAGCCTATAGAGGATCTCTAATAGCTTGGAGCCCTTAAGCCTTGGACCATTCCCAGCTCTCTTCCCCCTTTCTGAACACACTGTCTCTATTTCTAGCATTACCTATATTACATGTCTCTAATTCAGTTCCTTATGACAGGACACAAGAACCCAGTGACCTCAGTGGATGCCCTGTATACTCTTGCTTGTTTAAGTCCATGGCAGACCCATTGCCTTGTGCCTGTGGAGAGGCAAACACGACATGGTATGACCATGAAATATGCCAACTGTTCATCTCCTGGCTGGGATGCAGCAGGCAAGAAAGGGGAAATTCTTTCCTTGCTCCTAAAGACCAGTACTTTCTACCAGACCCATTTCTTCATCACTTTTATCACTGCTCAGCAGCACCACAAGTGGGGAATCAGCCCTTCACATACGGGTCTTTGCCGCAGCAGGAGCTGGAACGGAGCTTTATGCAGAGAACAAAATGACGATTTTCTTAATTTACAAACAGCACGTGTAAACAAGCCAAGGAAGGATGACCAAACCAATTTCTTAAAAGCACAAGATGTTTCTCAAAAACTTCAAGGGCAATAAAGTTGCTTGGGAATGGTGTTCACTCTGTTACAATTGAAGAAATGCAAAATATGAAAAATAAATTGTATTTCTTTCCAGTTGAACAGTCAAAAATGAGAAGAGTTTGATTTTCCTAGTGCTGGCCTTGGTGTGGATAAACGGTTTCTCTTATACTCTGTTGACAGTATGACTTTCTTCATCGTTTCTAGAAGACAGGTTTGCAATATCCATCAAGACTGAAAATACTCATATCCTCTAGCTACTGCTGCTAATTTAATCTAGCAATGTACTCACTACGTGTTGTCAAAGGTATATGCAGGCGTATGTGCTATAGGAATTCCTGTTAAGAGTAAATGCTGAAAACAACCCAACTGTTTATTTGAAGGGACTAGAGCCATGCATTTTAGTACCTCTGGTGATAGACTGCCCGGTAATGGTACACAGTGATAGTGATAAATGATAGACCAACCTATGTGTGGATGAGAACTTTAAAATTTAAAGCTGCTTTGATGGGGAACAGAAAGATGCAGAACGGTTTGCTATGGCCTGTTTTTAGGATGCTTACTTGACACCAGCTCTCAGTACCCAGCTCTGGCTCATATGCCATCAACTTCTGTCACTGTGGGTATTAGGTAACCCTGACCGTGGGTGGAGGTAGTATGTATTAGTTTTGCCATCTATAAGGCTCTAAAGGGAATGGCTGCTACACTTATGGGAGGGGTTTTGCCCTCTGTAGTTCATAGACCTCCAAGCAAACTACAAACTGTGACAAATGGTGTAGAATTACTCGTTGGTACAGATGGGATTTGTCATGAATTTGCCAAATCCAGAACCCCAGGTAAAGCGTTTCAGCTTAGACCTGAAGATCATAACGAATATGGTGGAGGACCCCATCGCAGTCATAAACTACACACTGTGATCATATGAAGAGGAAGGGAAAGATAAAATAAAATGGACTAGGAAGAGCGCGTTTCCCTCGAATTCACAAGAACATCCCATCAGTGAATCCAAAGTTGGAAGTAGTTAAGCAAGCGACAAGAACCCAGCCCATGACTCTGCCACAAGGGCTTCCCCTGGGAGAGAACACACTGGGGGCTGACGGTGCCATAACAGCTCAGGCAGATGGAGCAGGGGACAGAGCAGCCACACCACCCAGACTCACTGAGCAGGGGACAGAGCAGCCACACCACCCAGACTCACATTACAAAATTCAAACACCGTTATCTAAAGGTAGTGTTTCCATTAAAGTAGATCTTTGGGGAGGGCAGAGATATAGAGTTTATTTGGTGGGAAGAGTATAAGGCTTAAGGGTTATGGAGTGGGAGAAGAGAGAGAGAGAGAGGGAAAAGGGAGGGAGAGGCAGAGGCTGCCTCTTCAGAAAATGAAGAGACAGAGAGAGCTAAAGTATATCTTAAACTAAAAAAAAAATCTCTTTTGAGGAAATAAATTCAGAACTAGTCACATAGATATGGATAAATATATTTATTTTTTTGGATAAATAAATTTCAATGAGAGGAAGATATCACAAGAAACTATTAGAAGTAAGTATTTTAAAATATAGGTTAATATCAAGGGTGAAGGGAGCAGATAAAGACATTTAATATTTTCTGGGCTATATAAATTTTTTAACATCACATAATATATCACTTTTAGTATTTGCCACAAAAGTAAAATGTGTGCTAAAATTTAGGGATGCTTTGTCTTTTTCCCTATATTTTGAGGAGGAAAAAAAAACAACATCTTAAATACAAATCTATCCAGGAAACCACGTATATATACACACACACACACATGCATGTACACCTGTGACCTGTGTGCATGCACACACGTGTATGTGTGTATGTTTAAAGCTCTTCCCATAAGAACCGTCTCTAGCGATGCAGTATGAAGCAGAGTGTTAGCATTAGGTAAAGTCTCTAGCGATGCAGTATGAAGCTGAGTGTTAGCATTAGGTAAAGGAATGAACAAAATGCTAAAATGGCATGGAAACAGCCGAATGACAGCTTGGGCACAAATATATCTCAGTCTCCTGGATCCTGTCAGAGTTTCTGCTCCCAACCACAATTTTTTTAGTATTTATAATATTGTACATTTATGCTAATGAGGAATCGTAAGCTCTAAACTGTGTTTTAAATGTATCTGCACTCCGCAAACTATGACGGGAGAGAGCTTGTTTGCTAATGGGCACAGAGCCGACAGACAATATTTTTAAAGCAACAAGGCGAGTGCATGATTCAAATCTCAAGTTGGAAGCTTGAATATGGATATTCTCAAAACATATTCCTCATAGTGCATCCCAAACCTACCTCTGTTTAATCCATGTGATCAATATTGTCTTCCAACACTTTAAACGGGAAACTGAATAGATTTTAGTGATGCAGAATGTTAGAGAAAAATCACTCCAGTCTACCGATGCCTTTCCTGGCTGCTGAGCTCCATCGCCCCGCCCACCCCGTCCCTCCTTCTCCTATAGCCCCTTCTCCCCTCTTCCTTCCTGTCCTTTACCCCTCCCCAGATGAACCTTTTTTCTTCTTAGTTTCTTTGTGTGACAAGAGAAGCTAAATTCTATCTATAGAAATAATTTCTGGTATAGTTTATTAATTTATTAATTTTGCCTATTTTATTAATTTATAATAAGCACATCACTGGAATGGTTCATCCTACAATGAGTCATTTTCCTGCCAGGATTTTGGAGAAGACCATTTTAATTGGCTGTTTTAACTTATGAAAGTCTCGGAGGGTGAATTCACATCATCAGAAAAGTTCCCGATACCAGATGAAAATAACTTGCCCTTTCATTTCCTGATACCGGCCCAGACCTCATTTGTAATGCTTGTTCGTAAAGACAGCCGAGCAGGGGGGACGGAAGAAGATGTGAGAGGCCGTGTAAGTCGGAGAGCCTCGGAGCTGTTCAGCCTGGCATCTTTGCTTACAGCCGTGTAATAAGCAGAGCTCCTCTGCATTCTCCAGGGGACCTCCATAGAGAGGTGGGGCGTTTCTGCAAATGGTCCCCTCGTGCTGCGCTCCTCAGCGGCCACGGGCCACAGTCACTGTGCTGTCCCTCACGTCCACTGCAGAGGGCGCTCCCCTCCCGACCCTTGCCTCTCACAGCTAAGTAGATTCTACATGAGGTCTTGCCTTGACTCCCTCTAAAGCCTCTCACTGTATGCAACGATGACGCTCCCTGGGTTTCTCTCCTTTGACTTTTGCCTTTCTCTGAGATCATTCTCCTCTGTATGTGAATGTCATTTCCTCCTCTGATTAAATAAAGAAAAAAGAGTAATGCTTCCCCACCTTGCTCTTTTCCTGTCGCTTTCAGAGTATGTTGCTCCTTACTTTAAAGGGTAAGCATTTTGGAGGAGACATTTTTGCAGCCTAACTCTGATTAATGACCGACCATTCACATCTCCATCCACTCCTGTTTATTTTCTGCCATTACTGCTCCCAGGGGACGGCGCCCATCACGGCACACAAGACTTGCCAACACGAAAGCAAATGACAGTCTTGCTTCCTGCCCCACTTATACTCTGTGCCGCTCAAGATGTCGCCATTGCCTTCTACTTTTTACTTTTTAAAAACTGCATTTATTCTATGATCATTCTCCTGCCGCTGCCTAGAGGTCACTTCACAATCAGCCTGGCTGGAATTTTCTCTTTACCGTAGGATCTGTTAAAGGTTTTCTGGTCGTAAGTCTCCTTCCCTCCCCTACTGTCCCCTCCCCTCTCTTAACCTTTCTTTTTTGGTCATTTCTTGTAGACAGAGACTGTTCTTTCATTTCTTGACTTCTCTGTCCTAAATAATCACACAGAAACTTTATTAATTATAACATTGTTTGGCCTATTAGCTCAGGATTCTTAATAATTTCTTATTAACTCTTTCATCTTAAATTAACCCATTTCTATTAATCTGTGAATCTCCACGAGGCTCTGGCTTACCAGTAAAAATTTGGAGCATCTTTCCCCTCTGGCAGCTACATGGTGTCTCTCTGACTCTGCCTACTCTCTCTATACAGATATATCTCTTCCAGCCTGGCTATATTCTCTCCTGCCATAGGCCAAAGCAGCTTTATTCATTAACCAATATGAGCAACACACATGCAGAAGGACATCCCATATCATCTCTCCTTTTCTGTCCAAATAAAAAGAAAGGTTTTAAGTTTAACATAGTAAAATTATATATAACAAAACAGGTATCAAGCAAAAATTATATTTGCAATATTTAGTCCATTTACATTTGAAAAATACTCTATCATCTATCCTATCTTTAGTTTTATATCTAATTTGTTCTTTATCATAACTAAGGAAAACTGTAACTAATGTCTTCAACTCTTCAATGACTCCAGAAGGATGTAATATTACCTAAGTAAACAGGAAGTGCATTGCAAGCAACTTCCAAAGTTCTAGAATGGACAGAAACACCTTGCTGCCTGGACAGTTACCCAAAGTTCTTCTGTAATATTGGGGCACCCATCTTCGGCCAACAGGCCCATAGTCTCCAGCAGGTTTTTCCGTGAAACAGGAAATTTGGAAGGCTGTTTTTGTCTATATTGGCAGTTTGTCAGTCACTTTCTTCTGTGTCCTGCAGAATGTCTCACGGACTCTTTCTTAAAGCAGGAACCCCGAAGGACCAGATTCTAGTTGAGCAAACTGAGCTAGCTTCTGAGCTTCTACCCTAACCTTCACCTGCATAGTGCTCTAACATCTGTCTTGAAACTACTTCTCTCAGTTCTGGACATCATAAAGCCTCCAGAGCCCTCCTCGAAGCCATTACTGCTGTTGGTTGTCTTACCAGTCTGAGCTCATATGACAAAGTATTCTAAGCAAGGTAGATCTCCAACAACAGAAGTCTGTCATATTCTGAAGACAGGAAGTCTGAGGCCAGAGTGTCACCATTCTGGTGAGGGCCCTCTTCCAGGTGGCAGAGTGCCAACCCATATTCTACCTTCTCAAGGCTGAGCAGAGAGAGGAGTCAAGCTGACGCCCATGGCTCTGCTGAGGACACTGGTTCCAGTCCTGAGGGTTCCATCCTTGTCATTTCCCCTAAGTGACCCCCAGAGGCCTTACCTCCCAATGCTGCCGTCACCCTATGGAGTGAGGTTTCCAATACGAGCTTTGGGAAGACACAGACATTTGGTCTATAATGTATTCACTGTGGATTTGAATTGCTCCAGTTCCAAAGAACAAAACTGAACCTTGTCCAAATCTATTTAAAACTGAACATTCCTTTGCAATGTGTGCTCTTCCTATTCCCTCCCTTCTTCAAAATGCCCCACAGTTCTCTGCCCTAGCCTGGCAACGAACCGGTTTAGCCAGTGCCCCTATGGCACAACCTCCACTGAGTACTGAGACATTGGTACCTTAGTGTCTTGGTTTTGTGGTATATCTTTTAGGAACTGTGTCTTGAGCTTTCTAGATTATCCCGTGAGACCATAATATACCTCTTGCCACTAAATTTAGCTGCTACCCATTTTGTTCTCTGTAACTAGGTCCAAACCAATCAACTATCAACGTAATCTTCACATAAAAATATCCTGCAGACATCATCATGGATTTTCCCTTGCTACTGGTACAACCACTGCCAACTCCTTGAAGACAATATCCTTGTGGTACTAAATGTAGTAGATGGTTAACATTTGTTAGTCCTTAAATTCATATTCAGTCAGTGCACAAAATAAAGGGTATATTCAAAAACAGCTTTATAGTTATTTTTTTAACTAGAAGCTATTGAACTACATAGAATTGTGCTTCAGATAGTAACAAAAATGTCACTTAACTCAGGGTAGAAAAGTGCCTTTTAATAATAATAGGAATTCCTTCCAAGGCTTACATTTTCTTCCAAATTTCTCTTGATCAACTTTTTTTGTTCTATAAGAAGTTTTCATGCATGACTTCACTTTCGTTTTTGTGTTTGAAAACAGAAATTGAACTTATAAAGTTATAACCTTAAGATACATTGATGCTGTCAAATTGAAGGCCATGCAAGTGTTTCTTTGCGTTCCTCTGTGGTTCTTAGCATGTCAAGGATGACTATTTGCTTTCATTAAGCTGCAGGACCCGGGTAGAAAAACCCAAAGACACTGCAGGGCTTGTCAACACAGCTGAGTTCTTTTAGAATCTTTTGTACCATTTATTTTAAAGTTTAAGGAATGGAAAATAAAGATTTTGGAATAGTGACAATTATGGTAGTGATTTCAAATGGTAAGTGGCAAATAAAATTTAGTCGTGTTTATGAGAAATGCAGTCTGGGGACAGAGATAAATAAGTTCCTGAAATCTGTTTCTGGCATTTCTATAGTTTTGAAAGTTGCTTGCTCTACACTTCCTGTTTACTCAGGTAATACTATATCATTCTCTGGTCTCTGGTGGGGCTGAAGAATAGATAATTATAGTTACCATTTTTTGTTAACAAATTCAGAAAAAAATCTCACAAAAGAGATGTAAAGTATATACAAGGTTGAGAGACATAAATAAAAGCTTAAGTTGTTTGTCTAAGAAAATGTTTAATGGCAATACAAATCATGAAAAAAATTATTTAGATATAAAACTTCAGACTCACTAAGATAAGATAGATAATACAGTTTTTCCTGAATTTGTCAAATACATATGGACTGTATATTGTGAATGTAATTCTTACTTGATAATGCTTCTTATTTTACATAGTTTTACTGAACTAAGAACTTTTGCTATGGGATATTTGTACACTGTGTGAAAGTGTGTTGCTGTGATTGGTATAATCAAAAGCTGAACAACCAATAGCCAGGCAGGAGGGCATAGGTGGGACTTCCAGGCAGAGAGAGAACTCTGGGAAGAAGAAAGGCAATGCACCAGGGAGATGAGAGACAAACCAGACATATGATACAAAGGAGAGGTAATCGAGCGATGAGACAGAACATAAATAAGAGCAGGTTAATTAAGTTCTAAGAGCTAGCTGTAAAAAAGCCTAAGTTAGGGCCAAGCTGTCATAATTAATAATAAGTCTCTCTGTCCTTATTTGTGGGCTAGCAGTCCAAGGCAGTCTGACAAGAAAGCTTATGGATCTTGGTGCCAATAATCTGACAAAGCTCTTGGGAAAACTGTGTACCTACACACAAAAACTTTAATTTAATATAGAAAGCAATCATCACTGCAATTAGTAAGATGTAATTAGCTATAATATTGAGAGTAGGTGGGTTTTCTTTAGTATATCAGAGCAAGTCTATTCCTAAGAGAAAAATGCAAACGGAAAACACAAGATAGATTAACACAGTTTTGCATATGTAGAATTATAGCCACGATTTTATAGAGATGAGTGCTATTCATCCATGAGCAACTTCTACATTCGTTACTAAGATGAGAAATGGTACAAGGTTCATTACTCTGTAGTCAGGCTTCTTGGCTTCAGAGGTAGGCTGGAACATGATACGTGATAGGGCTGAGTTGTTAGGGGATGTTGTGGGAATTGTAGTACTCAGGCGAAAGGATTTAGCAGTGCAGACACCCAGTAAATACAAAGATAAAAGCTACAGGTGGGTGGACTGATTTTCCAATCTTTTCATCTATGAACAGATGGAGTTTGAAGTTCCAGATTAGGGCAAGTGTGAGGCAAAGATGAACGGTTGTTCTGAATTTCTCAATACTTAGCAGAGGAAAGAGAAGTATAAACACAACCAGGTAACAACCCATGTGATTTACAAACATACAGAGATGTTCTGAAATGTTAAGAAACACCTGGAGATTGGAGAAACAAAAGTAAATGGACTATAAAGATGCTACGCTGGTAGTTATGTTGAGCAGCCACCAACAGTCCCAGCATGAAGGAGGATGAGGCAGGAGGATTGTCAATTTGAGGCTAGTCTGGACTATAGCCTGAGACCTACTCTTAATCGAATAAAACAAAAATGATATTTAAGAGACTCTTGCAGGTGGCAAAGTTTTTGACAATGTAGAAAAGGAAGGGTGTGAGCACCAGCTACAGCAGGACAACAGGAGAGGAGAGGAAAGGAGAGGAGAGGAGAGGAGAGGAGAGG
>NW_026067916.1:7700529-7716652 GCF_014885135.2 Alexandromys fortis | reverse complement strand
GGAGGGGAGGAGGTGGACAGGAGAGGGGAGGAGAGGAGAGGGGAGGGGAGGAGAGGGGAGGGGAGGGGAGGCGAGGGGAGGGGAGGCGAGGCATGGACAGGAGAGGGAAGGAGTGGGCAGAAGAGGGGAGGAGAGGGGAGGCGTGGGCAGGGGAGGGGAGAAGTGTAGTGGGTTTATGGGAGAGTTTTTTGTTATTGTTTTGATTTTTTTTGTTTCTTGCTTAAGGGAAGCTCAGTAGACTGAAAAATTCATGCTTTTGAACAGGCTAAGTAAAGAAAGAAAAATAGGAAAAGAAAATGAGGAAGGGAAAAATACAGAAAAGAAAATTATGGTTAGTTTATTGAAACATTCTTTTCCTGGTTTTCATTTGCCTAAAAGTCATTTTCTCAAATTACTTGCAATTTTACATAATTACTATATTTTGATGACTGACTTATTATTTTTTATGTTATTTTCATGAACTTAACAATGTTTTGTAAAACAAATATGATATTTCCGAAGCTGTACCTTATCAAGATTAATCACATCATGAAGTGAATAACAAAGTGTATTTTATAGTCAGTCAATAACATGTCAAGACAAGATTTCAACAAAACATTAGCAACTGACTTGAGTCTCTGGAATTTCTTGGAGTAAAATGTTTATCGCAAAAATGAAATCGCATACCCAAAATATAGAAGTCAGTGCTGCCTCATACTGTTGGCTCCTCTGTCTTCTGTCTACAGAGAGAGTAGGGTGTGCCATCTTTGTCCATTCTAAGTACTCCCAGGAATTTCTGCGAGAGCAATATCTTCAGAACCATGTGCAGTGCTGATAGTAATTTAACTCTCTTGCTTTAAACTCCGTGAACCTAGACCGGCACATGCAGGGAAGCAGCATTATGCATTCTGTGCTTCCCTGGAGTCTTTTGTTCATGTTGTCCATGAAGACTTGGCTTTTCCCTGTTCCTATAGCTTTAACTCACTGCGATCTCTTTCTTCTTGAGCTCAAGTCTTGCCCCCTTTACTTTCATCTACATCAGATCCCAAACTGAGAAAGTAACATCATTAGGTGAGTTTCTTCTCCTCCCAAAAACTTTCTTCCACAGCTCTTTCATCCACAGGCACACATATCCCTACAGGACGAACACTACTGTTGCCCCAGGCAACCAGCGTCCCTTTCTCTAGCATTAGAGAAAGCATTTTCACCTTCTTTGTTGATTTGTCAATGTTTTTCATGGAAACAGAATTCACATATATACTATGTGGTATTCTCCTTCTGTAATCCTAGCTCTCAGAAAGTAGAGGCAAGAGAATTCACTGCCCGGTAAAATTCTGTTAACCTGTTCTACGTGTGTGGTTGTTTTTCACTCTTTGGTTCTTTGGGGGACCTGCCAACCCATTCCCAAATAAATCACACCGAGTCTTATTTGACTTGTTTCATGCCAGCTTTTCTTAAATTATCCCATCTACATTTTGCCCCTGGCCTTTTACCTTTCTCTGTTTCTGTACATCTTTCCTTTGCTTCTTATTCTGTCTGGCTGTATGGCTTTTTTTTTTTTTTTTTTTTTTTTAGAATTATTATGTATACAGTGTTCTGCCTGCATGTATGCCTACAGTCCAGAAGAGGGCACCAGATCTCATTATAGATGGTTGCGAGCCACCATGTGGTTGCTGGGAATTGAACTCAGGACTTCTAGAAGAGCAGCCAGTGCTCTTCAACTCTGAGGCATCTCTCCAGCATTATGTATGATCTTGTTTTCTCACCCCTTGATCTTTCTACCAGTTTGCTCCTATTTTCTCTGCCTGCCAGCCTTTCCTATCCACTCTCATGCCTGGCTATTGGGCAATCAGCTCTTTATTAGACGAATCAGCTGTCTTAGACAGGCAAAGTAACACAGATACACAGAGTTAAACAAATGCAATGTAAAAGAATGCAACACATTTTTGTATCATTAAACAACTATTCCAGGGGCTGGAGAGATGGCTCAGCAGTTAAGAGCATTGCCTGATCTTCCAAAGGTCCTGAGTTCAGTTCCCAGCAACGACATGGTGGTTCACAACCATCTGTAATGAGGTCTGGTTCCCTCTTCTGGCCTGCAGGCACACACACAGACAGAATATTGTATATATAATAAATAAATTTAAAAAAAACAACTATTCCACAGCATAAACAAATGTAATACACCTTTAACTAATAGTCTACAACATAAGACCTTGTCTAAGAAAGAAAGAAAGAAACAAAGAAAGAAGAAAGGGAGGAAGGAAACTTCTCTAAAGAAAGTTCTAACTTAAATGGAAGTCACGGGTTCCAGAGAAACTCAGAACATGAAACTGTGGCATATTTTAGATTTGGAACTAAGTATCTTTTGGTATCAGTTCTGTATTTAAACAAAATCTCTTTACATTCATATTACTGGACATCTGAATGTCTTTTGGTTTCTTCATTGCAGAACGTTTAGTTGTCCAACGCTAACTTATCCCAGTGAAGTGTGCATTTAATCAAAACAAGTCAGAGAGTTTTACTTGCACCCGAAGGGGGCTTCACCACTAACCCTTGATTTATAGATGTACAGTAAATTTTAAGGACAAAGGGAATAACATGTAGAATTTTATAATTCCAGTAAGATGTTCACCATCACTGGTCATCAGAGAAATTTAGCAGAGAACTGAGTGTCAAAAATGTGACGGTATCAAGTATGGGTGAGGACTGACAGAAGGGCATGGTTTACAGGAGTAAAACATTAAACAGCTGCCCTGGGAGACAGCTGTCAGCGCTTTACAAAGTCAAACACACGCTTAACACAGGACTGGGCAGGGGAATCCATTTCCATTCACTCCAGAGAATCCCAAGCATCTGTTTAACTAGAGACTTATATTCACAGTAAGCTCAGAAGAAATAACAGTCAGCGCAGAGTACTCCTGACACCAGGCACAAGAACCCGTGACTCTCAAAATCATTGAAGCCAGATGCAAAAGCACATATACTGTATACTTAGGGAAAGCAAAAAAGTCAATCTGTAAAATCAAAATGCAAATAAATGATACTGGGACAGAGTTTGGAGAGCTGATTTCCGAGCACACGAGGAAATCTTCGATGGCAACGGAAATGTTCTCTCTCAGGTCTCTGGCTGCATTTCACCTCAGTGCTGAGTGCATCGTACACAGTAACTATCTTAACAAAGAACTCACTGTGGGCTGGCAAGAGTGACTCTCTTTAACGTACCAGGCTCAAATAACTTTTCTCATTGTGTGAGAATAAAATTGTTCAACTAGATGATAACGGAATTTATGTATTTTCATTGGTGATGCTCTCCCAGACTACCAATTCAGACACTGTGGAACCTCTAATATGAGAAAAAAATAATCCAACTCCTATTAGCCACTCAAAAAAGTTACTTAGATGTCTCTATACATACAAAGATAATATCGACGGTTTTACCAATTACATTAAAATACTTCCACTCTATTTTTTATTCATCAAAATCTCCCTATGAAACATGAAGTCAGCAGAACTGTACCAAGTTTCTCCATCAATATTGCTGCCAGAAGATGGAGATCTAATTGTCATCTCACAGTCGGTTTGTAAGAGATTAGCAGCTAATATTTTCTGAATCCCAAGCTTGCCAAGATAATTCAAAAACTTCTCTGGGGTTTCGATGTGTATTCCTTAAGAGGCCGTGCTTGTTTTTTCTTAGATTAGAATCTTTTTTTTTCCTTTGAAACTCAAATTGCTGACTCCAACCAGTAATACTGAGTGTCATAAATATTCTGTTCAGATTTCTGAGAAGATTTAGTTGGGATTGTATCCTAGATGACAGAGGAGACAGGGAATACAGGGCAGCCTGTTTTACTCTGTGTGTATTCTAGACAGACAGGATTTATATTCCTATTTTCTGCAAAGGGCAGAGGATATAGGGCTTATTTCATAAATCTATGAGCATTTTCTGGGCAAAGACCATCATAGTCAAATGCATGAGGCACTTTGATTTGGGGATTGACAGAGTTGTTTCCTCGGAAACAGGGCACACGTGGGATGTTTGACTAATGGTGTCAGTCTAAACTGATAAATGTTTAAAACCAGCACTCTGAAAAAAAGGAAAAAAAAATAATTTGTGGACTTTCCTGAGGTCCTGAGTATAAATACTTCAACCATGCTCAACTCCAAGTCACCTCAGTGACAGCAGCCAGTTTGCAAAATTCTCAAACCTAGCCTTGGTTGCCATACGTCATTTTCTTTCCTTTCCTTTTTTTTTCTTTTAGAAAACGGCTGAAAGGAGCACCCTTCTGTTCAGTAATATATTTAAGGCTCACTGATGACATGGTCAAGAGAAGAATTATGTCTTTAACCGGAAGTGGGGAATGATCGCAACAAACCACAGCTGCTACTGTATTGTTGTATTATTCCTTAATGTAAAAGAAAAATATACAGAAGCTACCAGTCTCCTCATAATGCAATAGCGTGGTCCATAACCCTCAACTCGAATTTTCATTGAGATGTGTGTGTCAATTGTGCATTTAGATCAAAGCCCAATTTGTCACGAGTGTGAATTTTTAATTAAGAGTCAGCACACTAGTTTTCTCACGGAAATTTGTTGCTTGAAGGCTGCCTGGAAAAATAAAGGATAAAACAGAAACCGTCTCCGAGGTTAAACTCAGTGAAATCATAAATGCACTTCCTCTGAACGTGCTGCACTGAAAAGCCCCTCAGAGACAGAAAAGTAAGTTCCTGTGGGCCGTGCTGTGTGTTCCCTAAACTGTATTCCTTTGAAGCTGGCGTCAACAGCTGCCCCTCGGTGCATATGGTTTATGGCTTCACCGTGAGTCAACATTAAGCATCATTAAAAGGGGCAATTAAAAGCAAAAGGGGAAGTTCTATGTATCTTTTGAAGTAGTCTGTCCTTGAAACAAAAAGACACTATAATAAAGTAACTTTTTTTTTTTTCAAATGCATGGGCAGAATTAGGAGAATGTCTGTAGATACAGTGATTAAAGCAGAACCTGTATTTAGTATAATTCTTAAGCAAGGTGTTATGGTAGAACCAACCCAGCAACATAGTAGAACGGTAAGAAAAAGCAGCACACGCACACACAAATACACACACACATAGCTGAAAGAACTCAGAGCACGCACACACAAATACACACACACATAGTTGAAAGAACTGTTGTTAGGATTACTGAAAACTACAAAAATCAAAAGACAAGTGAGAAAAATCTCAATTGTCCAACTTAACTATAAAATGTCTTTTTAATGACACATTAAGTAATTTCAAATACACTTTCACATAGTTATTATAAGCAAAATACACTGCAACCATAAATGAAAAATTCCATCTCTGCAGTGAGAATAATTGTGAAATATTAAAAATATAAAAATATATTTAATAACACTTGTCTCGCCAGACATTTTCTATAACTGGCAACTGGAAAATAAATATCAATTCTAAAGTTATTTTGAAAATTAGCTACACTTTATATGACTGTTTCTGTCATATTCTTCTTATTATTGTTTATTTGTTCTTTGAGTTGTTTCACCACAGGAGTTGGTGTTCCCATCTCATAATTGATCCTTTGACAGCTTCATACTTTTGTATACTCAAACTGACCATACTCAGCCCCTGCCTGTCTCTCATGACCCTCCTGCCTGTATCTTACCTCTGCTTCCAACAACTTCCTGCAATGGTAATGGCACTGATTGTCTCATATATTTGAATACTTGATCCCCAGTTGGTGGAACTGTTTAGGAAGGATTAGGAGGTGTGGCCATGGTAGAATAGATGTGTCACTATCCGCTCCAGTTTCAGTGCTGTGCCTGCATGCCTCTTGCTATGTTCCCCACCGTGATGGTGATGGACTCTAACTCTCTGAAGCTCTAAGCCCCTAAACAAGCCTCCTCTGAACTCCCTCAATCATGGTGTCTCATCACAGCAATGAAAAAGTAACCAATACAGTCCTCATCCCACTTTTAGGTCTTTGGGGGGCTTTTGTTTGTTTTTGCTTTGTTACCTGCTAGGTTTAACCAGAGCTACTTTAATGGGCATTGGGGTGGCACTATCAACCATAATATGAGAGACACTCACCGGTGGCTATGTCACTGAGGACTCCCTCCCCCTCAGCATACCCCAACTTCCAATATCTCTCCTAGGCGGGACAAGGCTCTGTGAACCTCTCCCCCAGGAATGAGTGAGTTCCTAGAGCCTCAGTCTTGTGCATGTCTGTGATGGTTACTATTGTGAACTTCTAGAAAGACTTGGAAGATGACCCTCCCTCTAGGCATGTGTTCAGGTGGATTATGTTTATTATATTTATCGATGTGGGAAGACCCCCTCATGATGGGGAATACTATTTCCTTACTAGAAATGTGGATTGTATAAAGGAAGACAAGGAGGCAAATAGAACACGTGGTCACTCATTCCTCTTTGCTTCAGAGAGCGGTCAAGTGCTTCAAGTGACTGCTCCCTAGACTTTCCTTTCATGACTGATGATGCCTAGAACATGTTAGAACAAACCTTGCCTCATTAAATTGTTTTTTCATATATTTTATAGCAACAAAAAGAAATTAATACAATGTCCTAAGCAGGAGACCACAATTAGGCAGTATCTCAAGACCCTCCCCACTATGACATAGTTCTTACATTCTTTATGTTCTGCCTGCCATGATGTTCCCTGGGCTTCTGGTGGGAGGGAAATGAATGTTCTCATCAGTGGGCTACGTCCATAGCAGCCATGCCTCTATTGCGCCAGTAGGCACATCTTTCCTAGCAAGTTGTTATTACAGCATGCAAAATACAAAGCTGCAGATAAGGAAGCTTTTCCCTTCAGCTCCCTGCACAAAACAATTCTTCTGTCACCATGAAAATTAACCATGAAGAAGGAATCTGCCACTTCAGTTCCACAATAGTTTCTTTGAGTCTGTCAACCAAAGTGTGTGGTATCTTCATCCACAGGTTCCTACCATCCAGGTCTGGTGGGAAACCAAAAGCAATGATGATAACCCTAGGGTCCTCTCAGCCAGCAACTCATAGGAAGTCACCCCATGCCCTAGCACTGGGATTTTTGTTCAATAATCCATGCTTTTGCAAAAGTTTTTGTTAATTGCATGGATTTGAGGAGAAAGACCATCAACTCCAGTCTTCCTGGCCAAATTAATTAAGGCAAGCTTTTTTTTAATTCATGTACCTGGGCTGTCTCTCTATGAAGGTAGAGTTAAACAGATCACCATTGGACATGGGTAATTTACAAGTTCTTTATAGTTCAGAAATATGGGCTTTACAAACGGAGGATTTGGCAGGCAAATAGGCAGGATTACAAAATCAGAATAAATGACTGAAAAGTGGTCATAACAAAGTAATTATAACAAGACAGTCATAACAAGGTATTCAAAGCAAGGTGGTCATAAAAACCTTTTCAAACATAGTTGTTGTTTCTTGGAACAGGCATTTGTGGTTAAGGTTACAGATAGGGAATAGCCTAGTTCTTGAGAAACAGATTAATCACAAATAAGAATGAAACTAGTTTATCTCTACTGTAAGATGACTTCAAGCTTAAGATGAAGTCAGGCTGGCTCACTGTTTTCTGTTAAGTGACTCGTGTATATAAATTCAATGATATAGTGATATTTTGGCTCCAGGTGAAAGAGATTCAAGTTCAATCAGAACTATAATGCTTGTTTTGTTCATAAAAAGCAGTATTTTAGCTTTGATTCTAAGCTATGGGTATGACTTTATTTCAGTTAGCTTTGATCTGCACTCTCTGAGTAACTTTCACTGAAAGATCATATTTAAATGCATGTTTAATTTATAAAGGACTTTTAACAAAATATATCAGAATGATAAAAAGAAAACTCTTACATTTAAAACATTAAAAATTGGATGTCAAACATTAAATAAGTGCTTCTGAGTATACTTTTTCAGTGAGCTCTAATATTGAAATGCTAGGGATGCCCTTTGAATTTGAAAACTGTGATTTCCACTAGGGAAGAATTTACATCCTGCTTCAGGGGAGCAAGAAGTGTTTTGTTTCTTCATGATTCTTTGTTCAGCTCTTATTCAAAGCTTTAGCCTCAAGCCTCTGTGGAGATGAGAGGCCCACACAGGGGAAAGACTCCTAATGCTGGATGGGAAAGACTGACAAAGGACACAGTCCCGGCAATAACAGGAACTAGCTCTTCTCAGTGTTCTAATGTCATGCCTGTTGCTATAGCAAAATGCTCAAGGGGAAAAAAAAAACGACTTAGGGAAGCAAAGGGTTTATTTCTCTTACAATTCCAGTTCACAGTCATCACAACAGGAGAGTCACAGTGGTGTCAGGAACTTGAAGTCCCTGGTCACGTGACTCATCATCAAATGCACAATGAAATGGATGCTGGCGTACAACTAGCTTCATCTGTCCATTTCTCCACCCTCTACAATTCACAGCCACTTGCCTAAGGAATGGTGCTGCCCATAGTGGTCTGGCTCTTCCAATATCAATTAACTAAGACACTCCGACAGGGACTGGTCCAGAGAGCAACCTAACAAAGAATCTGTTAGTGAGCATTTGGTTCTAGGATGTGCCAAGTTGTCAGTTAAATTTGATCATCACACTCTTAATTTGATTGAGCTTGCAACTAGAAACATATTTCTATACAAAAACTACTTTGAGCTGCACAGTTGTGACACACATCTTTAATCCCAGCACTCAGGAGGCAGAAGTAGATGGATCTCCATGTGTCCGAGGCCAGTCTGGTCTACAGAGTCAGTTCTAGGACAGCCAGGGATACACAAAGAAACCCTATCTCCTGTCTTTAAAAAAACAAACAAACAAACAAACAAACAAAAACCAAACTAATTTGAGACTAACTGGATAAAAAAAATGTATAAATGTATTCAGGGATCTGGTAGTGGTGTGGCCCTATTTGGAGGTCTGGCCTTTGTTGGTGTAGGTGTAGTCTTGCTGGAGGAAATGTCACTGTGTGGGGGGTTGAGTTTTGAGCTCTTTTATATTTAAGCTATTCCCAGTGTTAACACAGACTCCTTCTACTGCCCACTGATCAAGATAAAGAACTCTCAGTTCCTTTTCCAGCACCATGTCTGCCTATATGCCAACATGTCCCACCATGATGATAATGGACTAAACCTCTGCACTGTAGGCCACCCCATTAAATATTCTCCTTTATAACAGTTGCCATGGTCATTGTGTCTCACAGCAATAGAAACCCTAAAACAAGGGTCTAGAGAAATAGCTCAGCAGTTAAAAGCACTCGCTGCTTGCTCTTCCAGAGAATCCAAGTTAGGTTCCTAGTACCATTTGGAAAGGTTTACAGTGGTCATCCCACATCCTCTTTGGGGCTCTTTAGTGACTGTATTCTTGTGTGCATACCCCATATACATACACATAAACGATAAATAAATAAATCCAAATGTTTACACACATGGAGAAGACCTTTAAATATACATATACCTATGCTATATAATTAAATATTCCTATGCTATATAATGCTATAAATTTTGTTCTTGCTTTTTCTTTTCTTTCATTATATTTCTTTTTCTCTTTTCATTGTGTTTTTCTGTTTTATGAGACAAGCTCTCATTGTTTAGCAAAGAATGACTGGCAACTCTTTGTGTAGCTCATATTGGCCTCGAACTCCTGTTTTTTTTTTCCCTACTGAAGGCACCAAAGTTTTTTACAAAAGACTTTTTAAAAATATTGCTTCATATTTATTAATTTATTTTTGTCACTTTGAGAGAGGATCTCACTCTGCAGCTCAGGCTGGCCTTGAATTTGCAATCTTCCCACCTCCACCTCAGCCTCTTGAGTGTCTGGATTATTCACGTACATCACCATGGATCTTTAGTAAACCGTGATAGAATCCGGTCAACTAATGAAAGATGAAGAGCTATCTATCCTTCCTTATAATCGGAGGCTGCTTGTTCGTTCCCGGTCACCCAGACCCAAAATAGCCACACAGAAACTGTATTAATTAAAACACTGCATGGCCTATTAGCTTATGCATATTTCCAACTAGCTCTTGTATGTTAAACTAACTCATTTCTATTAATCAGTGTATCTCCATGTGGTTATGGCCTACCAGTAAGGTTCCATCAGGCATCCAGCGTCTGTCTTCTGTAGCGGCATTTCTTTGACTCTACCTACTCTCTCCTCCTCTAACTGCTTGGTATTCCCACCTTACTGATTTCTGCCCTGTTGTAGGCCAAAGCAGCTTCTTTATCAACCATTGGTATTCACAGCATTCAGAGGGGAATCCCACATCACTTGCTGCTGCCACTTTCATGATGCTCATGGACATCATGGTCGCTAGGGTAAGCTTTGCAGACATTCCTTGGGGTCTCTGCTAACAAAAGTGTAATGCAGGAACTGTAGACACATGCCAAGTTTGGGAACCTGCTGGAAATGCAAAATCTCAGGCCATGACCAAGATTCAGCTAAGAATGTGAAGGATAAAGAGATCTTCACACAGTTTGCATAATCATCAAACTGAGAGGCACTGCTCTAAATTCTGTCATAAGCATATTCTCACCTTCCTTAAAGATCTAGGTGGTTCTAACAGGCTTTTTTTTTCCTGTTTAGCTATTTGGTATTACTTAAATTTTGCCTGAAAATGACTGAATTCTAGATTGTCTCTTTTGCTTAAAAAAAATAATCCTTCTAAAGTGTGACAGAGTAACATTTTGCTGGAGGAAGTAGAAGAGAGGATATTTAGAAACCCAAGAAAAAGGGTAAATGAAACTCAGGAAAAGGACCCTGAGTTTCAGGCTCCATATATAACCCAGCTATGATTAATTTTTTCCTTCTGTTCTTAAAACAGAGGCTGTGTCTTGGACTTAAATAATTACATTCCTGATGAAATTGTGCCTTGGCCCAGTAGTCTGAGCAAGAGGTCCTCATTTCTCTTCCAGTATAATCTAGACTGTTTTACTAAAAGCAAATCTATCATTTGGAGAGGGACGGGGAGAGGAGTGGGGGGAGGGGGAGGGAAATGGGAGGCTGGGAGGAGGCGGAAACTTTTTTTTCTTATTCTCAATAAAAAAAAAAAAGGTCCCCCCCCAAAAAAAAGAACAAATGACAACCGTTGACTGGGAATGAAATCAACTTAATACGGAAAACCGAAAATTACACTGACTCAGTTACCACTGTAATCAGAGAACACAAAGACCCAAGCGAGAAAGGATGAGCTGTGGTTTGAACGGGAAAGACTCCCAGAGGCTCACAGTTTGGATACTTGGAGCTCAGTTCGTAGGACTGGTGGAAGCATTAGGGGGTGCTGTCTTGTTGCAGACGTGTCAGGTAGGGGTGGGCTTTGAGGTTTCATCATCCCCAGTGTATTCTCAGCTCCCTCCTTTCAGATCAAGCTGTGAGCTCTCAACTGTTCCTGCCACCATGCCGTTGCTTAGCCATCACTGGCTCTAACCTTTGAGACAACAAGCCAAATTAAACACTTGCTTTTAAAAGTTGCCTACATCACTGTGTTTTATCACAGCAACTGAAAAGTCACCAGGGAAGTATTCATTCATTCGGGATTCTAGAGAGAATGGAACGAGGCAATATCTTAAATTACACTTGCTGAGAATTTTCCAGAACTGATTACTTTAACTCACAAACTCAAGTAGCTCAAATAATCCAAATCCAGACAAAGACTTCTCTCTACAAACAGAAGCAAACCAGGAGAGAAGGCAAACAGAAATGTGTTAAAGCACGTAGGCTTCAAAAGAGAGATGGCTTTCAGAGGGATGGTGACCACACTGAGCAGAGCGGAATTAAAAATGAGCTCCTGAATGTGTGTGGAGCAATTGAACGTACACGGAAGAAGAAGAGCGTAGTTATATAAGAAGGAATAAGAAGTACACAGTGGTGGCCGATAAAGAGATGCATACAGGTTCATGGGGAAAGGAAGAGCTCCCATCAGGGAAGCATGAATCCAGCTTGTCATTTGATAGCAGAGGAAAGAAGGAGAGAATGGAAAACAAGAACATGGAAGACTAGAAAGAAATGAATAACAGTATTGAAGCCGGAATGTGCTAGGCTCGCTAAGGATTATGGGAAAGTGATATATGAGGGAGAGCTTGACAAAAGCAGGTCCCTGGATGGCAGCCGATTTGAGGTTCTGGCAGTGACTGCAGGGGGCGTTTAGCTGAGCCAGGTTCCCTCTTGATATACTGAATTTTCCCGAGGACTTCTACAAATATTTAGGGACTGGAATCTACTTGCATGTCATAGTGACTTACAATTTAAAGTTACAGGATTTTTTTCAGACAAACTTGATTTTGAAGGTGGGATTTCATGAACTCGTTGTTGTCAGGGATCGGAACTTTATAAATGGAGGCAGCGGTGATGCACGGATGTGGGTACATTTTCTGCTGCACGCTGGGGTCCTAGGCTCTTGTCCATGTGCTGATGAGGGCAGCCCTGTCTCATTTTCCTGCCCACACCAGCTGGAAGCCAGAAGTTCTCCGGTAAAGAGGCTTAAAGGCTGTGGTAACTCTCATGATTATTTTCTGGGCATTACTTTCACAGATTTCTGCTTGTAAAAAAAGTATGTTTGAATATTTGACTTAGCTGGTTGCAATAAACACTCGTTCTGCAAAGAGTAATTCATGAGCCTGTGTTCTTGTGCAGCTTATAAAATATTTGAACAGCTGGGCAAACATTCTTAACTGAACAAAAAGGGAGTAAGGGTCAATTAATCACTGCAATAATAGTATATAAATTGGTCCAATAAAAGCAATAGAGGGGTCACTGAGTCTTAAGGGAACGCTAAGTACTGGCTGCACTTAGCTAGCCTTGAGCTGCAGAGCAAAACCAGCTTTTGTGATGTATGAGACAGCTTAACTTGAAATTAAATAGAGTGGTTACAAGCTCAACAGCGCTCAAGTAAACAACCACTTAAAATATTAGTAGCCCACATTTTCCCTCACGGCAGATTATTTTTATGCTGTGTAGATTTAGCCTAAACTCTCAGCTTCATATAGACATTTACCAGTGTCTATATGAATTTCTTGACACCGTTTATCCACTGCAAGATAAGTTGGATAATCTACAAAGTAGCATTTCAATAGCTGAATAACAATTCTGAGACAGAACAGAGTTATCGCTTTGGTATTATGTTTAACATTGTGTTCAAAGCCTTTAGGTCAGAGCCAGTCTGCTCAGGTGTTAGATAAATACTGCTTTTCCTTGGGGTGTCCAGCGCAGTCATTCTAAGATGCTAAGAGTTCAGAGACCCGTTAGTAAACTTTGTTGATCGATCATCAGCATCAAGAAGATGTCCGCCTATCATATCATCTGTCTCTGCTATCTTCTCCTTCCTCACAGATCTCACATTGCGTCATTTAGCACAGACTTCAGAAATGCCTGGTTTCTAAATCTAGGTTCATCTGACAGTTGTAGCTAGGTCAGTATGGTAGCAGGCTTTGTCATCACCATTTTGACCTAAATAGTAAGAATAACCTCTGAAGCAAACGACAGGAGGTTAGCCATTTGGGCATCAATTGGCATACTGTCTATATCGTAAGGAGAGCTGAGGTGGACTCTCCGGTTTGGAGAAATGCCGTTTCGTTAGGGTCGGTTCCTTTGTGTGCCGTTCTTGGCATGGAGTTTTACAATGAGCAGCGTAGTCCAGAATGGTCAGAGTGAATTCACAGCAGTTGGTGGGAGCTGCTCTGTGCGTCATATCTGGTAATACCATCTCTGCCATGGAAATAAGGGCAGTCCTGGTTGATCAAAGTCCAGTTCTGGACAAAGGCTTAGATCCAAGAGTTCTGGGCTGTAACTGAGGGGCTAAGAATATTGTTTTCTGCCACTAGCAGTTTGGGAATTCTGAGTCATGCTTGTTAAAGTTTTCTACCGAAGACCAGCTCCGTTTTCTGTGTCTGTTAGGAACAACCTTACGTCCACGTGGACTTCCCTTTGTCTTTACCAAGTGGTTACACTTGGAGGTTGATTGATCGTAATGAAATTCAGATCTCTCCCTCTCTGTTATATTATTTATAATAATAAGTAGAGTTGATAAGTGGGCCATTACAGTCTTTGTATGGGATGTATAGTCATTTTGAAATGGCTGTCACTTAGTGAGTACTGGCTCCAATCTCAGGATCTATTTTGATGCTTTAACAGTAAGTGCCCCCCACTCAGCTGCTTGGTGCTTTGCTTGCTTGTTTTTCTCTGCGCCATGCACGTATACTTTAAAAGTGCCTTTATTTTGTAACCTTACGATGTCCGGGTTGGGCTCAGACTTGTAATCCTCTTGCTTTTGCACCTTGAGTTCTGGGGATAATCACTTAGCACCTGCACCTCTAACTCAAGCAGCTTAATTTATAGAAGGGAAGAGTTTACAATTTGGACTGGATATACAACCTAAGTTTACATCGCATATTATATTTTGCAATGTGTATTTAAAGGCTTGATCACAATTTAGTTAGCAATCAGTTCAATAAGTTCTTCTGGTCTGAAAGGAGTAGAAGACATGGAGGAGTCCATATCTTGCTGGTGATATGTGTGTGTGTGTGTGTGTGTGTGTGTATAGGTGTGTGCGATATTTGGTAAGGATGAATTCTGTTGGCAGTAATTAATTTCAAAGATAGTGTCTGTCCCACCAATGTGGAGTATACTGGTAAATTTTGAGATGATTCCAGAAAGCTGGTGAGTTACTCTGTGCCTGAAAATGGGATGCAGCCATGCTGTGCTGAGCACAGACCACCAGCAGAATGAGAGAATCACTTTCAGAAAGACTGCCATTGTCAAAGCCATTCGACATAAACCTTAAGGTACCTACATAAACATAAGACAAAGATCTCCAAAGCCTTTTTGCATATATTTATTTGCTTTCTTGGCTTTTGCATTATTCCTTGTTTGTCCAACTGGTCTTCAATATTCCTTCAAACTGTGGCTGAGTTCATGAGCATTCACGTTTTTCTGCCCTCTTTGAGGTTTCTGTTGCTCATATGCTAAATACAATTTTCTTTTGACCTTTTGTTAATGGAATAAACATCTAACATGCACTTTGGAAGATGAATTTTGGTTCAATAAATAAATATCATTTATCATAGTTTTATTGGGACTGCTGTTATTTATTTTCTAATTCCCCAAGATTTGTGAGCAAACGTCATGGGGTCATTGAACACACTAACGTCATGGGGCCATTGGACACACTAACGTCATGGGGCCATTGGACACACTAACGTCATGGGGCCATTGGACACACTAACGTCATGGGGCAATTGAACACACTAACGTCATGGGGTCATTGAACACACTAACGTCATGGGGTCATTGGACACACTAACAAAAAGATACAAGTACTTTAAGAATGCTCATGAATAATTCCCAGGCAAATACCATTGTTACAACTCCAATCTGCATTGTCTCAAGTTCTTCATGAAAAACATTAATCATATCTAACATTCTAAGTGAATTAATAATCTTTATAATAGGACATTCTTATGTATGGTAATTTTATGAATTTTTCATGATACAAATTTCCCCTTCGAAAATAATTCCTGTCTTTCAAATTTAAATACAAGTCTCATGTTTTGCAACAATCCCTTGATTAGCAATCTAACAAAAACACATCAGAGAGTTTCTGAATAAATTTTTTATTTCTCTTGATAATAACTTTTACTCCTAGTAAAAATATTATGAATCACTGCCGGGGTTTGAATTTTTTTGGAGGGGTGTTGGATTTTTAAGTAGTATTTTGCACATGTAAATTAGAATTTGATTTACCCTCATGCTGTTGTTTCCTAATCTCAGAATTCTATCAAAGTCACTATCGTTTTGCTGTTTCATTAAAACTGGTATAAGAACAACTATTATAGAATGAAGAATTTTCCAGAAGATACTTGATGGATGAGCTTTGGTCAAGGATTCACGGTCTGACTCCGGAGCCCTTATTACTTATTGAAAACAACCCTGGAAAGAATCAATTTCCTCGCCCTGGTTTGTCCTTTCTGTCACTGAATACACAGAGCAGGAAGTGTATAAGACACCAAAAGTTTATTCAGCTCCAGGTCCTAGAGGTTGAGGGGCCCACTGCTGAATATGTAGAAGGAGGGGGGGGTTCGCATTTGGCATCTTCTAATGTCTACAGGGCGGGTGCGACGGGAGAAAGCCATCCAGCGAGCACGTGGTTGAGAAGATGGTGGAGC
>NW_026067916.1:7692830-7698718 GCF_014885135.2 Alexandromys fortis | reverse complement strand
GAGGCAGGCGGATCTCTGGGAGTTCGAGACCAGCCTGGTCTACAAGAGCTAGTTCCAGGACAGGCTCCAAAACCACAGAGAAACCCTGTCTCAAAAAAAACAAACAAAAAAAGAATTCCCCGAGACCTTCTCGCCTCAACACCATGAATGGACAGTTGATGGAGGAGGGTCATCTTTCTATCTGTTGTTTCATTGGTTAAGTAATAAAGAAATTGCTTGGCCTCTGATAGGACAGAAAATTAGGTAGGCGGAATAGACAGAACAGAATGCTGGGAGAAAGAAGCCGAGTCAGTGAGTCGCCATGATTCTCCCACTCCAGACAGACACAGGTTAAGATCTTCCCTGGTAAGCCACCTCATGGGCTACACAGATTATTAGAAATGGATTAGATCAATATCTAAGAGCTAGCCAATAAGAGGCTGAAACTAATGGGCCAGGCAGTGTTTAAAAGAATACAGTTCCCCTGTAATTATTTTGGATAAAGCTAGCTGTGTGGGCGGCTGGATACCAGGAACATAGCCCACAGCTCCTCAATACAGACGGTACAAAGACAGACTCGCAGAGAAGAGTGATGGTGGGGTACAAGTTTCAGAATGGAACTGTAACAGCCATGTGAACATAGCGCAAATGCCAAACAGAAATCTTCATTGATGACCGAAGCTGCAAGATGGCAAAAGAGTCTCAGAGGCAGGATGAGGATTGTTAAATGGTTGAAAGGATGCTTCATTAGAACACACCCCACCCTACGGATTCACAAAGTCAGCTGTCAACCTTGAAGGGAAGGGAGTTTATTCTAGAGACAGGTAAGAACGACCCTGGGCCAGAGACCTTGATCTGGTTCCAGACTCCATGTTCCACAGTGGTAACAGTTTATTGCTTTTCAAACATTGTCCCCCATGGAGGTACTTCCATCCAAACTCTCTTTCCTTACATTTTCTAATAAGCTTATCAAACAGTAGACTTCCACATGGCTTCTCTGTCTCAATAGTTCTCATTACCACACCCCTCCTCTTCCCATTCCCTCCCATCCCTTCCCTGCTCAGACCCAACTCCAGTGTTTACAAGTGCACTTTCATGTCCCATGTCTTCTATGATCTCTCACTTCCCTGGGGCCTCTTTTATTCCCCTCTTAAGGCCTATGCCTACCTTTCTGGTCTCTGTCATCATGAAAAGTGAAATACACAGCTCTGAAATTTTCTATGGCGGATCAAGGATAAGGTTTGTCTTGTTAGGCTGTGTTACCTCACTCAGTAAGATATGTGTTAGGGAAGCCTATGTTCTTTGGAAGAAGCAAAAGAAAGATGAAAGGTTACGGAGACATCGGTAGTTAGGAACCACGGGAGTCTGTTCCATTGACCCTGGGCGCTATGTATTAATAAGGGATTGCTGCACAGGGAGACAGAACCTGGGTGGAAACCGGCTGTGGGGCCCAGTTCTAGACTAACTCTCTGGCCTGTTGGGGAGCCCAAGAGGGGAACAAAAAGTCTCAATGCACTCCTTACCTCCGACGGCAGCCAGGAGTTGGGGTCAAAGCATGGGTGTAACCCCTATTTCAAACTGCAAACTAGAGTTGGGACCAAAGTATGAGTGGGATCCCAACCTCACCCTAAATAATGTTCACGTCCAATGCAGGTCTTAGTGTAGTTACGCTAAGAATAGTCATGTTAGCCTGCAGCCGGTTTACAGTGTAAAACAAGGTGGCCCCAGATTTCCATATATAATTATTCTCAAGACCTTGAAGGAGCAGATTCGGTATTGGCTCATGATGTTTTTTCCCTTGAAAAGGCATGCATACAGAAAAACAGCCAGTTACATTAAACCAGTTATCAGGAACATACATAATTGCCTTACGTCTGACTGTGCCTCTTTGTAAAAACACGGGGGAAAGCTCACACTGCTGTGTTTCTGAAATGTGAGGAAGGCCCGGTGCAGGCAGAAGGATGAGAAGTCGAGGGTGTTGTGTAGACTTGATTATTATCATTCCCAGTTTAGAGCTAAGCAGCAGAGGGACATACCCCCCCCCCCCCATGGAAGTCTTGACAAGCAGCCTGCTATGCTGGTCAAAAGGGTATGGATTTATTTCCAAACCCCAGGGACCCTGATGTGAACAAGGAAACGCCACAGCTTTTGCTGAGAGTCTAGACAGCAGTTCACTTGTCCCCGTGCCCTAAGAGAGGTCTCGCCAGCCTTCCTCTTTGATTCCTTTGGGGACTTGGAAAGGAAGACAAGACCAGATCAGAAAAAAACGGGGGAGAGTGAGCACCGAGAAAATTACCTTTAGTTCTGATACAACCTCGAAAACTGTATTACTTTATTATTCAATGTATGAAGATTTGGGTAGGTGGGTGCAATGTGTGGTGTGTTTGTGTTGAGTATATGTGAGTGTGCAAGGGTGTGAGTGTGCCCATGGGTGCACATGCAGAAGCCAAAGTAGGACTTGAGTGTCTTCCACTATTGCTCTGTCTATGGCCTTGAGACAGGGTCTTTTCACCACATGGGGAGGTCATCATATCAGCTAGGCTGGCTGGCTCATGACCTCCCGGGTTCCACCTAATGCTGGGGTTATAGGCATACACCGCTATGACTGGCTTTTCATGTGGAGCTTGGGATTTGAACTCAGGTCCTTGTGCTTGCTGGAAAAATGTTCTTACACACTGAGCCAGCTCTCTAGTCCCTCTTATTCATTTTAAACATCTTTTTTTTTAAAAAAAAAAACTTACATGTAGTTTCTAAAACTCATTAGAATTTTTAATTACTAATTTTATCATGTTTCTTTTGATACCAATTAAAAACTAGGGTGTCCATTCATGACCTTTAATTCTGTTGATTAGGATTTCTAGCTTACTTTGCAAAGAAAAAAATGAATAAGCATTAGAAAGCAATATCAACGAGGGAAAAAAACTAATTTAGGGCTACCAAACGTGCTCCGCTTTGAGGAAAACATATTGCTATCATTACGATTGGGTGCATCCAGTTGTGCAAATGCTTCCAGGGTAAATTAACATAGCAGCATAAGACCAGTCTGTGTGCTCAAGGACAACTTTCTCCAAACATTTCTGCTTTGAACTCTGTTTTCCTCCTTCACGTGATATCATGAGCTTCCCTGTGATAGCCAGGGGCCCTCTGGTTCGGGTCAGACTTCTGTGTGGCTTACCATGGTAACTCCCTCGGGTCTCATCCTGAGATACTTGCTCCACTGTGTCTCAGGCTTAATTAGCTTCTTTACAGGAACATGGGCACATCCAAGACATGAGAAGATCGGTGATCATCTCTTATTTCCTTTCCCCGGCTGAGCCAAAAAATAGTCTCCCCCAATCCACCCAAGAAACGAGTACATTGTTTGGGCTGTCCCATGAGGTCATGGCACATCGTGGGGTGGGTGGTTTCCCCAACTCTTCCATATGTTGGACACGCCCTCAGGATGTTTGTGATCAGCTGCTTACTTACTTCAGAGAGTACATGCAACAAGGTTGCAGAAGGTAGTTAGTGGAGGTCATGGAGAAAGCACAGAAGCAGAAACTGTAAAAGTGTTAACTAACGATGCTAACTAACGAACGCTCCGAAAACAAAGGGATAAACCAAATGCTTTGACGCTGAATGTTCTAGAAGCAAGCGCCATGAGCGAGCTAAATGAAATACTCGGAAACACACAGAATTTAAACAACCAGCTCAGAATACATCAGTGGACCCATGACCATGCTGAGGATGGTTAAGAGTCCGAGAAAAAACTCACCATTCTCTGGAGGAGACGGTGATGGATGGCTGAGTTCAAGGAGGCCCAGCTGGTACGTGGCGCCCACCCAGCTGAGAGACGGTGAGTGGATCAATCACCGTGTTTCCATATTCAGGGGCCAAAATCTGTCCTTGTAGAGCACAGCGCCTGAAAGAGAATACGTGATAGTTCATTCTGGAGAGGAATGTAAGTGACCATGGGTCAGGGAGGTGGATGCAGATTACAGCAAATCCCATGCCCCCACTGGGGACAGTTTCAGGAGGATTTGCTATACGTACAGAAAAGGAGAAAGTAAGAAGTTGGGGCTCTTTAACAATAATACATCAGTGGGAACATCAAGGAGGCGGTTCGCCGCAAAGTGGGAGAAACTCCGCTGTAGGCGGAAGTTACCTGATGGCATTCGCAGACTCTAAGTGTCAAAGCTAGCGGCCTGTGGGTACATTCTGATGAGATTCACCTCGTAGTAATGAGGGTATTTCACAAAACACAGATGAGAGCGATGGATGGTTACTAGGGGCCTCGGATAGCTCGAGGTAGCTTGGCTTTGAACCCTCAGCTTTTCAGCTTTTCGCAGCCATGGAGGTTCGAGGCCATCAACGGGTCTTATAGGATCATTCAGTGCCCCCCCTCCCCCGGGACCCTTAGAGCTTTGACGTGTGGATTATGGATGAACACTGGCTCTTCCTGTCCCTACCCCCAAACAGACCGGCTTTTCTTTTTCTGATGGAACATTTCTATCAGTAAATTTGGTTCTCATCAGTCGTAGATTGCCCCGCGCCGCGCCCCCCATGTCTGCGCTCTGCGCGCCGGCACCCAGTTCGCGAGCTTCGGGCAAGGGGGCTGGAGGTTAAAATACACAGACACACACAGACAGAGAGACAGCGACACGGGTCATCCTTGAATTCCCCCAAGAATGCCCCCTTTATTGTGTTCAGGGGCAGATTAGATAGAGATAGCCACGCCCCAGACAAACCCACCAGAAACCACTCTCCTGCCATCAGGAACTCCTGAAGGTCTCGTGCTCAGAGCAGCTGTAGGCACTCAGATCAGGGGGAAACAAGTTTACAAGAAATTCAGGATCTGGAGTCTCACTGCTCCTAACAGTAGATCTTATCACCTAAGGAATTTTTTAATTTAAAAATCGCACATTTATATTTGTGTGTGCAGGCACACATGTGTGCCACAGTGTGCGTGTGGAGGGCGGAGGATAACCCGTGGGCATCTGTTTTTTCCTTCTATCCTATGGGTGCTTGACAGCAGCTTCCTTGGTGCACAAAGTCTTCTCTCCAGCTCGGCGGGAGTCTTATCTGGAAAGAAGACAGCCCTGATTTTCTGTGCGTTTCTTCATTTGTTACAATTTCACAACTTGACCCCAAATCTGAGTTCACTGCTCCTTTGTCGCACCTAAAACAGGATGTAAACTTCCAAGTCAGGTGAACCACTTCCTTATAGGTTCTTGGCGAGGATTCCCTTCCCACATATGCTAGATTAAAACTTCCCATTTCTCTTACTAACTTGTCTTTAAACAGTGTGACTTCTGGGCCCCAGACTGCACTCACATAGACAGAAGGAAAAAGATTAGTGTCTTATAACACAGTTGTTAACTTAGATCTAGTCTTGTTAATGACATTCATGGAAATAAACCTAATCAGCATAAGAATCATTTATATTTTCCAATAATGTTTTCCTTACATGACTGCAAATTATCTAATTCAGTAATAAAATAGGAAGTTAAGCAAACACCACATATTTCTGATGTGGGAATAGTTTCTTATTAATAAAGAAACTGCCTTGGCCCATTTTATTGGATAGAAAATTAGGTAGGCGGAGTATACAGAAGAGAATTCTGGGAGAAAGAAGATTAGAGGAAGAGTCGCCATGATTCTCCCACTCCAGACAGACGCAGGTTAAGATCCTCTCTGGTAAGCCAACTCATGGGCTACACAGAATATTAGAAATGGGTTAGAACAATATGTAAGAGCTAGCCAATAAGAAACTGGACCTAGCCGGGCCAGGCAGTGTTTGAAAGAATACGGTTTCCGTGTAATTATTTCTGGGTATAAACTAGCCATGCGGGCGGCCAGGTGCCGGGGACGCAGCCCTGCCGCTCCTATTTCAACAGATGGCGCCCAGACGTGATGGGCTAAATCCACTT
>NW_026067916.1:7633105-7690641 GCF_014885135.2 Alexandromys fortis | reverse complement strand
TTAAGATCCTCTCTGGTAAGCCAGCTCATGGGCTACACAGAATATTAGAAATGGGTTAGAACAATATGTAAGAGCTAGCCAATAAGAAACTGGACCTAGCCGGGCCAGGCAGTGTTTGAAAGAATACAGTTTCCGTGTAATTATTTCTGGGTATAAGCTAGCCATGCGGGCGGCCGGGTGCCGGGGACGCAGCCTCGCCGCTCCAAATGCAACATATTTCTAGGAATTAAATAACCCTTCATGTTCTGGTAGATGCCCAGGCCATACTGGGCACTGTGTCCAAATACTCAGCATTATTAAGAGAAAATGACAGAATGCATAAGAAAAGTAATTTTTTAATGTTTTGGTAAAAACTGGAGACAGAAAATTTCAACCTGTCTCCACCTCACCTGTAGCAATGGGCCACATACAGAAAAGATGAAAAATGCATGTTTAGCTGTGTGCACAACTTATTGAAACCTGGAGGCGACTGTTTGTCTGAGATCCAGGTCTCCTGGGGATGAGCGATTATTGATCAAACTGTCGTTTTCTGATTCCTAGCTCCCTAGTGTAGTTCTGCTTTCTGTTCTTTAATCTTGAAGGACATGGGACTTTGTGTCATCTGGTGAGCTCTAAATAATTGAGCGGACTCACGCATGGATTCTACCCAGAGCACGGGCAGCGTGTAAAAATGAGAGCCACATGCCTACGCCTGAAATCAATTTCGTGAGCGAACGGCAGCAGGAGGCAAGGCTGGACTGTGCTAAGTGCGCCACCTCGTGGAGAAACTGGAAACTGGCAATGCAGGTAAGCGTTCTCTGCTCCTTCCATTATAGCTACTATTTTATTTTTATTTGTTTTTCTTTTGTGGGACATCCTAACCTTAACAACTTTGCCTCTTGTTCCTAACCAATGCTTTCTCTCACCCCATTGTTGATTGTCATTCTGGGTTTTGGTCCTTCGTGGTACAAGCAAGCACGGCAGAGGGTGAGGAGACACGTGTAGCTCATGGTCAGTTTGAGCTCCTGTGTGGGCAGGGCAATGTAACTAAACTGAGGAGAAAGAGGATTGCAAAGAGTTCCCTCAGCAGAAGCTCACCTGGAATTCACTGCTTACCGAAGCTGATGGCAAACATCTCAGAGCAACCTCGCACACACAGACTTTTAACCTGTCATGGTAACCTGATTAAGAAACAGTTTGCTAAACAAGCTTAGCCCTCTCAGAAGATTGCACTAAGACCGTGCAGCCTCCTAGGTGAGTACATACTATGTTTGCCCTTTTGGGTGTGGAGTACCTCACTCGGGATGATTTTTCTTTTTTAGTTTAATCCATTTACCTACAAATTTTATGATGTTATTTTTTTTAGCGGCTTGTAGCCAGAGGTCGTTTGTTGATTCCTGGCCACTTAGACCTGAAATAATTATTCAGAAACTGTATTATTTAAGTCACTGCTTGGCCAGTCACTTTATAGTATTACTACCCAGCTCTTATATCTTTGGTTAACCCATTTCTATTATTTTAAATTTTACCTTGAGGCTTGTGGCCTATCGGCAAGGCACCAACTGACAACTCAGTTTTCCCCGCGTAGCACTATTCTACTCTGCCCTGTCACGGGCCAAGGCCGTTTCTTTATTCATTAACCAATAAAAACAACACGTATACAGAAGGTCTTCCCACACTGAGTAATATTCCAATAAAGGATAATCACGCTAAAATTCACAGACCCGGAGAAGCTGAGTAACAAGAAGTGCCCAAGGAAGAGGCAGAGGGATCTCTCTACAGTAGATTCCTGCTTAGACTGGTGGCAATGGGGATGGAACAGAGTGGGTTAGGTTGTGGGAGAGGGAGAGAGAAAATACTGGGGGGAACTACTGGAATGGGGAGGGGATTTCAGAGGTGAGGCAGAAACCTAGTGCTGTGTAAACTCGCAGGAATCCGTAAGGGTGATTCTAGAGAGGGTTCCTAGTAATGCGGGATTTGGAGACTAAACCGGCCATCTCCTGTAACCAGGCGAGGTTTCCAATGAAAGGACTGGGACACCAACCCAACCACAAAACCTTCAAGCTATAATTAGTACTGCCTGTAAGAGGTGCTGGGTAAATGTGGCCCGGTACTTGTTGGAGCAGCTAACCAATGACTGGTCCAAACTGAGACCACAAGAGGGAGCCTGTGCCAGATACTGCCTGGAGAGGCAGGTACCAAATTCGGGATTGTTCTGAGACCAAGGATAGAGCCTAACATGATCAGAGATAGATGATAGATAGATAGATAGATAGATAGATAGATAGATAGATAGATAGATAGATAGATAGATAGATGATAGATAGATATAAAAATGATTTCTAACAAAACGATTCCTAATGATATTCTGATATACTTGTAGATCAGACTCAGCATATTCATTATCAAGAGAGGTAACTGATAAGAGATACAGAGACACACAGTCAAGCATAAGGCAGAGCTCAGGGATCCTGCAGAAGAAAAGAAAGGACTGTAGGAGCCAGAGAGGTCAAGCACACCACAAGAAAGTGACTCACAGAATCAACTAACCTGGACTCAGAGTCACAGAGACTGACCTGACAATCAGCAAGCCTGTGTGGGTGTGAGCTAGGCCCTCTGCATATGTGTCACAGTTGTGTAGCGTGGTGTTCTTGTGGGACTCCTCTAACAGTGAGAGTGTGGGGTGTCTCTGACTCTGTTGCCTGACTTTGAGACCCTTTTTCTCTTACTGGGTGTTGTAGTTTATCTGCGGCAAGAATAAACCACAATGTACAACAAACCCACGTGGAAGTTTATTGATGGAGGGCAACAAAGGGGGGTTGTGGAGGCGTGCCTCAGAAAGGACAGTGGTGGAGGAGAACGAGGAAAGGAGGAACTCTCTTTTAAAGAGGCCTTAGCAGGTGCACGCAGTACACACATAGATTGCGTAGCGATTACAGCCATGGGACGCGGGCCTCACCAAGCATTTGTCTCAGTACTGACAATGATTCATGGCTGTAGGACCCTGGGACCAACTAGCTGATGCCAGAAATGCTAACACTGGGCTGTCTTGTTCAGCCCTGATATGAGCTATGTGCCTAGTCTTACTGCATTCTGTGATGCCGCGTTCAATTGATATCCCTGGGATGCCTGCGCTTTTCTAAAGAAAAGGAGAAGATCTTTCCTTCAGAAATCTGGGAGAGAGGAGAGGTGGGAGGGAAGGATTGGGAGGAATGAAGGGAGGGAGGGAAAACCGTGCTCGGGATGCATTGTGTGAGAGGAATAAATTTAAAAAGAAAACAAAGAAAGAAAACTCAGCCTGCAAGATGTGCCCCAGCAGTGGTAGCGCAGAACTTGTGGGAGTGGCCAACCAATGTTTGGTTAAATTTGAGGCCCACACCACTAGAGGGAGCCAGTGCGCTGCACTACCTGAATAGCTAGGAAACAGAGCCTGGATAGCCCAGAAACCTAGGGTAGAATGAAACAGGGCAAGCAAAAAAAGGTCAATGAAATGGTTCCCAACGATATTCTGCTATATTGATAGATTAGAGTTGCGTCCAGTCGACATCAGAAAAGCTTCCTCCGCATCAGATGAGAGCAGACGCAGAGACCCACTGCCAGATTTCTGCATAGAGAGACTAAATTGGACATCTCCATCGGATTCTTTGCTTTGGAGATCAGGGAACCTTGAGGAAGATGAGGAGGGATGATCATGGGAGTCAGGGGGGATGGAGGACACCAAGAGAACATGGTACATGGACTCAGCTAAGCAGGCAAGAAGCATGTGGCCTGCAAGCAAAGGATCCTCCTTTGTAGGGTCATCTTTCTATCTGACGTTTCATTGGTTAAATAAAGAAACTGCCTTGGCCCTTTAATAGGACATAAAATTAGGTAGGCGGAGTAAACAGAACAGAATGCTGGGAGAAAGAAGCTGAGTCAAGGAGTCGCCATGATTCTCCCACTCCAGACAGACGCAGGTTAAGATCTTTCCTGGTAAGCCAGCTCGTGGAACTACACAGATTATTAGAAATGGGTTAGATCAATATGTAAGAGCTAGCCAATAAGAGGCTGGAACTAATAGGCCAGGCAGTGTTTAAAAGAATACAGTTTCCATGTAATTATTTCGGGTAAAGCTAGCCGTGCGGGCGGCCGGGTGCAGAGAAAGTAGCCCGCCGCTCCTATTACAAGCATCTGCACAAGGTCCTCTGTGCATATGCTACAGCTGTGAGCTTGGTGTTTGGTGGAACTCTTACAGGGAGAACAGGTTTGTCTCCGACTCTTTTATCTGCTCCCGAGAGTCTCTTCTTCCTGTTGGGTTGCCTCTCAAGTCTCAATATGTCTGAGAGCTTTCACCTTGCCTACTCTATCTTGTTTTGTCCTGTTTGGCTGTAGTATCTTGGAGGCCTGCTTGTTCCTGAAGAGGAAATGAAGCGGGGAGAGGAAAGGAGAGGAAAGGACAGGACGGGAGGGGAGGGGAGGGGAGGGGAGGGGAGGGGAGGGGAGAGGAGAGGAGAGGAGAGGAGGGACTGGGAGGGGTGGAAGGAGGTCAGGATGTATTATACGAGAAAAAAAATCTATTTAATAAAAAAGAATCTCTGGGGCTGATGTGATGTCTCAGTGCATAAAGGTGCCCTCCACCAAGACTAACGACTTGAGCTGGGTGCCGAGACCCAAACGAAGGAAGGGGGAAACAAGTTCTCACAAGTTCTCTGACCTTGCGCCTTCTGTACTGTCCGTGCAGACTCACACACCAGTAGGTAATAATATATACTAAAAATAAAATAGGTGCCCATCAGATTACCATTTGAGAAGATAATATATCATTTCACATTTAAGAAATTTAAAAACCAAGTACCAAGGTTACAAGCTATTTTCCCCCATGAGCCAATTGCTCTGAGATTTTAATGACACACAACATCAAGAAGAGCCTTTAATAAAATTAAATGGCATTTGTGTTTGTTCTGGGTCTAGAGGCATAAACTCTAGGATTCTTTAGGCTCAGGCTTCAAGCCTGCAACACAGGGGGTAAGAACTATTGCTTGTTTGCCAACCAAGATCTAAGAGCATGCATATGTCAAGAGTATTCAACACAATATTGAATGTGTTTTATGATATGACTTACCTTTCAGGTGTTCATGAACAGTGCAATTGAGAAAACCTTAAAGCTGATACTATTTTATACACCTTACATCAAAATGTTAGTTTGAAATTTGCTTTGAGATGAAGATGAATAGATCCAATGATCCCTTATGGCTTTATAAACTGTTCTCTTAGCTTAAATGACTGCCAGAACGCATGCAAAGATGTTAGTAACTTAGCACCTCAGCTGCAGCTGTTTCTTACAGCATGGCAAGGCAGCAACCATGACAGTATTCTATCAGGCTTTTAAAAGTTATAAAATTAATATATATGTGTATAAAATATACAATTTACAAAAGATTTGTAGATCATTTACATAGTTATATATCAAACTGTAACCATCTTCTTTAAAAAAAAAAAAAACTCTAATTCTGTTACATTCCTTAACTACTGAAACCCCAGTGCTGCTATATGCTATATTTTTGTTTGGGCCACAGGCTCACAAAAAAAAAATGACATGGAGATTTATTGTTAATTAGGAAACGTCTCTCTATAACTTAGGCTTGTTTCTAATTATCTTTTCTAACTTAACCCATTTTTATTCATCTACATGCTGCCACATGGTTTATGGCTTTTCCTTCTCCTCCTGTTACCTTTCTTCCCCCCCCTGGGACCTCTCTGCCCCCACAAGTCCCATGCAGTCTCTTCCAGGCTGGCTAGTGGACATTCAGCGGTGTCTTAAACCAATCACAGTGACACATCTTCACACAGTGTAAAGGGATATTAAATAATGCCCCAGTAGGAGAAGGCATGGTATATTACCTTGATATATTAAAACTTGGTATTTAAAACAAGCTATTTTATAAATTTTACTAAGAGCAGATGAATATTTTAATCAATATTGGCTACTATAGATGGTAAGGCCATATTGCTGAAGACAATACCTACTATCTCACTGAACACGGAGACGTCCTGCCGGTGTCTAATTTGAGCCTTTACCCCGCTGACATAAGGTACCTGCACACTACCAGAGCAGCATGGCGACCACCATCCTGCAAGGACGACCGACCTGCACCATATGCTCATGCAATCCTGGTGACCACCATCCTGCAAGGACGACCGACCTGCACCATATGCTCATGCAATCCTGGTGACCACCATCCTGCAAGGACGACCAACCTGCATGATATGATAGTGCAATCCTGGAGACCACCATCCTGCAAGGACGACCAACCTGCATGATAGATATGCTCATGCAATCCTGACGACCACCATCCTGCAAGGATGACCAACCTGCACGATATGCTTGTGCAATCCTGGCGACCACCATCCTGCAAGGACGACCAACCTGCACGATATGCTCATGCAATCCTGGTGACCACCATCCTGCAAGGACGACCAACCTGCATGATATGCTCATGCAATCCTGGCATAAATGTTGTGGGAGCAACAAGCACTGTCTGATCGGATTTAAGGCCCGCTCCATGAGATAGAAACTATGCCCAACAGTGCTTGGGTGGCCGAGAACCTGAGGCTAGACAGACCTAGAGGAAAACCAAACACTACTGTTCTGCTAAAGGAACGTAGCAATAAAATGCCAACATTGTTCTGCTGTATCCATCACTGTGTAGACCAGTGTTGTGCTCAGCCATCATCAGAGACTCTCCCTTCTGCAGGAGATTGGAACCAATACAGAGACCCACAAAGGGACCGGGACCGTGTGCTGGGAGTGAGAGACCTTGGAGCCCTCAGTCCTAAGTGAGATGTCTCCATCCAGTCCCTCCCCTCAAGGCTCAGGGAGTGATGTAGAAGAGGAAAATGTATAAGAACCCGCAGAGATGGGGGAAACCAAGGAAACACTGTCTTCCAGACACACCAGGACTGATGTATGGATGAAGTCACAGAGACCATGACAGCAGGCATGGGGCCTACATAGGTTCTAATCCAGACAGCATCCCAGCTCTGAGAGGGGAAGTGGTCTCGAGTCCCTATGTCCAACCCAATGGCCATCTCCATTTGTCAACTTCTTGCAGAGAAAAAGTTAGTTTTCTACAGCGGAGTCTCACAGAGCTTACATGCCACACTGAGGGGCAGGGTCTATGCCCAGCAGTAGGTGGCCAACACAAAAGGAACTCAGCACTTTTGAATTTTTTGTCTCATAATGCTTTGAGTATTCTTTCTATATATCTGTATGTCTGTCCGTCCATCCATCCATCCATCTAGGTAGCTACACTTCACTGGACTTTTTCTTATTATGATTTCTAACTTTGTGTTTTTGTGGTACGTTTGTGTGTGTGTGTATGTCTGTATGTTCTGTTTTATTCTGGTTTGTTTGTCTGTTTTCTAAGAAAGAAGGTGTGAAGTTGGATGGATAGGAAGATTTCTAGGATCTGGGATGAAATGAGGGAGGGGAAACCATGATCTGAATATATTGTATGAAAAAAAATGTTGAATAAAATATCTTTTAAAATATTAGTTATTCTAAAAATAAAGTACTAGATTCTGGTTTTATGTCTGTATTTTAACTTTGATCATAGAAAACCCTATAAATAAACGTTAGGGCTATAGTTAATTTAATTACTTATCTTCAGCCAATCTCCTGTAAAGGTTTGTAACTCCTTAGGTATTCACTCATAACACAAACGTTTAGACCAGTATAAATAGAATGGCAGGTAAACAATAAATCAGTAACCACACATAGACTACCAGTACTTTTGTATTCTTTCTCCCTTCTGTTGCAATATGAGCAGCGGGGCTGCGTCCCCGGCACCTGGCCGCCCACATGGCTAGCTTATGCCCCGAAATAATTACACAGAAACTGTATTCTTTTAAACATTGCCTGGCCCATTAGTCCCAGCCTCTTATTGGCTAGCTCTTACATATCAATCTAACCCATTTCTAATATCCCTGTAACACCACGAGGTGTCTTACCAGGGAAGATCTTAACCTGCATCTGTGTCTGGTAGAAGAATCATGGCGACTCACTGACTCGGCTTCTTTCTCCCAGCATTCTGTTCTGTTTACTCCGCCTACCTAATTTTCTGTCCTATTAAAGGGCCAGGGCAGTCTCTTTATTTAACCAATGAAATTAACACAAAACAGAAGACTCTCCCCCATCACCCTTCTTTCCTGTCTTCCTTCCTTCTTTCTTTTTCCCCAAAGACAGGTGTCCTGTAACCAAAGCTGATCATAAATTTCTGGCCCTTTGCCTCTACCTCCTAAATTCAGATCACAGATCTGTGTCACCACGCCCAGCTGCACTTTGTCTCACAATTATTAACCGTTTCTTTCTTAGGAAACAAAGCAAAAAATAAAACAAAATTATATTTCTTGACTTTAAAGATTCTGATATTTGAACATTAGACTACAGTTTGCCTCTATCTAATGCAGAGTGTCTTTTGTGGCTATTCAAGGTTTTATGGATTAACTCTGATTTCTATATATTCATAATTAAGACCCAGTAGGGAAACCACTCAGATGATCTAACCCATTTCTAATAATCTGTGTGGCCCACGAGGTGGCTTACCAGGGAAGATCTTAACCTGAGTCTGTGTCCAATGGGAGAATCATGGCGACTCCCTGACTCAGCTTCTTTCTCCCAGCGTTCTGTTCTGTTTATTCTACCCACCTAAAGGTTGGCCTATCAAATGGGCCTAGGCAGTTTCTTTATTAATTAACCAATGAAAGCAACAGATTAGAAAGAAATCACTCCCACATCATGAATGGCCTAAGAATTTTAGCTCAAAATCTTGTCAACTATAATTGTAACATGAGGGCCGGCTTGTTGGGGTTTCTGTCCTGCCTGGTTCCCGCAGCCAGTAGCCCCAAAGAAAATCACACAGAGGTCTTCATAAGTTATAAAATGACTGGCCCATTAGCTCAGGCTTCTTATTAGCTTTTGTAGCTTATATTAACCCATTATTCTTATCTATGTTAGCCACATGGCTCAGTACCTTTTTCGAGGCAGATTATATCCTGCTTCTTCTGTGGTCTGGGCAGAACTGGGAGGAATGGGCTTCCTCCTTCCTAGAATTCTCCTGTTCTCATTGCTCCACCTCTACTTCCTGTCTGGTTGACCCACCTATCCTTCCTGCCTGGCCAATCAGCGTTTATTTAAACCATGATTGACAGAATACAGACAATTCTCCCGCACCATATAATGTCAAGAACATCTGAAATATCGCATTTCTAAGAATCTAGGTAAGGCAGTCGGGGGAAAGTTTAGCTGGCTCATTTCAGAGAAGGAAAGACCTGTGAGCCTTCCTAGAAACTGCCAGCCATTATGGCTAAGACTAAGCTTCTCTTATTGATAAGTAGGTCGTTGCAGCTAATTAACTCCACTCAAAACAGCCTTTATTAACGGGTCTTTCCAGAGAGCCAGAAAAATGAGTCTCTAAGGCTTACTATGACCTACAATAGATAATGTCCGATTCATAACTGAAATAAGAAATTGCCCTTTTATGAATTATGAAATTCTTAAAACCAAAGGGACGTTTTGTGGTCAACAGTTTATGAAACACTCTTAGCTGACCGAAGTGTAGCACCGTGCACAGGTTTTCATGAGCCTGGGTCACTCCAGTCCGCATGGGAGAGCTGTTTTCCACATCAGCGTGCCGGAGTGTTCTGGCGGTCTGTCATGTCGCCCACATCTGCTAACTCACTCTGCTTCCTCACTCTTAGATCCTCTGCTAAGGCACCAGATGAGGAAGTCATTTCTGTGACAACGAAACTCCCCAAATTGCTGTTACTGAGGCCAGAAAATTACACTAACACAAGCAAGATGTCTGTTCACAGAGCTGAACACATCTTTAGCTCATCGACTTTAAATGTTCTTACTTGTCAGAGATCTACTGATGTGAAAACTTTAGTTCTAAGGAAAAACAGCACAATACTACAAACTTTCCAGGTCCAGAGACACGTGATTAAGTCCAAATTAAATTTAAGACAAATTGAAAGAAGCCGTGGCTATTCATATTGCTGAACATTAGGATTTACAAGCCTTATAAATGACCAACCAATTTTTAAAAGTAAAATTTTTTTTCAAAGTTTCTTTAACTTTTTATCTTCTTTCTGTTCTTAACAATCTGATTTTTTACATATCTCTACTCCAGCCATGATGAATTATAAAATAATTCTCTGAATAATTTTGAATCATTGGCCATTTTTTCCTATCTAAACAGAAAGAATAAACTAGACAAATACAGAAAAGTTTTAATCAAGCAAACCAAACTACCAGGCTTGGTTGTGCATCCTTTAGTCCTGGTACTCAGAAGACAGAGGCAGGTGGACCTCCGTGAGTTCACGGACAGCCTGGTCTACACAGCAGTTTCAGGACAGCCAGGGCTACAGAGAAAGACGCCGCTTCAGAAACAACAGAAACAAAACCCAAAAACCAAAACACCCAAACTAAAATGGCAAACCAGCCGTGTATGTGTGTGTACATGCGTGTGTGTGAACACTTATGTACGCTAGCGACTACGCATGTATCACAGAACTAAAATGAGAATTCTCCAGAAATAACATGAACTGAAAAGGCAGAGATGATGTGTTCGTGGGTGCAGTAGCCGGTTACCTCAAGAAGAGAGCTGCACTGATTCAGAATACCCTTCATGTATATGCGGTCATATGTGCACTGTATGCACACGCAGTCACATGTGCCATGCTGAGTAGCTCAGGAAAGTCATCTCTCACCAAGTCATAAGCAAAACTCTTCTACGAATACTTAGGACGGAATTAGTGCTTTTGTTCCCATGCGAACCACAGCACAGATCTCCAAGTACATCTGTTTCTCTCTGACTCCTAACAGTCACCCAAATCAAAAACAAAGCACAAAGCATCTTAATTGCCTTCTCAAAGAGTTGGAAAGAAGCCCCATTTTTTTGTTCATAAGACAACCCCAGAAAACAAGCCGCAAATGGGCGAAAAGCCACAAAGAATAGGAAAACAAAAGAAAAGCAAAGCCTGCTGGCCGCTGCCAACAGGAGTTCAGCAGGGAGACGAGACAAGTCTGCTCTACAGACTCCAAAATAGCTTTCCATTTTGTCAAAGGTGGCGAAGAGCCATGGGTGCTGGCTAAAGGAAGGGAAGGGTGGGTGGGAAGAACACAGGGTTCCTGCTGCAAGAGCTAGTCTCTTCTAAGTCCAGTGTTGGTGAGCTGGGAGCAGAAACTCTGGGACTGTCAGCCCTATATGGTATCACCAGCAGCTCTCTCTATGGTCCGGCCCACTGTTCCCAGACACCCTTGCTGTTGTTTGTCATCTCATCCAATGCTCACTTTCATGAAGAAACAGCCTGGTGTAATTAGACATAGACAAAAGCATTTACTTGTAGCCTGGGCCATAACTGGAGAAAGAGAAATTCTCACCCATATTCCAGCTGGTGCAGTTTCACCCTGCACAGAAAGACGAAAGATAAGAAACATAGACTCTGGTGTCAGCTGCGGCCCCAGTTTCCTGGGAATGGATGATGTGGTTTTCCTCCGGTGCCGGCGATGATGCCCCTTGGGTGGGCCATTTTCGCTCGCAGTGTGCTCTTTCCTGTAAGCGGTCTTTACTTTCTAGGGCCTCATTACAGCTGAGCATGTTCGATAAAAAACACTTACAGAAAGCACAGCAATCCCTTTGCTTATATTTGTCAAGGATCAGAAAAATTCTATTTACCACCAAGTTCTGTTTAAAGATCTCAGCTGATTTCACTTTACACTTTGGAATTGGGGTAAGGCTTTATTCCATTAAAGCAAAACCAGTTTTCTCGTGCATGAAGCTGTAGCCAGTTTTATTGACAGAGGAAAGATGAAGAAAACCGAAACTAAGAGTAAGAGCAGACTGACCCCTGGGCATGGATTCGCACCTATAACCCCAGCAGCTGGAAGGCTACCGTGTGATGATTGCCGTCGGTTTGAGGTCAGCCTTGACTATAGAGTGAATTCCAGCTTGAGTTATTATGTGAGAACTTGTCGCAAACAAAACAAAGCAGAAAAGGAACAAGCTGATAATTTCAAAAACCACCTTTCTCGGTAAAGCTGCCACATAATGTTATGGCTAAAACTCAAGCATCACAGGGGATTGAACTTGACTGCCCATCCCAGCATGGCAATTAAAGGTGAGCAGCGAGAAACGTTTACTCAGGGCAGCTTGATTGGGAAGACCAACGTGGAGCTCAGTGACTTTGGGTGGCACATTTTCAGGGAGCCCGGCAGAACCCCAGGAGTTTGCAGTGTTGCGATTGTCCCTTTTGTTCCGATAAGACAAAATTGAACAAAATTGCATTGGAGGACAAAAGGGTTCACTTAGCTCACATCATGGTGGGAAGCCAGGATTGGAGCTCAAGAAAGGACCCAACGGAGAGACCATGGAGGAACTACACTTAGCTAGATTGCATCTAGTCTTTCTCAGATAGTTTATTATTTTCATTACAAGCCAGGCCCACCCGCTCACGGGTGGAAGTGCATGCTGTGGGCTGTGCCTTGGGTTGGTAATCAAAAATATGCCACACAGATGGTCAGTCTAACGAAGCCAGTTCATTAAGTGAGATTCATCTCGGGTACAGCTAGGTAGGTGTCAGTTGATATAATGTAAGAAACGCGTGCGAGAGAAGCAAAGGGAGCCGGGAAGGACTGAGTAGCTGGAGGATTGTACAGTTGCGAGAGCAGCTATCTTTAAAGGGGAGCTGGTGGGCTGGTCGATCCGATTCTGAAGAAAGCTCTGTTGCTGCTAAGACTCGAGAGGAGCAATGCAGGTCTCTGGTGTGCCCCTCTGACAGGGCAGCCTCTGCTTCCATCAGAGCTTAAGGGTCCCCACTTGGGTCCGTGAGCTCTTATGTAGTTATCTGCCCTTCGAGGCTTCATTCCCAGCTATAAAGATGTTTAACCATCAGTCCCGCTGTTCCTAGAATCCAAGGTAACTTCAGCGGGGAGTTATTTCAGAGAGGAAAAATGTAAAGAGGAAATGTAGAGTCAGAGACCGGCCAGAATGGGATGAACTAATTACTGGAGCCACCACTCCTTCAGGGTGAATGGAGGAAGGCAGAAAACAAAACAAAACAAAGCAACAGACAAAACCAATGGATTACCAATGTACCTGTGGTCTAAACACTCGGGAGGCTGGGACAAGAAGTTGCTGGATTCAAGGTCAGGATGGGCAGTATGACGAGATTCTACCTCAAAATGGACCAAGAAATCCCCAAGCTGAACAAATTATGGTGGGGAGTTTTCATTGTCAGGAGTGCTGGACTGGAATCACTTGGGAGAAGCCCCTATGGATGCCTGGGGGGCTTTTCCGGAATGCTTTGGCTGACGCTGTGTGCACAGGGGACACCGCAGCACCACCCCGTGGGCTGGCTTCTTGAGTGAAAGTGACAGAGGAGGAGGAAGTAGCTGTGTGTGAGCCTCCATCTCGTCCTTGACTGAGGACACAGGGTGATCAGTCACCTCACACTCCCGCCGTCAAGCTGTACCGACAGTGACAGATTGAACTCTTGCACACTTTGAAACAAAATAAGCTCTTCCATCTTTAAGTTCATTAGATATCTGGTCACAGTACTGAGAAAATTGACCAGCACGGAATATTGGTGAGCCTTTCTTCCTTAAGGTCTCTTACCAGACACTTTGTCCACAGCAAATAAAAAATAAAAGTAACAAATACACAAATAAACCAAGGCTGATTGTGAAAGATTCCCAGCACGAGTGACCCTGACAGGTCCCATGGCCATGGCGATGGGGGACTGTGGGGGAGGGGGGGATACGCCATTCAGAGAGTGCTTGAGCAGGGAGGGTTTATTTAGAGGGTGTCGGGAGGACATAAGGGAGGGGAGAGAGAGAGAGAGAGAGAGAGAGAGAGAGAGAGAGAGAGAAGGGGGGAAGCAGAGAAGTGGGGAAAGAGGCAGAAGTGAAGCTGCCTCTCTGAGAGGAAGATGGAAAGAGAGCGAGCTCAGGCCGGAAGCTGAAGATCAGCCTGCCTCAGCAGATGGAGGAGGGAGTGGGCGTGGCTTGTCTCTTCAAGAGACAGAAAACCATAACACTCATCCTGAGTTTAGGAGGGTGAAGACCGCACTTAGCCTTATTTTTGTGACCAAAGAAACTTCTGCATTCGTAGCTCTATTTTGATTTTTTATTCTGTTTATTGAGTCCAGTGCATGAGCTTAATCCAAAATTATGGCTTCTTATACTTTTTCTTAACATAGTTTTTGTTTTTGTTTTTGCTTTCTTCTCTTAGCAGAGAAAAAGAAAGATCAGCAAACTGATGACAAAAGCAGAAGAACTTGGAGGCAGGCATGATGGGGTCAAACAAAACCATTCTTACTTGGTACTGTGAGTGAGAAAAGGGCGAGCCTCAAAAAAACGCTGAAAGGTTAAGAACACATCTCCTAAATCTTGAACCACAAGTAACAGGGATTAAAGACAGACAGACATACAGCGAGAGCTCTACCAAGAACTCTTAACTACCTTAACATATAGATTGAGTCAAAAGGATAATTGAAAAAAACAATTTGATGAATGGGCACATGTAGAGGTTGGAAATTATTATCATTATGACTAATTATTATTATCATAGAAAGATTATTATAATTCAGAGTCTGGAACAGAAGACATGGTCCAAATCCCAAACCTACAGTGTTGGCATCTATGGGATATATGGGTAGGTTACGGGTGACATTCGTGTGCCCTTCTTTTTATATATGGGTAGGATACAGGTGACATTCATGTGCTCTTCTCTATTTGTAAATCCATATGCATGTTTAGCAGTCATTCGGCTAATTATAAAAATACTTAGTTGTGATTTCTATCACAAACATTTGGACAGTAAAACTGAGTTTAGTGCCAATGTAGAGCTCTTCGGTTATAAATGTCTTTCATTAGCTTTCAACCTAGAGCTCCAGAAAATTAAATAAATGATACTTATTAGTGGAAGCTTTTATAAATTATCCGTAATGACTGCTAACTTGTTCAGTAGCATCTTTTCTCCTTTGGTTCTCAAGATTTGTTCCTCAGCGTCTGTGCCCTGACTCATTTCTTACAAGCAAGGAAAACAGCATCTTCTAGCTACAAGCAGCAGTCCTTGGTCTGTGATCTTTGATCTCGTGGGCTGATTTCCTGTTAATTATGAATGACTTAATTATGAATGATGAGAATGTTGGGCTATTCGAGAGATGACATAGAAACATCAGAGAGCGTGAGAGAGAGCATATGACTGAGACACAAAAGGACACCCTATTATCGTGTGTTACACAGACACAGACGCTGGCCTTAGTCACTGTTCTACTGCTGTGAAAAGACGCCTTTACCACTGTAGCTCCTTCAAATAAAACTTTTAGTTGGGGGTTCACAGTTTCAGAGGTCTAGTTCATTGTCATCATCGTGGGAAGAAGCATGGTGGCACTTAGGCAGAAACCGTTGAGAGGTTTACATCTGAATCTGCAGGCAACAGGAAGAGGGCCTGACTTGGGTTTAGGATTCATTCCTCAAAGCGGCCCCGGTGACATCCTTCTCCAACAAGGCCACACTTCCTAATTCTTCTAACTAGTACCAAGCCCTGATGGCTAAGCATTCAAGCATGAGTCTATGGGGGGCATTCTTATTCAAACCACCACGCCATCATAACCAAGAAATGATTAGCATTGTACAATTCTGATGATCACAAGTAAGAACTTTTTCACTATTCATAGCTTTGCCTGCACTTTATTCTTCAGCTTTGTAGACATGACCTCATTAACATCTAATTAACATACCTACTGTGTGATGAACCGGTTTACGCCACTCTCTGGCTGTCACCCCTACCTGTAATTCCTTTCTCTTGATCTCTGTGTTGCTTTTAACCAGTGAAGTAGAACAAAAGGGTAAGGTTTCGCCCTCATGTTATACTACAAAGGACTGCTAATGCCGACCTCCACAGCCGCTACACTCTCTTTATCCATGGTCCCCTTTTCTAACTTGATCAAGTGAGCTGCAACATGACAGACCTTATAGCAAGGAAGTGAAGGGGACCTCCTGACAATAGCGGCTGAAGACCTGAGCTTCTTAATGAGATAACACCCAATGATTAGGGTGCTGCAGTAACCAAAGCATAGAAACCCACCCTTCCGCAGCTAAGGCCTGAGGTAACAGCACAGCCAGAGTTGATATTTTGATTACACTGAGGAAACCCTAAAGCCTGAGATCCAACAAAGCATGTCAATAATATTGATCCTCAGAAAGGTGAAAATAAATATGGGAAGCCTTTATTTGTTTTGGCTTGGTTTTTCAAGACAGACGTTTTCTCTGTCGTCCTGGCTGTCCTGAAACTCACTCTGTAGACCACTCTGGCCTCAAACTCACAGAGATCCTCCTGCCTCTGCCTCCAGAGTGCTGGGGTTAAAGGCGTGGGCCAACCCCATCCAGCAAGTAGGGAGAGTCTTAAGTCGTATTATTTATTTTGTTGTCTCAGCAGGTAAAGCAATAGTCAAACATAGAACTGTTTCCATCTCCTAGAAGGGAGCATTGAAAACAAAGCAGCTCCATTCAAATAGACCCAAAATTACCTAACAAAAGCACAAATGTTACAATGTCTTTGGGGGCAGTTAATACTAAACACCTACTAACAGGGTCTAGGATTACCTAGGAGAGGAGTCCCAGGGCATGTCTGTGAGGGAGTTTCTAGACTGGGTTAAGCAAGGTGGGAGGACCCTTCCTGAATGTGGGCAGAACCAAGTCATGAGCTAGGGGCCCAGGGTTCAACAAAGGAAAAAGTGAGTGCATTCCGGCATTCATTGCTCCTTGCTTCCTGACGGCAGTGGGTATACTATAACTTAGCGTCTCGTTTTCTGGTCTCCGTGCCTTCCCTGCCACAGTGGCCTATCCCATCAAACTGTGAGTTTAAATACACTGATTGGGGGTCAAATAAAGTTAATAGATGCGAATGAGTATTGGTTATGTGTGAGCCCTTCTCCAAGGGCTTGTGCTCTCTCAGCAGGGAGAGCGCTCGAGCAGGCAGGACCGCACAATAAGTACACTATTAAGTGATGTGTGTGCTATAAGGTAATCAATAGTGAGAGGAACAGAAACGTGGGAGGATGAGAACACGGACGGAGCCGCCGCGCCCTCCCCCACTTTGATGAGCAGGCAGAGTCTGCCGAGGTTATAGCTCAGGATTTCAGCTGTAGGCCAGTGCTCAGACCTCAACAGTGGTTACAAATTCAAATTTCGCTGGGGCCTCCAGAGATTGTTAATCCCAACAGCCAAGGACGAGAATAAGACGCTTACTACAATTTAAGCCAAATCTGAAGTAAGCTTGATTTTTTTTTATTTGGTGCGCCCAAGAGATGGCCAGCAACTGCCTCCTAAGTTGGGTTAAAAATAGCAGACTCCTTGGCAATTTGATCCGCGTGGTTGAGTTTGGGGACTTAAGCCATAAGCCAGGTGGCACCACATAGATGCATAGGAATGCGTAGATGCATATGGATGCACTGACGTTATAAGAGCTCGTTAGAAATGAGCCTAAGTTGTCAGCCAAGCTTTCATAATTAAATCTCCGTGTCATTATTTGTGAGATGGTGTCCCAGAGAAAAGCCTGACTAAAAATGGCATCCAATGTCCGGGACAGATTTCCATATCAGACCCGAGAAAGCTTCTTGAAAAAGCTCCAAACACACAGAAATGTAGTCAAATATGACTTCCAGTCCTTCAATGTCTCATGCAGGCCAAGGGACAGACACATTTCCCGGACACAACCTGAGGGCTTCAGCAGCCAACACAGCATGAGCTAAGCTGCTTGGCAGTTTAAGGTTTTGTTCATGCGGTCAGAATGGGTTACAGATAGGCAGTAAAGGAGGTTCAGACAAAAAAAAAAAAAAACACCCTTTAAAACAGGGTACAATGTGTTTAGCAATGTGTGTGGGCTTAAAAATAAAAGAAAGAAAAAGGATATAGTCAAAAGTAGTTCTGAAATACTACTTTTGTGGGAAATACACAGAGAATCTGGGTCCTGCACAGTGTTGTGTTGTCTTTCAATTTCTTGATTTCTGATCAACAGCAGCTGCTGAGATACACTGGATTTTTATAAAAACTACTGAATTAAACCAACCTATATATCTTTACAATGTCCTAAGTCAAACATACGTTACATTGTAAAAGAGGTGTGGGTTCTTTCGAAGCTGATTGAGTTAGGTGTGATTGGGGGAAGACACCTTGAAAATCCTGGCTACAGATAGAAAGAATTAAACCTGGAATAACTGCAAGACAGGGGAGGTATATTTCACCTGTTGTATGTTCAAACATACAACAAAACAAAAAAGATCATCTTTTGCTGGCTTGTGTACAGCACACGGTTCATACTTGTGTTAGCACAGATATGTGTGCTGCCTGTGAAAGCTTATGCGTTTTCGAAGCACAGAACCAGACGCCAATGAAGTAGGTAGCCCCGGGTGATCCAGCCTCTCAGAGTGTTTCTTTTGTAGTTTTCTCAGAGCTCCACATACAGAACAGCTTCCAGGCTGCTGGCTGAGATGGCCCAGCCTCAAAACTATTTTAGCCAGAATTTGACCATTTTCTTAATTTTCTCCAGGTCCCTAAACACTCCAGGGTCCCTCAGAAAATATGAAACAGTCTAAAGGAAACACCCACATTCCCAAAAGGTGGGATGGCTGGTTTTGGTCTTCAGTGAGTTATGGATGCTTAATATTGTTTAAGGTGTTGCTTATAAATTGTTATGGGGGCCACTACTGAGAAAGCAGACCCAATCCAGAGACCTCTGCTGGACCGGGCGTAAATCAGCAACTTCTGAGGTAGCAGGCCCAAGCCAGCAACCTCCACTGGAGCAGGCCTGAACCAGCAATCTCCACCAGAGCAGGCCTTTTATGAAAAGCAATCTACAGACTCAATGCAATGCCCATCAAAATTCCAACAAAGTTCTTCATAGACTTCGAAAGAACAATACTCAACTTCATATGGAAAAGAGCAAGGAAAGAGATATCTTGATTGAGGGAACCATTATGGAGTTAGCAAGAATCCCGGCTCTAGAAAAATGCCCAAGAACCCACAGGGATGAACCCAGATAAGACCCTAAGCAATAGAAGAGAGGGTGTCTGAACTGGCCTTACCGTGTAGTCAGACTGATGATTATCTTAAATATCACCATAGAACCTTCATCCAACAACACATGGGAACAGAGGCAATGGCCGACATCAAAGCACTGGACTGAGCTTTCAAGATCCAGTTCAAGAGTAGAAAGAATGAGAGTATGAGCAAGGAATTCAAGACCATGAGGGGGTCATCCACTGAGACAGTTTGCTTGAGCTAACGGGAGCTCACCAACTCCAACTGGACTGGGAGTGAACGAGCATGGGATCAACCAAGCCCCCCTGAAGGGAGTTGACAGCTGGGGCAGGCTGAGGGGCCACTGATAGTGACACTGGGATGTGTCTCTACTGCATATACCGGCTTCATGGGATCCTATTCTCTTTGGAGGTAAACCTTGCTCAACCTAGACGTAGTAGGGAGGGCCTGGGGCTTTCCACAGGGCGGGGTGCATGGCCCTCTCTTAGGAATGGAGGGGGTGGGATGGGAGAGTCTGTGGAGGGAGGAGAGCGAAAGGGGGGGAGGGAGTGGGAATTTGGAAAAAAATAAGTTTGAATAAATAAAAAAAATATGTCACTATAAAACAAACGTTATGGAGCATAAACCATTAAAAAAGAAATCTGGCCATTAAAAAAATATAAAGAAAACTCAAGACACCTAAAAAAAGTGATAAATTCAGTAATGCTGCCGGTTATAAAACTAACATGTAAATATCAGTAGCATTTTTCATTACAGTAACAATAATTATGAGAAATGTGAAAATAATGCAATTCACAGTCACTACTAAGAAAAGAGAGGGGGAGGAGGGAGAGAAATGGGGAGTGAAGGACGAAAGGGGAAGAAAGGAGAGAGCAGTGGGGAGGAGAGGAGAATCAAAGAAACTGAAGGAGACAGGTGCACAGAAACCTACACAAACAGAGTTCCCTCATGTAGAAGAATTTATATTGATTTTCTAAAAATCTGTATTACCGGTAGTAATTTTGTTTTAATGCAACCCCATTAAAGTACCAATGACATCCTTCATAGAACTAGAGGAAATAATTCTGAAAGGTATATTGAAACACAAGAGTTGCCCAAGCAATCTTTTTTTTTTTTTTTTAAAGAATTTTCTTTTTACTGATGTGTGTGTTCGTGTCTGTGGGTGCCTGAATTGAGCAAAAGAAGGTTCTAGGTCCCAGGAGCTGGAATTACAGGTTATCCACAGTCCTGAGATGTGGGTAGCAGAAACTGAACTCAGGTACTCTGCAAGAGCAGGAAGAACGTTTAACTGTGTGTGGCGCCATCTCTCCAGGCCTGCATGCTCCAGAAAGGGACGAAACTTGAGGTCATTATAACGCCTCATTTTGAGCGGTGCTAAGAGCTGTAGCCACAAAACAGCGTGACACTGACATAAAAAAAAAAAAAAAAAAAAAAAAAATTGGAGTCAAGCCTCACGAGACTCCGCTGTGGCCCCGCCTCTCGGGGCGGGGCTTGGCGCGGTAGATGCGTTGGCTGAGGAGGCTGAGCAGCTGCCGGCACCCGGGCGGTTCCCGTTACTATGGCAATGACAGCAGGGGCAACAGCCACCTTTCCTATGAGCAACCATACCAGGGAGAGAGTGACTGTGGCCAAGCTCACACTGGAGAATTTTTACAGCGACCTGATTTTGCAGCATGCAGAGAGAGAAACCAGAAGAAATTAGAAGCGGCCATGGAAGAAGGAGGATTGGCAGATGCGGAGAAAAAGTTACGCCCATCACAACAGAGTTCTTAAGCCTCAAGAGGACCAGACTTGGCCTGGATGACTTTGAGTCTCTGATCAAAGGTGATCGGGAGAGAAGCTTCCGGAGAGGTGCGGCTGGTCCAGAAGAAAGACACGGGGCACATCTATGCCATGAAGATCCTGAGGAGAGCCGACATGCTGGAGAAAGAGCAGTTGGCTCTTATTCGAGCAGAAAGAGACTATTCTTCCAGAGGACCCAGGTTCAATTCCCAACAACCATCATGGTGGTTCACAGTTGTTTCTCACTCTGATTCCAAGGGATCCTACCTCCTCTTCTGGTCTTCTGGGGAGAAGGCACATGCTTCACAGACAAGCATGTAGACCCCCCCCAAACACACACATATGTAAAGCAATACAAAAATAAAATAATAGCAAGTATCAAAGGCAGGACAGTACTCTTAACCACTGACCCATCTCTCCAGCCTGATATTATTTCAGTTTATCCTCGGCATGGTGAACTTACATCCCCTTACATATTTCTGTCTAATGGAAAATAGTATCACAAAGGTTATGATCCCGTTGTCCCGAAAGACATTCAGTTTTGCATTGACATCACCATCTAATTCAAGCGTCCTTTTAAATTTTCTCGTGGGCACTCAGTTCCTCGAAATGCTTTCTGACGCAGTTTTTACCATTTCAATAGAAGAATCATTAGGGAATAAACAGTCGACACGTGCTGGTTTCATGGCATGTGAGGGCCATGTTTCTCCCTTTTTGAGCTTTGACGGAAGAAACGAGTAGATGCAGCAGCTGGCTCTGCTCTGCACTCGCATGCCTTCAGACTGACAGCTACAGTGTTTGTGAAGCCGAACTCGACTGTTTCCAAGGAGCCTCTTTCATACCCGGGAATTAATAAAGTGTCAACATCTCGAGCCCGTGCAAGACGCCTTACAAGGGCGCGGCTTCTGGGAGACCTGGGTGCTGAGTATATTTTGCATTTGGGAGAAATAAAAATAATTCGTGGTTATTGGCAAATTGGGGTAGTTTTTATAACTGTCTACAATACTGTTGATTATCCTGTGTTCTGTGGGACCTTGTCCCTGCCTCTCACGTGTGAGTTGAACTTAGTGACCCTTTTCTAATGAATGGGATGTGGCACAGATAAGTTATCTGAGGGTAGTCTGAGAAGACAATGTGGGTCCCATCTTACTAAGAAAAGTCTCCTACAATGTCCTAGTGATGTGCAAGTGGCCTGCAAACATACCCCTGCAGCCCAGCCAAGGCCTCCTGCCAGTGGGCATTGAGGTATTGAGGCATCTGGCCACAAAGGTCTACCATCTTGGCGACAGATGTCCCAGCATGCATTAGGGCTTCTGGTGGTTGCAATCCAGCTCATGTCTTGCCCATTTCCAAATTCTTCAGATGCCGAAATGCATACTCACTGTTCTAGATAACTAAGATGGAGAAGTCTGTAAGACAGTGATAGATTACCACTACACCTGGCTAGCAGGCTCATGTACTTTAAGGATCTTCAAGTACATCGCAAAAATTACTTTCTCACAATGTTACCTGGATCTGCCCTCCGAGTAATTTCCTAAGATCACTCGTTTACCCAGACTCCGCTCCTCTTCAATTCTATTAGTTCTCCTCCTAGATTATGATCATAAACAGTGACAGTCACTGTTTCATTGCTTTCATTTATATAATTTCAAATGAGGTGGAACTTTTCTTTCATGCATTTACTGCCTATATTGTGACTCTCGGGTTAAGGTTTGCATTCATTAAATCCTAAGGCTATCAGTCACTCATCAGATCTGCCTCTGTGTTACAAGTTGTCCTCTTTGTCTCTAAGCACAAAAGCATCCTTCTTGCAAGTGGGGCTCGGAGACCACTGCCTGTAGCTCTCTCGAGGAAGGACTGTGTTAGTCACCTGGGGACAGCTTCCACTTGGGTCTTACTCAGGGAGCAGCCCTGCTCCAGTGCGTCTTGCATAGATTTCCTGGTGTGAGCCAGGAATGTCTGTAGTGCCTTGGCCAACCACCAAGGGGCCATTCTCGCAGGCCATTTGCATTCCAGAACCCTCTGTAAGGTCAACATTATTGGTCTGTACTGTAGGTCAACTTCTCCCTAAGATATCTGTTTCCCTCACCTCCTTTCCACAGGTATCGATCCCTAATCAGTACCATGTCTGCAAACTTGGTCTCAAAATCTGGCTCTGAAATACACTGCACCTACCCTGTGATGTCTTGGAACTTAAATCACTTAGCTAGTAACTGGCATATTGCATCCATTCCTTTATGCATTATTTAAAGGTTTACTTGAGGGTGTGTGTGTGTGAACACACGCGTGCACATGTGCATGTGTCTCTGCCACAGTATGCATGTGAAAGTCAGAGGACAACTTGTGTGATGTTTCTCCCCTTCTACCATGTAGGTCCCAAGGACTGAACTTGACAGCAAGCACTTTACCTGCCGAGCCACATGACCAACACTGTTAAATATATATATATATATATATACATACATGCATACATACATACATACACATACATATTGATGCATTATTTAAAGGTTTACTTGAGGGTGTGTGTGTGTGAACACACGCGTGCACATGTGCATGTGTCTCTGCCACAGTATGCATGTGAAAGTCAGAGGACAACTTGTGTGATGTTTCTCCCCTTCTACCATGTAGGTCCCAAGGACTGAACTTGACAGCAAGCACTTTACCTGCCGAGCCACATGACCAACACTGTTAAATATATATATATATATATATATACATACATGCATACATACATACATACACATACATATTGATGGAGTAGTTATAAGTGATGTGGAACAATGGTCTGTATTCTGTCAATTATATTTTAATTAAACACTGATTGGCCAGTAGCCAGGCAGGATGTAGAGGTGGGTCAATGAGAACAGGAGAATTCTGGGAAGAAAGAAGTCCTAGTCTTCAGTTGTGACCCAGCCACAGAAGAAGCAAGATGTGTCATTAATGCAACAGAACTGTATATTTAAAGCTTGCCAAAATGGGCAAATTCTAGGCTATAAATATTTTGCTACAATAAAAATGAGGTAAGCTAGAACATACTAAAATATAGATTACATGGGCATATTTACAGTGTAGAAATTTACACATCCCGTACTTAAAACCATTAGTTCTTTCCTGTACATTTGCTGTGCTTCAATAAAAGATTAAGTCATGCACTGAGAGAGGACAGTGGTCCCACAGGGCTGGCCTCCAGTGTGAGGGACTATGATGCTGATGGGATAATGTAGCCACGCAGGGATGCATTGCTTAGCAACTATCTTGATTGTCAGGTGTGTGGACGTGATAAAAGGTAGAACACTTCTGAATGTGTTTCTATAAAACGGTTAAACAATGTTCTATGAAACTTTTGTTTCATCACGTGTGTGTGTGTGTGTGTGTGGGTGTGCTGAATCAAGATGACAACTGTTATATGGGTTTTGTATTTTTAGAAAAAGGGTGAAAGTCGGGTGCAGTGGCACATGCCTTTAGTGACTACTCAGTAGGCTAATACAGGACGATCACTTAAGACCATGTGTTCAAGACCAGCCTGAGCAATGTAATGAGACCCTGTCTCTAACAGGAGAAAGGTTCCAGGAGATGGGGGGAGGCAGAGGGAGAGAGGAGAGGAGAGACGAAGGGGAACTGTTGCTGAGGCTCGCCTCCATTTCCCATGGTGGCAGCTTCTTCCTTTCTCCTGAATTTGATACCCTTTCCTGGTGGACATGGTCTTAGTTTGCCCCTCATTTACTCAGGCAGAAGATCCTTTCCCCTGGGGCGTGTCCATCATAAGCAGTGTTCTCCACCTGACTGCTCCTGGTGACCAGACTCTACACACCTGGTTAGCCCGACAGTTCTTGTCCAGCTCCAGGAAAGCACTGGCTGTGTTGTGATAAGAGACAGATACGGGCTTCAAGCTTCAACTCGAGAAAAACTGGTTCCTTTAGGTCAAAGTGATTGGATCGTCAAAGTCTGTGGTGATTATGCCTTCTGTCATAGTTAGAGTTTCTATGGCCACATTTGGTGTAGGAGGTCCTTCTGTTTGTGTGCTACTTTCATTGGTTAATGAGTAAAGAAACTGCTTTGGCCTGATAGGAAAGAACTTAGGGAGGCGGAGAAGACAGAACTCAATGCTGGGCGGAGGAAGGGCAGAGGAGGAGAGAGCCGCCATGGAGCCTCCAGAGTCAGACATACTGAATCTTTCCTGGCAAGCCACTGCCACGTGGCGAACCATAGATTGATAGAAATGGGTTAAATCAAGATGTGAGAGTTAGCCAATAAGAGGCTAGAGCTAATGGGCCAAGCAGTGATTTTAATAATATAGTTTGTGTGGTTTTCAGGGCTAAGCAGCTGGGAACCAACAAGTGGCCCTCTCACAACACAGACTGTTGTGTCTCAAATGACAGAACTCAGCTCCTAAGCCCAGACCACCACATCCTCTGAAGCAGATTCGCCAAGGAACGGGCAGACCATTGTCCACTAGATGGCAGTGTAGGGCAGAAGTGAGAGGACAGTGGTGCTGCTGTAGAGGATTTTAAGATCCTGGGCAGCCCAAGGACGCTAGTCACCACACCATGTTCCCAGCATGCTATTGTATTTTCTTGTGCTGTCCCTGGATGATTACTTCATTCTTACCGATAGGCTGGCTTTTACAATTGGTAAATATTCTCTTTCCTCAGAACTGCTGTTGTCCAGGGAAGCCTCCACCAGCAGCCTTTCCTCTCTGTCTGGCTTCTTCCATCCGGTACTAATAAAGAAATGCCCTGGTTCTTTTGTGTCATTTTCCTCTGTCAGCAACTTCTTTGTTTCTTACTTGTGTCACTTGCCGTAAAGACACAGGAAATACTTGGCAGTCATTTTGGGTTTTACTGCTCAATTATAAGGACAGACCTCACAAATCACACAGCTGTCTCTGGAAGGGCTCAATTATAAGGACAGACCTCACAAATCACACAGCAATCTCTGGAAGGGCTCTCCAATGATGAGTCGCAAGGGATCCCAAACAAAACATTAAACTTCGTGTAATGTCATCTTCTGAAATAATGACATATGGAAATAACTTAAAATCCCACAGAATTTCTATTATCCATAAAACTTGCTCATATTTGCTTGGAAGCCGTTACTTTTACTTCTGTTTCATTTGTATTCAGTGCCTTGCACGGAACCCAGAAGCCCATGCATGAGGGGGGACACTCTACCCCTGCACACTCCCAGCTCGGCCATCCTTTGTGAAGTAGGCAGAGAGGGACTTCTGAATCCTTTCTCCTTTGCTACTTATCTTCTTATGGCACAGGAATTTTGCAAACACATATTAGCCTGGCAAACAGAAGAATAAAAATGTTTGCTATAGGGCTGGAGAGATGGCTCAGAGGTTAAGAGCACCGGCTGCTCTTCCAGAGGTCCAGAGTTCAATTCCCAGCAACCACATGGTGGCTCACAACCATCTGTAATGAGATCTGGCGCCCTCTTCTGGCATGTGGGCATACATGGAGGCAGAATGTTATATACATAATAAATTTTAAAAAAATGTTTGCTATAGAATGGTGTGTCACTGAGGGGAAACATGGGTTTTAGTCAGGGACAGTCCAAAGAGTCCTTCCTAGCAGAAACACTGCGTACTCCTGCCAATTAAGTGCTGTGCACACTGTACTTGAACGCTGGGTTTAAAAAGTGTTTCTAGATCTGAGTCCTTTTTAAATCATATTTCTATGGTATAATTAAGTATTCTTCTTAAAGTGGGAGGAATACCTAAACTGAACAAGCGATTCATTATTCTAACTGCAAAAGCTTCCTGATGGCTGCACATAGAGCTTGTCCAAGTGGCAGATTGAGGTCTTACGTGGTTTTTCACTTTTCGCTCCCAGGGACTGTGAGGTGGGTCCCAACAAATTCCATCGTTTGTAGACTTCACCGTAGGTAAAGAGGAATTCCAAGACAGAAAATTTGATGTGTGCAATGCTACGTTTAAGGAATTACAGAGACAGGGAAAGGTCAGCCTTCTGCCTGTTGGTTCAGGTTCCTAGCCTGTTGCCTTTGTGTGCACAGAGGTTCCCAATGGGCCGCTGAGAAGAAGCCGGTCTCCTCAGCGGGCTGTTCAGGAACTGGGTGCTCCTTCTTGCTTTTGATTTTTCTGCGGGTAAGAATGAACAGGGACAAGAAGAAGGGGAGCACAGGACAAGAATCCTCCAGAGCAGGCCTTGTGGTTATGGTATGGTCTCCTCCCACTAGTCAATGTATTCTTTACAGCTGCCCTGTGAGGCACACATGGGATTTATTTGGGGTATAACGGTGTTTTGCCAGCATGGATGTCTGTGTACCACCCCAGTGCCTGGTTACTGAGGAGGCTAGAAGTCGCTAGTGGATCCTCCATAACTGAAGTTTCAAGGGGTTGTAAGCTGCCATGCAGAAGGTGACAATCAAACCTGGGTCTCTGCAAGTGAGCTAAACCACTGTGCTGTCTCGCACGTACATGTGCCAACATGTGTATGATCTCATTAAGGTTAATCCCTAATGCTGTGTTAACTTGTGGGCTGTCTGATGGCATTTTGATTATGTGTTTTCCTGCATCGTGCCCAAGAGTGCGTCCAGCTGATAAACATGGTAGCCCCTAGGGATCTCCAGGGAAGGACATGGTAAGCCTGAGTTCTAACTGTGCTACTCAGATTGGCATAAAATCTAAAGTGTCTGAAGTGCTTATTTCTGCAAAAGTCCACTTAGTGTTTTCCTCTTTAAAAGCATTACTTTTAGCTCTCTGTGTCTGTGTGTGAGGGCGCCTGTGCTTGTGTGTGCCCAAACCTGAGCGCCCCCATGTGGATGCAGTTACCTATCATGGCCAGAAGAGGGTGCTGGAACACCACCGATCCGCATCTACAGCTGACTGTGAGTCTCTAGACTGATAGGATCCAGTCTGCATGAACACTCGATGCTCTTACCCACTACCACCACACACACACCCCTCCCCGCTCTACTTCAGGAGTGGTTATTTTTCAACTGCTGTTGACTGAGGGCAGGGCTGTGTCAGGAAGTTCTTCTCAAGCAGAACTCTTTAGGTTCTGACTGAGTAGATCTTTACATGGGAAGACGGCAGGAAGCCTTCCAGGAACAGACGCTGATCTTGGAAACGGCGCTAAGACAGGGAAGTGGTCAGTTTCCAGGAAATGAATTCTCTCACGTACAGAGCAGAGTGGGCTACGGGAAGTGAGACGAAAGGAGGGCAGGGAGGCAGGCATGGCTCCCAACTGCCTGGTCTGAGCATGTGCGAATTTCCATCCATCACAGCACTGGTCATTGTTGTATGACAACTCATAGAATTTCTCTTGTGGCCAAGTGGGTTTATTCATGAATGTTAAGACTGTGAGTCCAGGACCACGAGAGACAACTGTGATCCCCACGACCCAGGACAACCTGGCCTAGACTCTTCCCCAAGCTCACCCAACTTGCCAGAGAAACAACAGTACCTGCTATGTTCAAGCCAGACACTGTGCCAGGAGCCAAAGTTGCCTGTCAGCCAGGGCCCTGCCTTACCATCCTATATAACAGTTATCACCCTCATTGGCATGGGGTCTTACTTAGGAGACTGATTTTAAAATAAGATATTTTTATAGTATGTACGTCTGTGGTCTATTTGGGTAGTGTCCATGGACGCCAGAAGAGGGCACTGGATCCCTTGAAACTGGATTTACAGATGGCTGTAAACCAACAGGAGGTCCTCTGGAAGAGTAGCCAGCGGCCTAACTCCTGACCCATCTCTCCTGTCCTCCAGTGTAGTCTTAATGAGTGACCTCAACTGGAGTTAGAGACTGTTAGTCACCATGTGGTTACAGGAACCAAACCAGGTCCTCTGCAATGCAATGAGGACTCTTACCAATGGGGTCATCTCTCCAATTCCCAAAGTTTAATAAAAGATTTAGTATATGTATATATGTTTACTGTTTTCCTCCCTGTATCTCACTATTGTAAAGGGTTAAAATCTAGTTCCATTTTAAAGTCCTTTTGTACCATTGGGACATCCATCTTTGGCCTACAGGCCCATAGTATCCAGCAGACACCTCCACGAAGCAGGAAATTTCAAAGACAGTTCAGTCACTTTCTGCTGTGTCCTGCAGAATGTCTCGCAGACTCTTTCATGAGTCAGGAACCCCGAAAGACCATCTCACCTTTAGGCAAGTTCAGCAGTCCTCTCTCTGTGGGTTCTGTGTCCAGTGTATACAACAGTCCAGGCAAGAGCAGTTTCTTGCCCAAATGGCTATCAAACTCCATAAGGAGCCTCTTCGATGCCCATTTTCCTCTTGAAGTAGCTGGTGCTGCCAGGAGCAGACATGTCTCACTGTCATGAACAACCCTAAGTTATTAAAACATTTAAAATGCCATATTCTGTAGTCCTGAAAGATGAAGAATGCCTATTTAACTGAAATATATCTCTACATTTCTCGAAAATCTAACATGACTACAAGCTTGACTATTGATGATTATCCATTAACAACCTATAACATTACATTTTTAAATGAATACACAATCACAATACCTTAATCAATATCAGAAATACATATACATATAACAAAATTGACCTTAATTTTAAATCACTAAAGCAAAAGCCATATCAATGCAAATTATTCATATCTATATCAGCTAGTGACCGAGCTGCTGACCTGACTGCAGTCCTGCCCCCGGAAACAGAATGTTGATGCACTTCCACCTTAGTTTACCTGGGGGGATAAAAGGTGTTGGGATAATAAGCGTGGGTGATCTTCAGGATTTGAATGAAGCCTGAGACTCCCTTCTGATATTGCTGTGTGAACCGTGTCTCTATTCCCGCGCCTCCACGCTGGTCCAGAGAAGGAAAAGTAGTTTATGTTGGGACATGGGACCCCGACAGGATCCGTGCTCTTCACCCGTGCTTCAGTCAGGGTGCTGCTGACAAGGTCCCTCAGGGGAATGGCGGTGAGAGCAGCCAGGAGAGGCTCACAGGCTTTCCTCTCATTGAAACTGCTTCTCCTTGGAAGGTCACTACTGGAGGATGCTCAGGGCCTCTGAAAGCTCCTCCTTGCTGTCACCTGACGTGCGCCATGTGCTGACAGACATCCCTCAGCTCCTTGTCAGAAATCCTTAGGCCATGTACTCTGGTTGCCACAGAACACCTCTTGGGAGCCAAACTAATGAGACGATCATGATGTATTTTTCAGTTTATGGTGACTTACTTTGATTTTCGTGTGCCACAGTTAAAGTTATCCCGTTGGTCACTCCGTGTTCCTGGAGATAGCTCAGCCCTCCTGTGCTTTGCTCTGCTCTCTTGGAGTTTGCTGTCTCAGGCCTACTTTGGCCTGGGTTACTGGTTTTATCCTGTTTCTGTAAATCATGGACTGGATCCCCTCCTGCAGAAGTCCCTGGCTTGGAATTGGTCCTGCAAAAGTTTCTGGCTCAGGCCTACTTCCTCTGAGGTCCCAGACACATGCCTCGCCCCCCCCAGAGATCTCTGATTCCTGCCTACTCCCTCGGAGGTTGCAGATTCACGCACGCCCAGACTGGCAGAGGACCTGGCTTAGGTCCCAGGTTTATGTCCGGATCCTCAGCAGTCTCTGGCTCTGGCTCACTTGCACAGAGGTTACTCCCCTGTACCTTTTCCAGTGGAGGTCACTGGCTCTGGATCAGGTCTGTGGCTCCATCCTGATCTGCCAGTGTCCTGGGACTGGATTGGCTCCTGGCTTCTGCCTTCATGGAGCTTGCTTCCTCAGGCCCACTCTGTCCTAGGTAGCTGGTTCAGTCCCACTCCTGTGGAATTTGTTGCTCAAGGTGGAGTTCCTTGCCTCAGGCCTACTTGGCCTAGGTTACTGGCCTAGACCTTGTTCTGCATATCCTAGTCTGGATCCCCTCCTGCAGAAGTCCTTTGATGTGGGAGTCCCCTCTGTATGCTGCTTCTATTGGTTAATGAATAAAGAAACTGCCTTGGCCTAATAGGGTATAACTTAGATAGGCAGAGAAGACAACTGAATTCTGGGAGGAAGAAACAAAATCAGAAACACCTGGAGCCGCCAGAGACAGACATGCTGAATCTTTCCCGGTAAGCCACTGCCATGTGGCGATACACAGATTAATAGAAATGGGTTAAATTAAGATGTGAGAGTTAGCTACTTAGAGGCTAGAACTAATGGGCCAGGCAGTGATTTAGTTAGTACTATTTGTAGTTATTTTGGGGCTAAACTAGCCAGGAGGGCAGGCTAACAATCAGGCCCTCTTCCTACAACAGTCTGGCTTGGATTTGTTCCTGCAAAGGTTTCTGGCTCCGGTTTACTCCCTCAGAGTTCCCAGGCTATGGTGCTCCCAGAACTGCAGAGGACCTGGCTCAGGCTTACTCCGTTAGAGTTCACAGACTCACACTCGGACACACAGAGGTTCCAGGTTCCTGCCGATTGCCTTTGATGTCCCAGACCAATGCCTGGACCCACAGAGGTCTTGGTTAGGCCTACTACCTATGAGGTCCCAGACACATGCCTGACCCCAAGAGATCTCTGGTTCCTACCAACTCCCTCAGAGGTCCAGATTCATGCCCAAACTGAGAGAGGTCATGACTCAGATCTAGAATCTGACATAGACAGCTTCTTCCGCTCAGAACACCGGGTGCTGCGGGACAACGAGAAGGGTAATCAGGGCTAGCCTGTCAAGACTGTGTTGCTTCCGAGTGCTGCAGGAGCTTCTTCTGCTCCTCCAGCCAATAGCCGCTGAGACACCAGCCCAGTGGAGCGTGGTCTGCCCCACACTGGGCGCCATTCTGTAACATGGAGGGCTGGCTTGTTAGGGTTTCAGTCCCGCCCAGGACCCCACAGCCAGCAAGTCCCAGAGAAAACAACACAGAGATCTCCATGAGCTATAAAACTGATTGGCCCATTAGCTCAGTCTTCTTATTAGCTCTTGTAGCATATATTAACCCATTCTTATCTATGTTAGCCATGTGGCTCAGTACCTTTCAGCCGGGCAGGTTACATCTTGATTTTCGGTGGTCCGGGCAGGACTGGGAAGAATGGGCTTTTTTTCCCAGAATTCTCTTGTTCTCATCACCCTGCCTCTACTTCCTGTCTGGCCAATCAGCATTTATTTAAAACATGATGGACAGAATACAGACAATTCTCCCGCACCGTTGCATGCATGCTTCTACCTGTTTAAAACTTTTTTATGTATTGATATATATACATATATATATGATATATAGATATATATATATTTATCATATTGCAGTGAACATTTCAACCTCCGATTAAGATACGTATATATTGTTTGTGTATTGATATATATTTACCATATTGCAATGTATACTTGTACACTGTTTACATTTGGAGGTCATTGTCCTAATTTATTGCACAGTTGTTTACTGTCTTAGTCTTTAAGTTAGATAGGTATTGAGAATTATATAGATCAATAGTCATCTATGTTTGTCATATTTATAATTAGACTAATCAGGTACTTTAGACACAGAGATTATATTCAATATAGATAGATAATCTTCAACCTCTTCAAAGAGCTGTAGAAAACTGCCTTCAATCTAACTCAGAATTCCGTAGTAATGAAACACAGTTGCTCCTGGCAACACCGATCTAGTCCCGAGAGAATGTTGAACACCAAAGACACTCCATCTGGAACGTTTCTTCTTGGCAGAACTGGCCTTTGGGCAAAGAAATGCCCATACTTCAACCACTGACAGAGATACAGAGTATCCTTAAATGGATAAAACAGGACTGTCATATCCTGCCAAGACAGGGTAAGATAGTTTTGAAAAGTTTCTTACCTTTGAAAATGGTATGTCAGTTACCATAGGCCTTAGCCAAAGGTTGCTACAATGCTGCAAAGGTAACTTTGGGTGATTGGCAAGGTAGCCAGTTGTCTCTGTGATTTGTTGCATGTTTTGGAAGTTGTTTGATTGCACTTCCTAATTATTCAGATCTTCACTAAGGTTGAAGATTATATAAATGGACTTACTTGGCCAAGTTATTTATGACACAAGATTCAAGATAGTTAGAATAGGATATTTGTTCTTACTGTATATAATTTCGTAGTAGGTTTAGAACTCTATTAAACAAAAGGGAGAGGTGCTGTGGGAGCTCCTTTTCTTCCTCCAGCCAATAGCTGCTGATAAACCAGCCCATTGGGGCTGTTTCAAAAAAAAAAGAGGGGGGGGGACCACGCACCAGTAGGCTGATATCTCAGTGGCTATTGGGTGGAGGAGTGGAAGGAGCTCCTGCAGCACCCGAGGGCGCCAAATACACAAAGCCTGAGTGTGTTCAACACCAGAGTGGCCCCACTGAGAGAGGCAAGAGGAGGAGCCCAGTAAGGGATCCCTCAGTCCGTAAATGCGGACCTTTCGGAACCCCCTGGTTGGACCTCTTTGTTCATCTCTACTCTTTGAACGTGGGGTATGTGGGGGGGGGTAAGGGAGGAGGTTATGAACTCCCCCCCCCCAAGCATTCCCACACAAATGCAGAAGGACCTCCTCCTACACCATACTCTGGTGTGAGATCTCCAATCAATAAGGAACTTACTTGCCACAGTGGTTGCCCAAGAAGCCATGAGGTGAACAAGCACAGGCCCTCTTCCCCCAACAATCACTGCTGCCCAGAGAGGATGGAAACCCCATCCCAGGGGGCTGCCTATTACTTTCCGAGCTTTCACACTTCGGGAAAGGAAGGCAGTGAACAACAGGGCTCATGGACGTCTGTTCAAAGTATGACAACCTGCCCAGCCAATTCCATGGGGTGCGCCCCATCGGCAAGGGTGGATTTGGCACTGTTTTTATTGGCGGTGCACCGATGCATTCAAATGCTCGTGGCTATAAAATGATGGAGGAGAAACATCTTCGTCTCCTCGAAGTTGAGGTCCTCCGCACTTTCCCACCCACATCTCACTCGTCTCTCTGAGATTTTACATGGAAAATTTCAGCTTCTTGTGCAGGACTATGCGCAGGGAGGAACTCAAAAGAACTCAAAATCACAAAAGGCAGGCTTCGTGATGAAAAGAACGACATTTCGACAGCTAGCATCAGCCTGAAAGTGCAGCCATGGCGGTCACACCGTTCATCGAGACCTGATGCCCCAAGACATCCTGCTGGACACAGAGGGCAACGTGAAGCTGGGAGACTTTGCCCTCGCTGCCAGGTGTGGCGCTGGCACTGAGATTGAAGAACGAGTACCCTGCATGTAAAGGCTGTAGGCTGGGCTACATTTCTGTCCCAACAGACCAGGGAGCCGATTTCGGTGATCAGCGAGACTCCTTGGTAAATATCTCCATTCTAATTGTTGGTTTCAGGCTTTGGCACAACCGTTTCTGGACAGGCGGCCGGTAACAAACAAGCCTCATGGCCCACTTTTCCCAGGAATAAGGACCTGGGCAGGCATTTTAATAATGTGTTGCGTGCGCACCATCGGCCAGGGCAGACTTGGCACTGTGGCACTGGCCTCCCGTCATGGCGTTTACATGCTAGCGGCAATAAGAGCAGTGGAAGGAGACAAACGGACATCGTCATCTAGGCATGACTTGAGTGGCGGCCCTAAGGAATGGTTAAGAACCCACACATCATTCGCCTCTCCCAGATTTTAAATACGCAAAGTTACACTTTCAAAGGGATGGAGCTTCTCGGCCTTTTGGCTAAGATCAAGTGTAGTATCAAAGGGATGGAGCATGCGCCGGGAGGAAACCGGAGGAAGCAGATATTGGAAGAGGGCAGGCTGCTAGAGTGAGGAAAAGGGCCGCCATGACCACGCATGGTACTGTCCATCGAGATGTGAAGCCTGACAACACCCTGCTCATTTTTAAAATACTCAGTGTTGCCCCAGAGAGGAGGCCCAACACTGAAAGACATTCACGAACATCCATGGGTCAAGAACCCTCAGGAAAACATCCCTAGTAGGCCCTACCCAGATCCTGTACTTGGAAAAGAACTCCTGTACTATGGGTTTGGTATCAAAAAGATCACTTACTCATTATACGAGAGAAAATATAGCGAGACAATGGGGACATACCTATTATGAGAACGGGAACCCCAGGAACTTGACTATACCACCTCAGCCAAGCCCATCATCCCTGGCCCTGCACCTCCACCACCTCTGCTACCTCCTTTCATGACCATCTGGTCGTCACCTGACAAGAAGAGCCAGGGAGTCCACCCACCTTTGGCCGTTTCCACCCGAGTCTCCAAAGCTCACAGCATCTGAACCAAACCTGCCTTCTCCACATCACGGTGGCATTGATTTTCACTTAGTAACTGAGTGTGGTAGAGAGGATCCTGAGGGTTGCAGGAAGAAGAGGCGCAAACCAATCGGAACAGATCATTACAGCGATCAGATACTGCCTCAGATCAAAGCTGAAACCACTCACTTGGATACAGACTGCATTTTTTTTTTATCAGTTGATCCCATGCAGGGAGTTTATTGGTTGCTTCAGTTGTAGCTTTCTTTCTATTTATTTATTTTTATTAAAAATTTCCGCCTCCTCCCCGCCTCCCTTTTCCCTCCCCCTCCCCCCACTCCCCACTCCCCTTCCCCTCCCTCTCCAGTCCGAAGAGCAGTCATAGTTCCCTGCCCTGTGGGCAGTCCAAGGTTCTCCCCACTCCAATCAGGTCTAGGAGGGTGAGCACCCAAACAGGCTAGGCTCCCACAAAGCCAGTACATGCAGTAGGGTCAAAACTCAGTGCCATTGTCCTTGGCTTCTCAGCAGCCCTCATTGTCCACAATATTCAGAGAGTCGGTTTTATCCCCTGCTTTTTGTTCAGCTATGTTCATAGCAGCATTATTTGTAATAGCCAGAACCTGGAAACAACCTAGATGCCCTTCAATGGAAGAACGGATGAAGGAAGTGTGGAATATATACATATTAGAGTACTACTCAGCGGTAAAAAACAATGACTTCTTAATTTTTGCATGCAAATGGATAGAAATAGAAAACACTATACTGAGTGAGGAAACCCAAACCCAAAAAGATGAACATGGGGTGTACTCACTCATAATTGAATTTTAGCCATAAATATAGGACATTGAGCCTATAATTCGTGATCCTAGAGAAGCTAAATAAGAAGGTGAACCCAAAGAAAAACATATTGTTATCCTCATGGATATTGGAAGTAGACAAGATTGCTGGGCAAAAATTGGGAACTGGGGGGTGGGGAGGGATGGGGGAAAGGGGAGATGGGGAGAGACAAATGAAGCGGAGGATGGGGAGAGCTTGGGGGAATGGGATGGTTGGGATAAAGGAAGGATGGATATGGGAGCAGGGAAGTATATATCTTAATTAAGGGAGCCATTTTAGGGTTGGCAAGAGCCTTGACTCTAGAGGGGTTCCTAGGGGTCCAGAGAGATGTCCCCAAATAGGTCCTTGGGCAGCTGAGGACAGAGAGCCTGAAATGGCCCAATCCTATAGCCAAACTAATGAATATTTTGCATATCACCATAGAACCTTCATCTGGCGATGGATGAAGCTAGAGACAGAGACCCACATTGGAGCAATGGACTGAGCTCCCAAACTCCAAATGAGGAACAGAAGGAGGGAGAACATCAGGAAGGAAGTCAAGACCGTGAGGGGAGCACCCACCCACTGACACGGTGGGGCTGATCTATTGGGCGCTCACAGACTACAATTTCAAGGCCACTGACATTGGTCTCAATTCTAAGGGTAGAAATGGATGCTAGAACTGACCCTTCACTGCTCCCATATTCTAAGAAGAGGATGTAACAAGAATGACGGGTGGAGTTTTGGCAGGATCCTCTCTGAGTTTTGAGCAATGGGTACCTCTGCTGCATAAAAGTGTCCCCTTGTTTTCATTTACTTTTATTTTCCCAGGAAGGAATTCCTCCCAGTTCTCCCCTGGTAGAGCCCAGCTCCCCGCCCCCCCCCCCCGTGTTCAGCTGTACCTCCCCTTTCCATGAGATGCAGCAACTCTCAGAAGCAATGCCCTTGTCACCTGGGCAGCACCTTAATTTAATCTGCTTCCCAGAAGGAAGGCTGCAGAATGAAGGCCTGCCTTTCACAGCTCTGCTGCTGCAGCTCAAAAGAGATGTGCACTGCCATCTTCCCGGATTAAATGGCCAGGCCCTCAACCTGTGTAATAGTTTCCAGACGGGCCTTCAGGAGGGAGGCAGGGACAGATTTTGTGATGAGGACAAGGGTTTTTTTTTATTGATTGATTATGTATACTGTTCTGCCTGCATGTTCACCTGCATGCTACAAGAGGGCACTAGACCTCATTACAGATGGCTGTGAGCCACCATGTGGTTGCTGGGAATTGAACTCAGGACCTCTGGAAGAGCAGCCAGTGCTCTTAACCTCTGATTTATCTCTCCAGCCCGAGGGCAAGGTTTTTATCAGGCACTTAAGTGCAGCTAGAAAGAAGTCCCAAGGAGGACCAAGAGAGAAACAGCCCCTGCAGAGCAGGAAGGGTCCTCACCAGGAGCCCACTCTCTGTTACCTGGTGCCTTCTAGCTTCGAGACATTTTCCTCTAGTCCCTGAGCAACCACTAAGGGGCTGAAGACCAGGACACATCAGGGAAGGGAAAGTGCTTTCAAGAGACTTGATAATTTTCTGCCTTTCGGGAGTCTTTCCGGATGTTTTTTAGCCAGTGGGTTCCCCATGGAGAGAACGGCCAAGCTAGTTTTGAAGAGTCAGACAATGTATTTTCCCTCTGGCAGGCTTCTTCTGAGTGTGGAGAGGCTTTGTGCCCATCCCACTTGTCCCCCCAGTTCTGACAGACAGCATTTCAGCGCACGGGTCCCTGTCCTCTTCAGACTGTGACCCCAGCTTCCTGAAATTTCTTTCCCTTTCACTACTGGGAGTTCAGCCTGAACCCAGTCTTAAGAATCCCCAGGACCACATCTCACTACTATTGTGCTCAAGTCCTCAACTACAGTGGAATCCTAGACCTGGGATCATCCCCGTGGGTGGCTATGGAGGCTCTATCAGCCTACCCATGCTGGACAGCAGGACACTCCAAGTTCCTTCTATGATGCCAGTAAAATTCCACTACCCTAGCAAGGTAAAAATTACAAGAAAAACAAAAATATAGGCCAATATCCTTAAAGACATAAAACCACAGGTGGAGAAATTTTCAGCAAAAGGAAGGCATACATCAAAATGATTATCTACCACAAACACTTTGATTTTTCCCAGGAAATGTAAGTTTACATACTTAAATTTATACATTTAAAAATTATAGAAATTAACTGAAAGGTGAATATTACTCAATATTTTCTATTGATAAAGGAAAGCCCTTTGACAAATCTGATGATTCCTGATAAGTGACCCAAAGACAGAAGAACTATAGGGGTCATACTTTAACATAATAAAGGTTTTTAGATGACAAACTCATAGACAATGTCATTCTAAGTGGAGCAAAACTCAAAGCAATTAATTACATTAAAATCTGTAAAGAGACAGAGCTGTCCACTGTTCCCATTCATTTTCAGCATATTGCTTGAAGCCTGAGATACATCAGTCATGGAAGATAAAGAAGTTAAAGGGATCCAAGCAGCAAAAGAAGAATTTTGTATCATCCATATTTATAGGTAACATTATATCATATATGAATTGAAAATTAAAACCTCTAGAAATTATTAATGCATCCAAGGGAGTATCAAGGAGATGAAAACTAACAAAAATCATTGGTACTTTTATACTTATAACAACAAGCATGCAGAGAAAGTGATCACTACAATATCCCGTGCTATGCTTTAGTAAAGCTTATGATCTAGAAATATAACTAATAAGGGAGGCAAAGATCCTCTAAAAAAACAACTTTGAACTTTTTTTATTGAGCTCTACATTTTTCTCTGCTCCCCTCCCTGCCTCTCCCCAAATGCATTCAGTGTGCTACACTGGCAAATTCTTCAAGAAACCCCCAGACTAGCAAAGGAAATTATCTTCATGCTTTTGAGATGTGTGTAGAAACTAGAAATGCCATGAGGAGATAGAGCCCCCTATATGAGGACCACATCCCCAGAAGTGGTCACATAAAGTGAGTTGAACCAACCCCAGCTTGTGGCAGTTAGGGCTTGCCCATCTCCCACAGTTCTGCCCACCAACTGCCATTCTCAAATGGGGCCTGCCTCTCAGCCTCCCTTTCACCTTCATTCTCCTGCCTCTGAGCAGGACCAATGGTCAAGTACATGTCTGTCCTAGGTTCCTTTGCATTAATGTCACAAACATCACCAGGAAAAGTAACTTGGGGTGGAGAAGGGTTATTTGACTAACACATCCTTACCATTTACTCTAACACGAATTCTAATTGCTCTTAATAATAAAAACCCAAGAGACAGATATAGGGGTTAATGCTGAGGATCAGGAAAGTAAGGGGCCAAGCCCTAGAGTTCTTATGCTCAGAAAGGAAGGGGATCCTGTCCTGCATTACAGAATGCATCTGTCTCCACCAAGCCTCAGACTGCAGTGAGCTCTTGTCTCCTTCCTTCTATTTCTCTCTCTGCCCAGCCACATCCCTTCCCATCTCCACCTCCCTAGTGCTGGATTTAAAGGCAAGAAACACCCAAGTAATGGATTTAAGGGCATGGGACTCCCAAGTAATGAGATTAAAGGTGTGAGCCATCACTGCCTGTCCTCTGGTGGCTCTGAGCTCTGATCTCCAGGCAAGCTTTATTTTTAAAAACACAAACAAAACACTCACTATAATTGACCATCACTGAAGGGCAGTCAAGGGAGGAACACAACCAGGGCAGGGACCAGGAGGTAGGAAATGGAATGGAGACCTCAGAGGACTGAGTGCTGTTGACTGTCTTGTTTTCACTGACTGACCAGGCTACCTTCCCTACCTCCCAGGGCATCCTGCCCAGTGTTATCACAACCCCCAGTGGGCTACGTCTAACTGTTACAGCTCAGGTGGAAAGGTATCCTGGCAGTCAGGACCCCAGCATAACCCCACTGCCACTGGGACTCCTGGGCCTCTGCCTGCCCTCCCTTCCTCCTCCTCTCCCTTCCTCCCTCTCTCCCTCCTTCCCTCCCTCCCTCCTTCCCTCCCTCCCTCCCTCCCTCCCTCCCTCCAGGACCTGCCCTGTGCCCTCTCAGCTGGTCCTGCTCTGGCCTGTGCAGTCTCTCACCCCCTGGACTCCACTGCCTCTCTCCACCACAGAGGCCCTTGGATGGAGGGCTGGCCTTAATGGGCAATACTCAGACCCAGCCCACCTGCTGCTGTGGGTTCCTTGTGGTCCCTGGTACAGAGGGGTTGGGGAGGGTGCGAGCCTATGCTAGCTGTCCTCAGGGACCTGGTCATATTAAGACAGACTTTATGGAATTGCTTGGTAGGTTCAAATTTACAGAGAAAGCAAATACTCCAAAGGGAGGCAGAGGCCCCGTTTTAATGAATGGGGTCTAGTGCAAAAGCTGAAACTGCCCCCTGGAACTTCCAGAAGTCAGGACTCCTGTGTGTCCCCCCCCCAGTCCTGTCTCTGGGTGACAGAGCTATCACTGTAGGTGAATACCCTGTCCTTTGGTAAACAGAGTACTCGGTCCTTGGTCTGCATACAACCTACTTTTTTCCCACAAATAAAAATGCAAATGACTTCACGATTTTATTTTAGATGACCGTGATGAAATAAGGAACAATGAAGGTTTAGAAATTGGGCAATTTTGGCAGAAGAAATAACACACTACTAAATAAAGAGTGGTTCACAAGATAACGTAAGGAGAACATTAAAGTTTTCCTGTAAATTAATGAAAGCACAATGCAAAATAACCTCTGGGACGTACTAATCACAGTCCTAAAAGGGAAACTTGTAAGTGCTTACATTAGAAAAAAAATAGCCTGGTGGTGGTGGAACAGGCCTTTAATCCTGGCCTCCAGAGGCAGCTGGAGCTCTGGGAGTTTGAGGCCAGTCTTGTCTTCAAGGGCTACTTCCAGAACAGGCTAAAGCTACAGAGAAACCTGTCCAAAAAGAGAGAGAAAAAGAGAGAAAGAGAAAGAGAGAGAGAGAGAGAGAGAGAGAGAGAGAGAGAGAGAGAGAGAGAGGGGGGGAGGAAAGAAGAGAAAAGGAAAAAATAAGCAAAATTAGTAGCTAAAAGATGCATATCAACAGTTCTGAAAAAGAAGCCAAACTCAAATTCAGTATATTGAAGCGTAATTTTGAAAATGGCAGATATTAATAAAATACAAAAAAAACCAAATCAATGAACCTAAGAATTTACTCTTAGAAAAACAAATATAGCAACAAAATCCCAGAAGACTGACAAGCCCTTAATCAAATTATCATGAAGAAAAGGGGCCAAAATTAAGAAATTAAGACGGGAAGTAGAAAACATTATGGCACTGAAAAATTAATGGGGGTTGTTTTCAAAACCTATAGTACATTGAAAGGCTAAAACAAATCTGTGAATTTCTATACATCAAGGAATGGAAACTTAAGCCAAGAAGGGTTGATTACATTTTTAAAATCTCATAGCAAATAAGGAAATTGAAGCGGTTATAAACTTCCTTACTTAGAACTAAGCTGGTGAGATGACCCAGCAGGTAACACTTGTTATTTCAGAAGACCTGGACTGCATGCCCAAAGACAATATGTTATTAAGAATGAAATCTATAACTTAGGTTTCAGGGAATCTAGTAACATCTTCAAATCTGAGTGCACTGGAGGGCACACTATACAAAGACAAATATACAAGTAGGCAGAATATTCATAAATATAAAAATAAACTCATTTTTTAAAATCCTTCATACTAATGTGAGCCCAGATCCAAGTGGATTCACAGGAAATTATTACAGGATTTGATGAAGAACAATGAGTTGTGTGTATGAAATTATTCAAAAAAAGGAAGAAAGAAGAAATAAGGAATAAAGAAGGAAAAAAGACAGTAAGGATGGAACACCTCCAAGCTCCTTCCAGAATGAAAGTAAAATTCCACTACCCTAAAAGGTAAAAAAAAAAAAAAAGATACAAGAAAAACAGAAAATATAAGCCAATATCCTTAAAGACATAAGAACATAGGTGCAAAATTTTCAGCAAAATACTTGCAAAATGAAGGAAGACATACATCAAAATGATTATCTACCACCAACATTTTGGGTTTTTTTTTCAGGAAATATAAGTTTACATACTTAAATTTATACATATAAAAATTGTAGAAATTAATGTAAAGGTGAATATTATACAATATTTTCTATTGATAAAGGAAAGCCCTTTAACAAATATGATGATTTATGATAAATGTCCCAAAGAGATAAGAACTATAGGGGTCATACTTTAACATAATAAAGGTTTTTAGATCACAAACTCATAGACAATGTCACTCTAAATGGAGCAAAAACATCAAGAGCGACTGTGGAAAAGGAGCTCGGCCAGCCTGCTGCCGGCGCCCGCGCGCTCTGCCTCCTTCCCTCCCCCGCTCGTCTCCTCGATTTATCCACGGTCTCCGGAGGCGAGGGCAGGGACGGCGCGGGGACAGGGGTGGCCAGAGCCGGGCTCGGGCGGCTTTCCCTGGGACGGCGGGCACCGCGGGCCGAGGCCAGCGTGTTAGTACCCGCACGCCGGCTCCGAGCTCATTCCAGCGGCCCGCAGCGCAAGGCTCGCGCGCCCACCCCGCCGGCCTCGACTCCCAGCCGCGCTCCCCGCCGTCCACTCACCTGACCGCCGAAGGGAAGGGCTCCTGGCTCGAGGGACCGAGCAGGCCGGAAAAGGGTCAGAATCAAGGCCTGCGGTCTTCGCGATCCGGCCTGGAGGCGGCCGCGGGGCTGCACGCGGCGGCCGGGGAACCAAGCCAGGGCGCCGACCTCTGCGGGTGGGCGCACGGGGAGAGGCGGGCAGGGCACGGGCGGGGCCCGGCGGGCGGGCGGGCGGACTCTCTAGCGCGTGGTGGCCGCTCCGTGCCTAGGCTGCCTCGCCTGCGCCGCCTTCAAGCGCGACCGTGGAAAAGGAGCTCGGCCAGCCTGCTGCCGGCGCCCGCGCGCTCTGCCTCCCCGCGCTCGCCTCCCCGATTTCTCCACGGTCTCCGACGTGAGGGCGAGGGCGGAGGGGGCGGGGACGTGGAGGCTGCGGGGGTGGAGGTGGCCAGAGCCGGGCTCGGGCTGCTTTCCCTACCCCAAGACAGCGGGCCAGGCGGACCTAGGCTCGCACGCCGGCTCCGAGCTCATTCCAGCCGCCAGCAGTGCAAGGCTCGCCCGCCCACCTTGCCTCGGCGGCTAAAAGCCGCGCTCCCCGACCCCCGTGGCAGCCGGGCGCCTAGTAGGGATCCCGGCCTCCAGCCCCCGCCCGGACCTGGGAATGGCTGCTTGTGTCTCTAACCCCAGAGTTGGTGGATGAGAGGAAGGAAGAAAGGAGTGTCCTGGAAGCTAGACAAAATGGTTGGCTTTAGTTTTAGAGAGAGACCCTGTCTCAAAAAACAAGTGGAGAAGTGGTGAAGAAAGATTCCTAACGTTACCCTCTGGTGTCCACATGAGCACAGCCAACCACACAATATACGTATGCATGCACACAGGTACACAAAACTAGGAAAACACCTAGTTCACTTTTGTGGAGAGGAAAATGAGTTCCTCATACACCAACTTGCTGAAGATTATTAATGAATGGTGTATAATTCTGCTGTTTACAAACAAACGTTGCTGGAGGAAAATACACATAAATGAGCAGAACTACTTATATTAAACATAGTAAATACAATCATACATAATTGGATGCGAAGATGTGTTGCATTCTTTTATGTTGCATTTGTTAACTCTGTGAAGTTGTGATTCTTGGCCTGTCTAAAAAGCTTGATGGCCTAATAAAGAGCTGAATTGCCAACAGCGAGGCAAGAGAAAGGATAGGAGGGCCTGGCAGACTAAGAGAATAAAGAGGAGAAATCTGGAGGGAAAGAAGGAGCACAAGAGACCCAGGAGAGGAAGACATAAGGGGCCAGTAACCCAGCTACACAGCAAGCCATGGAGTAAGAGTGAAAGAAAAACAGAAATAGAGAAAGGTAAACGCCTGAGGTAAAAGATGGTTTAAGAGCTAGCTAGAAAGAGGCTAAGCTAAGGCCGGGAGTTGATAAGAAAGAAGACCACGTGTGTGCTTATTTGGAAACTGGGTGGCCGGCCCCCAAGAGAGTAGAGAGTGAAACAGGCAACAGAAAATGATCAGTTTATACATTTGCCTCCAGCTGTTCAGACAATTCCTACTGGTTTGTTAACAACATCTTTCAACAACCTTGCAGCTTCTTCCCAGTCACTTCATTTGTTTTCCTCACAAATATTTAACAAGGATCTGCCTTGCTGGTCTGTTATGTGCTAGGATGGAGGAAGCAACAGACCAAAAGATATTATTACAAATACATGCTGTTCTGAAGGAATTTATTCAATTAAAGTATTATAAAAATACTCTGGTTAAGGATTAAGTAAATATTAACCACACTTAATACATACTAAACCAAAAACTGGAAAAGCTAAAAAGAAAAACGCAAAGCACTAGTTAGTAGGATTATGTATTTTAAAACTTAAGTCATAGATTTTTAATAAGTTTCCACAGTTCTACTTTCCTTTTACCAAAGGATTGTTAGCACACATTGTTGAAGATGGGTAAATTGTTTTCTTTCTTTAAGATGTTCGAGGGGGGTAATAAGATGGAAAATGAATTTTCCATAGTTTCTGGAGATGTATGTATGCAATGACTATATGTAACAATACAAATGTACTGAATGCTATGAACTTTGCATCTAAGTTGTTAAAAGAATACCTTTTGGGTGAAGTGTGTTTTATCATAACAACAATTCAAAACTTATGATTAAAGCACAGTTAACATATACATTATACTCTATATAGTAAAATTTGTTGATGTTAGTTGACATGTTAAGTATATAATTAAATGTTGTTGTATCACTACTTGTTAGTTGCTGAAAATTAAAATATAAAAACAGAAAATGACTTACTCTGTCAATGTCTGGGTGGGTTAGGAGGATCTGCACTATTTCTGCATGTCCCCCTCCAGCAGCAAAGTGAAGAGCTGAGCTGAGCTGCCCATTTAAAAGGTTTGGATTGCACTTTCCTTCCTCTAGTAATATGTGAGTGGTCTCAGTTTTCCCATATCTATAAAAAATAAAATGTGCATAAAAATAACCCATCTGAAATGCTTAAAAATTCAAATTTTACAGGATACCTGAAGGAAATCTAGAGGACAAACACTGTATTAAAGTGTCTGGAATGCTTAAAATGTTTTATGTTTTACTTTGGTTCAATTTAACTATTTCAGTTTCTGACCAACTAAAAGAAATATGTTCTCAAAACAAGATGGCATAATTATCCCATTAAAAAGTATGAAAGTTAGGCTGGCTGTGGTGGCATATGCCTTTAATCCCAGCACTCAGGAGGCAGAGGCAGGCAGATCTATGTAGTTCAAGGCCAGCCTGGTTTACAGAGCAATTTCCAGGACAGGCTCCAAAGTTACACTGAGAAACCTTGTCTTGAAAAACCAAAGGGGGTGGGAGGCGGAGACCTGAAAAAAAAGTACAAAACTTAGAAATCAGAAGATGATGATCTTTAGTTCAAAATTGGGGCAGAAGGTGTAGCTCCCTTGGAAGTATAAGCATCAAAAACCCCAGGGTTCAGTTGCTAGCACCATGGGGAACAACCAAACCAAATAACAGCATAAAAAACACCTGAGAATCCGAAATTAAGTCATAAAATAGCTTACACCGAGTAAGTTATAGAGTGCTATAAGTTTTAATTAGATAGCTAACATAGCAAATCAGTAAGATTAGGACAGATAAGTATGTTTCAAAATCTGTTTTATGTGTACGGGTGCTTTGCCTGCATATATGTCTGTGAATCATTTGCAAGCAATGCCTCTGGATCTCCTGGAACTGTGATTACAGATGGTTGTAAACCATATGGGCACCGTGAATGGAACCCGGCTCCTCTGACAGCAACCAGTGCTATTAACTACTGAGCCATCTCTCTGGTACTTCAAATTTGTAATGATCAAAATAGTAAACTCTAAAAATTATTGGTAAAGAGAAAAGATACAAATCTAGTCCAAGGAAATTTTAAGTAGTATTTTGAAAAAATAAAAAAAAATTGAATGGGATTTTAAATAGGACAGAACTTAAAAGGTGAAGAAAGTAAAGTATTTTAGGTGTGGGGAAAAGGAGTAAGCAACACAAGATCTTAGGAGAGTACCAAGCCCGTGCCAGGTACACTGGGTCAAGACCAAAGACATGCTGAAGGCTGATCAGAAAAAAGGCAGAAAAGGACTTGCTGTTTGGAAAGAAGAGGGTAGTAGGGAAGAAGAGAAGGGAAATGTGGTTTTCGCTGTAGTACATGTGGGGAAAATCGCATACTAAATGTGCAGTGATTTGCCTTCAGCATTTGCTTTCTTCCCTTCACAAGCCCCACGGTTTCCTCATACTCTGAACTGGAACTTGTATTCTAGCCTGTCTTAGTCATATCACCTCCCACTGTGTGTTTTTTTTTTACTACTTTAAATATGTTTTTCCTCTCCCCCCCATTTTGTTCAGCGTTTAACACACTATAATTATCAAAATTAAATTCTTTTAAAATACCAGTAAGTTATAGCATTTCAAATAAAATTTAGTATAAGATCTTAACAAGTATTCTTCACAAATATTTTTTAACTAAAAAAACTTTTAATTACAGAAGTTTTCATTGATTTTCTACCAAAGAAACTAAGGTATTTCAATGAATTTACACTGAAACATTAGGATGAAAACATTTCATTTTGCTTTAAGTTTTGAGTAAAGATTCATTCCCATTCTACAGTCCATGGGATTATTTTTTTCAGTTCAAACATTTTAATAAGATCTTCCTGGAAAGCCACTACATGCAGAAGAACTGCTTACAGAAAGTGAAAAAAGAGGCTTTTCCCAAAAATTCCTGTTTAGCAATTATTTTCATCTTCGATAAACGACTAAAACATAATAAAATATAAACGATAAGATATATGGACGCCTTAAAGACCGCAATCTTCTTTAAAAGGCATTGTACTGTAGAGACACTACAAAATACCTGGCGATCACAGAAAACAATGCTTTCTAGAAATCACCTACAGAAGGAGTGAAGTAGCTGTTCGTTTTCTACACAGAATTTAAAGCAAACTAATTCTTGTTTCAATCAACTCATGACAAGAAGAAGGCGCATTGAGGAGCGGCCACCGTCTTATTCCTCTGCCTTTCTAAGAGGACCAGGGGCTCGACCCAACTTCCTGCTGCAGGAAGCCCCTCGGTGGTCAGCAGAAGCCGCCGCCCCGGGAGTTCGGGTCTGGGCTCCTGCTCTCCACCGTCCTTCCCCTTCCTCGGCCCCCGTCGCCCTTCACCCTCCACGGACTTGGGACCCCAAAGACCGCAGCCCGCACCTCCCCGCTATGAGCACCGGCGCCGGGAAATGACTTCCGGGGTTACGCCCCATCCCGCTTCAGGTGTGCGGCCGCTAACCCTCCGGGTCGCTCTGCGGGGTCCGCGGTCGTGCGGGTCCGCGCCACTTGCGGCCGTCTGGAGCGGACAGCGGCCACCGTGCACTCGCGGTGTGGGCAGCGGCGGAGCCAGAGGCTGGCGAGGGGAGGTCGGGGGCCGCGGGCGGGCGCGCACGAACAGGCGCTGGACTTGACCGAGCGGCGGCGGCCGGCGCCACGGCCCCTCCTCCGCCCGGGAGGATGGGGCGCCCGCCCGCCGGGTGTGAGCTCGCCTGGCCTCGGGCTCGCGCAGCCTCCAACGCGCATCCTCCGGCTCCGGGTGGACGGGGCGCGCAATGGACCCGCGGTCACCGCGGCTCGGCGCGAGAGGGAGGCGGCTGCGGCGGAGGAGGTCTGCAGCCTGCGGGATCCAGCCGGTCCCCGCCGGGAGAAGGAACCGTAAGTCGGCTTCACGGCTCGGCTCTGGCCGAGTTCACGCCCTTCCGCGTGTCTTAGAGCGAGTGTGCCCGTCGTCCCTTCTGTCCCCATCACCGAACAGACACAGCAACCTCTCCATCCCGCGGGGTTTCTCTTGCTCACGAGTTTGCAAGCCTCCGGGTTTCCGCAGCGCCTCGTCCCTCTGCCCTCTAAAGATTCGTGCCCTCCTTCATCTCCTGTAGAACCCGGAGCTCACTGCCTCCGCAGCCGGGATTGAGATGTGTAGGGCCCTGGTCTACCCTTGTTCTTGGGGTTCTTCTTGAGGACAGTTTCTGGTCTGCTAACTAAAACATTTTGTTTGTTCCTGTGCTCCTCCCTGCCTGGTGGAGCTGTAGGGCATTGTTGATTCCATCTTTGGTATGGTAATTTCCCACCTGCGTGGGAGGAAATCCTTGTGCAGCAGCTAGGTACAGAAGGATTTCCCCAAGGTTGAATAAACGGCATTGGCTGATCTCCTTTCGAATGGCCCAGGTCTCTTTGTGTGTTCTTTTCAATCTCCAGGCCCTTGCCTGACAGTGGCAAGCGAAGGGGGTAACACAGAATCGGGTGTTACAGAGATGTGAGAAACCTCGGATTCTCCGGCTTCGCTGACCTGAAGTACCGAGGAGCGGAGCAAAGAGGTTTAAAGTGCTTTGCAGGATTGTCATGGGTAGGGGATAGGTGCAGATGGCATCCTTGGACCTTTATGTTGGTTGGTTTTGCCCCCCCCCAACAAAAAAAGAATGGATGCTCCTCTGTACCCTCATTCCTGTCCCTGTTTATGGGAACTGTTCTTACACTGATGTTGGAGTCGGAGGAAATTGGAGCTGGAGCTCTGATGAAGCAGCTCCTGAAGAGGTTTTATTCCCACAAGCTCCGTTCATATGGAAAGGCACGTTGAAAAATCTTGGATTGCAACGACCCATTCCAGGAAAGCTTTACTTGTAAATCTGAAGAACTGATGTGGAGATGTTTGACTTTTTAGTTAGTATACTTTAGATACTATTAATTTCTTAGTGTTTTGATTACTATTTCACTGGACTCCCCCCCCCATTAAATTGTAGTTTGTTTTTTAGGCTACTTCTGCAGAACTTTCCAGAAATTAGGTTAAAATATAATTTTAATACTGTCAAGGATTGAACAATTGCTGTCATGTGTCTTCATATATTTACTGCTTTTCAAGGCATTGTAGAAAGCGAATGATAATCTCAAAATAATGGTACTCTGTACGTTGCAGGTTCTGTTATTTTTCTGTAAGCTACTCTAAGGTAGGATGGGATCATTTTTTTTTTTTGGAAACTATTATTTCTTTAAGAACAATAAGTATGTTTAGTCACCCTCCCTCCCAACATCCTTTTAGCAGTCCATTCTGTAACTTTGCACTTCCCAGGCCTTAGTATTAAGCAGACTCAGAAGATGTAGCTCCAACTGTCTTCTGGAAATACACTGTGGGACTCCTCACTTCTCAGAATGTTGATCCTCTTCCTTCTCCTTTCCTGGGTGTGTTCACTTGTGAATGAAGTGCATATATTTATACAGCCTACCCGTAGGTAAAAGACCAAAGATATTTTCGTTTATGAGTAGATACAGTTGATGGAAAAGTATGAATTATTCTCCATTGGTGGAAGTGAAAACTTTCCTCAGTGCTTTTAATAGTTTATTTTTCCCTTTGAGGCTGCATATATCATTCATCTAGGTTAAATTTTTAAGTGTTTCAAATATTGAGTTTTATTTGGCACATATTGTCAAAAAAAAAAAGATTTTGAGAATCAGCTTAGTATTGCCGGAGGAGTTTCTCTGCATTATCCTAAAAATGCTTAGGTATCTTACTTACCTTCTCAAAATGATCTACCAGCCATCTCTACAAGGAGCTTGCTTTTGCTTTTTGGTTTGTAAAGACGATAGGTATTTATAACAAAGAATCCTCTTTGCTACTGGAGTGTGAATGCTTCCATGTGCTTTTACTCACGTGGTTAGGATAGATGGTTTGTGTGTTCACACATGTATATACACTCGTATACATAACCTCCTTTCTTATTTTGTTTTACTGTTTCTGAGTCATTTTTTAGACTGTCCTTACATTTATTGTATAGCCAGGTTTGAGTTGTATCCCTAACTTCACAAAACAAACAAACAACAAGTTCCACGATGTTTCCTCGGGAGTGAGAAGTCAGATGTAGGCTGTCTGGGGCAGCATGGTGGCTCCACAGTGCTGGCAGCAGTGCCTGCTCCTTGGTCTTTCTGGTTAGTGGTCCTGTCTTACCACCTGTGGTCTTAAGGGTGACGCTCTAGACTGAGTAGCAGCTTCTTTCTATTTCTTCTCTCATCATCCATGCCTCTGGGTGTGTCAACAGTATCCTGTCTAGTCATGTCTAGAATGGAGCTAAGACAAAAGAGCTGCGCCCTCTTTCCATCCTCATAACAAGTTCTTTTCTCTTCTTTTAGAAAATAATTCAGATTTGTCTTCATGTGACTTAAAATTACATTTAGATTCGCAACTCGGAACTTTTTTTCTATAATCTCTTGAGTTGCCACACTTAAAGGTTTTCATGCCCCCCCCCCACTAAGTTATTTACAGACAGAGATGAACATGATTGCTTGTATTGTCAGCTTGGAAACCAATATTTTGGAGAGCACAGAAATTTATCATTGTATACAATAAATGCAGGTTAATTAAAAGAATTTTATGTGCAATTGTAATATGCAATGATTATAAAACTGAATAGTGCTGGGACCTGAGAGATGACTCAATGGTTAAGAGCACTGGCTGCCCTTCCAGAGGACCTCGGTTCAATTCCCAGCACCCACATGGCGTCCCATAAATGTCTGTAACTTCATTACCAGGGGATCTTTCGCCTTCACACAGACATACATGCAGGCAATGAAATAAAAATAATTTTTTTAAAAAACTCCTTTCCTCGCTTCTGTCCACCATGCCCACCTACACTGTGGCGTGTGTGTGTGCGCGCGCGTGCACACACACAAACACACACACACACTAATATATGTAGTTAACAGAACTGAACAGGGCTCAAGGGCAGAGCACTCGCCTTGCAACTGCACAGCCCTGTGTTTAACCTCTAGCACCCTGAAGACAGGTGAACTAACCCTGAGTGTGATGTGGCTCTTGCTCTCCAGGAGTTTACACATAACCAGGCGAGAAGATAAACACTGAGGTACAGTTTTAGGTGGTTTGCTCCTCCCATGATCAAGTTAGACATCCTATAAGTTAGTGAAGGGTTGGGAAGCTATGATCCAGAGTCCTTGTAGTGAAAGTGCCTTTTAAAGCGCTGGCAGGGAGTTTTCCCTCTGTGTGTGTATTTGGGACTGAATGGCTGTGGGACCAGGTGATACAGACACTTCCATCTACACAGTATTCCACACATGCCACCTTTACCTGTTGTGTATTTTTAGCTGAAGGAAGTAAGGAGATTGCTCTCCTCGTGTCCTACCGTTCACATAAAGCAGGCCTTAACGAGAATTCTTTGACGTACATTTCCTGGAAATAGGCTGTCACAGAAAGCCCTACCATGCTAAGAGTCAACACAAACCTGAAAAGACAGGTGTTGCCAAGTCCCACCCCCTTCCCTACTGCCCTGAGAGCAGACTCATCCTCAGTCATTGTCTACACAACTGCCCTCCACCCCCAAAACCAAAAAATTACAGCAAAGTAGGGAAGTCTTCCCTATAGGTATTGGGTGCTACCTGAAGATATTCTTAGCCTTTGGTCTGAAGTCTCCTGTGTTATGTAAACATATGAATAAACTTATATTAACCTTCTATTAACTTCTTTGTTATACAGCATTAGTCATGACCTTGTGATAGGTAAAGAAAATATATTTCCTTTTTCTCTCCTTCATAAGGGGGGGGGTCTGACTTCCCAAAGGAAACACTAATGATTTGGAAGAACTGCATTGCACTAGTAAGAGTTGTGGAGAATCAGTGGGGTGAAGAGTTGATGTAGGAAAAGCCAGACTAACTTTGTGTTGAACTAAATAGATTTTCAGTTTTCTGTTATCCTGTAACTCACTGCATTTCAGCTCACAATTATACAGCAAGAATACCAATTTCCCACTACTAAGCTTGTGAAATGTTTCCCATGATACTTGTAGTTAAGCCAAAATGGCCAACCATTTCTATAAACTTCTTTTGAAATTTGAATTTTTTTACAAAACAAGACTACAAAGAAACATTTGACAGTATCTTAGATAACTAAATAAACAGGGCTGCAAATAAAAGATGGTTATGTAATCTCTTATAGTACACATTCCATCATAAAATTTTACTTATATTAAAATTATTTTATTTTATGCATATAGTGTTTTGCTTGCATGTATGTCTTTGTACTATGTGGGTGTCTGGCGCCCACAGAGGCCAGAAGAGGAATTAGACAGTTGTGAGTTGCTATGTGGTTGCTGGAAACTGAACCTGGGTCCCCTGGAAGAGCAGCCAGTGCTCCCAGCTGCCGAGCCTTCTGTCCAGTCCAACAACATAGACATTTCGAACTGGAGCTTTTGAAGCTGAGTTTTAGCACGGAGACAGGAGAATGATGGATGGTGTCAGTCTCCTTCCACTGTGACCGTCAACTTAGGATGCTTTATTTTGGCTGAAGGCTTCAGAACATGGTTGCTTGTTTTAGTTGTCTTCTTGTCTTGGGGGAACGGCCCCTGACTCTGTCATACACACCAAGCTATCATGTCTCTCTGCAGTGAAGTTAGACCCTGCTTGCTCATAGCTGGGAGGAAGCAAAGAAAAACAGGAAGCAGTCAGGATCCTAATGTAGCCTTCAAATCAAAAATGACTACTTCTGGTCACTAGACCCCACTTGCTAAAGGTTACACCTCCTACCAATAACACCACAGGCTGGTCAGCGGGTCTTTTAACACAGAGGCCTTTGGGGGGCTTCTTACCCAATGCATACCGTATGCAAAAATGACAAACATGGGATGCAGGGAAAAACAAATACAGGCTTGGGCTGGGTTGATCGCTCAGTGGTGGTGTGAACATGTGGGAAGTCTGGGTTCAATTCTCAGCGGAAGAAAAAGTTGGTAGTGTTTAGTACATTTCAGTAGAGCCCCAATCCTATTCTTCATATTCCCAGACATAAGCAAAATTTAAAAAGTGTGTTGGGTACCTACAATGTCTACAAAGTGGTAGATACAGATCTCTTGTTGCACTTACAACACGTGTATCGGTACACTTTGTACTCATCAAATGGTTCTACTCACCAATATTTACCTTAGAAGCCTTCCCTTAAAACTGAGAAATAAGGCATTAAAATTTGAAAAGTTGAGCAGAGTGGTAGAGAAGGCTTCGTGGGGAAAGGTCTTGTCACCAAGCTTGATAGCCTGAGTTGTCCCACACTTCCAATGTGTGAGCAGAAACCTATGGGGCATGTGCGCGTATGCGTGTGCGGACAGACACACACACACTCACACCACGCACACTAAATGTACACATATAAAGAATGCTTGAAAGGCCATAATTATTTTTAACAATGTGTATCTTCTCATACCCAGGATGGCCTTGTACTTGATGTGAAACAATTGTCTTAAATTCTGGATCCTCTGGCCTCCACTTCCCACGAGCTGGGATTACTGGCGTGCGTCACCACACCCTGAACCTATAGGCTCTTAATGCAAAGACAGAATAAATCAATAGAATTGGGAACTCTAGCGAGTGTGTTTGCTCGGCTAGCGCCAGGAATTCAGCAGCGTGGGCGGGGGTCTGATAATCAGGGCCAGTCAGAAGCTTCCCAGCAGGAAGGGACGAAAGGCGCCAAACGTAGGGAAAAAGAGCACTCGGAAGGTCCGGTCTTAGGCGCCCACTACACCACCTCTAACAGTCCGCAATGCCGGTCGCCGGCTCCGAGCTAAAGCTGCAGCCCGCCGCTCAGCAGCAGGGCACGGAGGCACCGCGGCATGGGGAGCTGCAGTATCTGGGGCCGGTGGAGCACATTATGCGCTGCGGTTTCAAGGAGGAGAACCGCACGAGCACAGGCACCTTGTCGGTGTTTGGCATGCAGGCGCCATGCAACCGGAGAGGTGACCGCAGCCAGTCCCCACTACCGGGAGGGACTGCGGGAGAACGAGCGGCGGGCTGGGCGCGGAGGCGCGGGGATGGCGGCCGCGGTTAGTCTGACCCCGGCTCAAAGAATCCTACGCTCTGCTCTGCGTTCCCGCCCTAGAGCCTCAGGGTGATAGCTACTGCAGGTAAACCTGGTCCTTAAGGCTTCTTGTTCCTAACCCCCATTAGGTTCCAACTGGTCGTGCATCTCCGAAGGTCGGAGTAGAAGAAACCTGCCCAAACCTTGCCCTGAGGTCCCGACTGTGCTCCTCCTCTTCCTACCCCTTATCTCCTGGTCCCTTTTGCCGTGTTTTAAAAAGTGGCGCGAAAATAGCTTAGGCGGTGTTAAAGAGGCACAGAAAAAAGAACCCAAGCCTGAGGCAGAAACTGTGGGGTTACCTCCCAAACAGCCTTGGCTTTTAAGAGCAACTCAGAGGATGTGTGAGCCTACAGAGTGGCCCCGGGGAAGAAGTGCTCTTTTGGGGTTCCTGGCACCAAGCATCAAGCACAAGACTTTGAGTGAGGGCTTACTTATCTCAAGCATGTTCTGGAGGCTATGCTATTGTGGTAATGCTAATGCTCCTTCCGTTGTAACTATGAGGTCACCTGGGAAGGAGATGTTCTCAGCCTAGTGACCAAGTGGGTGTGAGGAAGACCTGACCTGAGTCATCCTGCTACCTTGGCAACAGAATGTTAATGAAGCTTTGGTTACCTGTTCCCCCAATTTATGTTGATTTGAAAGCTTCTGGAAGAATAAACATGGGTGATTTCAGGATCTGAAGAATCCCTGGATACTGCTGTGTCACAGCGTTCATGTGATGGTCAGGGATAATTCGTGGGAATCAGGTCTTGTGTGTCTTTATTTTTCCCACGCCTCTATGCTAGTGAGCTATGTTTTTTGTTGGGGCTGGTCCCCAACAACAGTGGGTTTGGGGGGGGGGCTTCCCAGTGCAGTGACTGACTTTGAGTCACACATGCTGGATGCTGTACGTAACCCTAAAAAACGCGGCAGTTCACCGAAGCACACTTGATGAAGCCATCTTTGGTGTGGATGCCCCTTTCTGGCTGGGATGGATGGACAGAAATGTCAGAGACAGATGGAATGTGGGAGGAATGTAGCAGTGACTGTATCTAGGGGAAAACATCCCAGTGAAAGTGCTTTACCTGAAGAATCACCGGCGGGAAGCAGTGAGTGCCTTCTGGGATTTGTAAAACTGTTATTTTTTTTCTTTGTGGGGGAGATGACCGCCTTTGTGTGACGTTGGCCATTCATGCTTCTGGTGCACCTGAAGCTCTTGAATTATTGAGCACTGCAGATGGTACACGCTGAGGACTAGAATAGCCAGGGCATGATGCCTTCCTTTGGAGAAGCATATGAATTAGAGTAGGGACCTTGGTATGAGGAACTTGTTTATCCAAAAATCAACTTTGTGCAGTAATTAGTTAACATGCCTTTGTACAGCTGTTCAGTTCAGCCCACCAGAGGCCGGATCTTCCTACTGCCACACAGGCCTAAACATTTCATCTTGGACTGACCTCTTTCTTTGAAGGACTCACACAACACAGAGCACCCAACAGAATAGTCAACAGCACCATCTTACTGGGCAGTAGTGGCACAAGCTTTTCATCTCAACAGTCCGGGGGCAGAGGCAGGCGGATCTCAGCAAGTTAGAGGCCAACCTGATCTACAGAGAGAGCTCCAGGACAGCCAGGGATGTTACACAGAGAAACCCTGTCTCATCCCCCTCCCCTGCCAAAAATTAATAGCTATCTGTATAGTAAAAAAGGGGGCTGGTGAGTTCTCCCAGCAGATAGGTTGCTTGCCATCATGTCTGACTATTTAAGTCCCATACCCAGGGTCTACATAGTAGAAGGCGAGAACTGACTCCCAGGAATTATCCCTGCCCTCCACATGAACGTTGTGACATGAGTACACAACACACAAAAGTACACAACACACACTGTTCCCCTGAGGGGATGTCATGATTGGCTTGGGCTGTGGGCGTGTCTGTATGGATTGTCTCGTTGATATGGGAAGACCCTGCCTGTAAGGGGGTGGTACCATTGCCTGGGGTTGGGTTCGGGAGCAAATAGGATGGGAGTTGAAGAGATGGCCCAATGGTTAAAGCACTTGCTCTTTCACAGGGCCCAGGTTCAAGTCCCAGCATTTACATGATGGCTGACAACCATTCTAACCAGTTCCAGTAGATTCAACGCCCTCTCTCCCCACTGCCTTCCACCGCTGTGGGATTGGGTAGGCGATCAAGGGGAAGGGAAAGAGGTGGGTATGGACTCGCTAGGTTAGGGCAGGTGAGATAGGAACCTGGGGAGGAACTGGAAATCTCACCTCCTACTCTGAGGACTTTTCTCTTTAGAGTGCCGAGAGATAGAGACTTGGGCTCAGTATGTGGGGGCCTGTTTCTGGGGGCCACCTAGACCTGTCAGCGTGTCCTCTACATCCACAGCTATTGCTGGTTCTGGAGGAAGGAAAAAGGTTTGTTCAAGAGGAGAAAATACAAGGATAGCACCAGCGTATGGGCCCCACCCAGAAGGCTCTAAGGTCAGCTGTGTGGAGGTTGTCTTGACCGTTGCTGGCCTTTACAAACTCCATGTACACCGTATGGTCCCTGTGCATGTGTGTGTGTACAGGTCAAAAGACTTGTGGGAATTCTTTATCTCCTTCCGTTATGTGGATCCCTGGGATTGAACTACAACCGTCAGTCTTGGCTCTTACCCACTGAGCCATCTCAGCAACCCCAGTATTTTTGAAAATGTATTTAATTGTATCCACGCATATATATGTGAGGGGAGCTGTGTGCATGCTAATGTACATGGCGGCACAAAGGTACATCAGATCCCTTGGAGGTAGAGTGACAGGAGTTTGTGGGTGTTGGAATCTGAGCTCCAGCCCTCTGTTAGGGCAGTAAGTGCTAGGACCCAATGAGCCATGTCCCCGGCCCCATGCTCTCAGATGTGTATAAGACCTGCACGTTGCCCCCGGGAAACCAATCTGTAGCACCTGCATCTCACATTGCTGTCTGCCCTAGCTGGGAACATGGCCCATCTCACTGGGTGTCAGATCCCCTGGAACTGGAATTGCAGATGGGTGTAAGCTGCCATGTGGGTGCTAGGAATTGAATTCCAAGTTCCCTGGAAGAGCAGCCACCTCTCCAGGCCCTGTTTAGTACAGCTTTAGTGAGAACTAATTATGTTTTGGGGCTCTCAGTGGTATCGACCTAACCCTTCGCTGGCTTTAACCTTAGGAATTTAGATTCTCATTTGATTATAAAGCCCATTGTTTTTGTTGGTTTGTTTGTTATGTTTTGGAGACAGTGTCCTGATTTTTTTGTTTTGTTTTGTTTGGTGCCACGTCCACAGCAGTGACTGCCGTGTAGTGACAAAATGCCTCTGCGCTGGCTTTTGCCTGCTGAAGGATTGGGGTTAGAGCTTCCTGGAGTGAAGCCCCAGGCGGTCCCCTGGCAATCAGCAGTCCAGAGAGGACCTGATGCCATAGGCAGATCTCATATCTGGAGATGGCCTTGGGAGCGAGCCCTCCTGGCACCCTGCATGATCTTTCTCTGTATTTCTAATCTTTTCTGTTTTTAGCTGACCGCTTACCAAGAGATCAAAGTACGTCCTTGGCTCGGCCCCACCGTTCATTAAAGCAGTCCTTGAGGAAATAAAGTATGCCCCACGCCACATGAGCCTGGGAAACTTTATTAATTATGATACAGAAACGGCTAAAGTTGATATGTTACGAGGGAATCGTCATAGTGAATCAGATTTAGAGAGAAAAGGAGAGTTAGAGAAAATTCCCCAGCGCACTCCT
>NW_026067916.1:7617347-7631832 GCF_014885135.2 Alexandromys fortis | reverse complement strand
GGCTAGACTCAAACTCACAGAGACCCACCTGCCTCTGCCTCCCAAGTGCTTCTACTAAAGGCGTGTGCCACCGTACAGCTTCAAACAGTGTCCTGTTATGTCTGGTTCAGCAAGCCTTTAATTAATTATTTTTTATGTTGACATGTCCTGTTCATAATACATTTTTTTTCTTAAAAATAAATTGTGAGGGGCTGGAGAGATGGCTCAGTGGTTAAAAGCATTGCCTGCTCTTCCAAAGGTCCTGAGTTCAATACCCAGCATCCACATGGTGACTCACAACCATCTGTAATGAGATCTGGTGCCCTCTTCTGGCCTGCAGGCATACACACAGACAGAATATTGTGTACATAATAAATAAATATTTATTAAAAAATAAATAAATTGTGACAGGGCAGCGGTCAGATCTCTGTGAGTTCAAGGCCAGCTTGGTCTACAGAGTGAGTTCCAGGACAGGCTCCAAAGCTACAGAAAAACCCTGGCTCGGAAGGAAAAAGTAAGTAAGTAAATAAATAAATATGGATGCTTGGCCTGCAGAGAGGGTGTTAGAACCCCTGGAACCAGGGTTACAAATGAATGTGGGTGTTCACTATCCAATCTGGGTCCTCCGAAAGAGCAGCAAGTGCTCTTAACTGCTCAGGCATCTCTCCAACCCTCTTATATTTTTCGCTTTGTGACAAGTTCTCATGTATATCATGCTAGCCTTGAACTCCTTATGTATTCAAAGATGGCGTTGAGCTTCTGATCCTCCTGCGTCTACTTGCTGAGTACTGGAATTGCAGGCCTGAGCCACAGCACCTGTAGTACATGGTACTGGGAGTTAAAAGCAGGTCTTTGCGCATGCTAGGCAAGCATTTGGCCAACTGAACTCTTTGTTTGAAAACCCCAACCTTGTTCCTGAATTTGGAATTCTCCTGCCTCAGTCTCCTGATTGGCTGGATTACAGTTGTGCACCCTAAAGACATACTTTGGAGTTATGTAGCTCAGGTTAGAACCTAGTCACAAGTGAGCAGCCAAGCACACAGGTGCACGCAATAGGCTGTTTACATCAGGCTTAAAACAGGTCCAATGTGGTGAGCACTTGAGGGACAGAGGCAGGAGGATCACCTTATTTTCTAGCCAAATTAGGTTACATAGTTTAAGGCCAGCCATGGCTACAATGTGAGGCCCCGTCTTAGAAGGGGGGGGGGGGGGGGGGGGGGAGGGAGGGAGGGAGGGAGGGAGGGAGAGAGAGAGAGAGAGAGAGAGAGAGAGAGAGAGAGAGAGAGAGAAGTTGGATTGGGCATGGTGCTGCACGCCTTTAATCCCAGCACTCACTTCGGAGGCAGAGGTAGGTGAATCTCTGTGAGTTCAAGGCCAGCCTGGTCTACAGACCCAGCTCAGGACAGTCACTGCTATGCAGAGAAATGTTGTCTTAGACACCCCCCAAACAAACAGTTATTAAAAACAGAGTGCTAGAGAAACAGTTCTGCCTGCAAAGGGCTTGCTGTGCGAGGTTGAGGACCTGAGTTCAATACCGAAAACTCAGATAAAAAGCTAGAGGTAGAGGCACAAGCATGGCCTCTGGGCACTGGGGAGGCAGAGGCAGGCAGATCTATGCAGCTCACTAGTCTGGAGCCTACTTGGTGAATGACAGAGCAATATCTGAGAAACAAGGTGCACTGTGCCTGAGGATGCTGTTCCCTGGCTTCCACACGCACATGCCCCTGAACACACACACAAAATAAAAGAGGAAAGAAGAGAGAGAGAAGCTGGGAGACAGGAGGGGGTGGAGGAGAGAGAGAGAGCACAGAAAACCTGAAGGATAAATTTAACAGCAGCTTACTAGAGATAGGCACTAGACATCAACTTTTGGGGGGGGGAGCAGCTGGACTTAGCTGTGGCATTTAACAACACAAGCAAGGGTCCATTTGAGAGGAGCCACTTAGAACAAGCCAGAGAACAGCTTTCTGAAACGAGGTCTTTAGGACAATAGGGCACTTAGAAAGGAAGGAAGCGGAGCCTGGGACAGACTCTCTGATGGTTAGGCTACATCTAAGAATATTTTCGGAGAGGGTTAGCTGAGAGGAGGAAGCCCACACTGACCTAAGTCACTGCATCGCATGGGCTGGGACCCCAAAATGAATAAAAAAGATAGAAGAGAAAGTCAAAGGACAGATGGGTCTTTAGAAGTTCAAGGGAAGTCTGGTGTACACAGCTAGTTCTAGGACATCCACAGCTATGTAACAGAGAGACCTTGTCTCAAGGAGTGGGGAAGGGGGGGGCAGAGTGCTCCCTCAGAGGTTAAGAGAACTTTCTGCTCTTCTAGAGGATTCAGGTTTGGTTCCCAGCACCCATATCAGGCAACATATAACTGATTGTAACTTCGGTTGCTCTTCGGACCTTCAAGGGCACTCACATACACTTGTAAAAATATATACAGACACTTCAATGAAACATAGCAAATCTTAAAATGTAATAACAGAAGCAAGGCATTCTAGACTTGCTTAAAGAGAAGAATGAGTAAGCTGGAGGGATGCCAGTGTTATTGTTTTCATCTCTTTAAGAGGCAAGCCATGCCCACTCCCAGCGGCCCCTCCCTCCTCTCGCCACCTTGGATCTCTCACTGTCCCTGCTTGGCATGCACGCGTTCTCTCTCTCTCTCTCTCTCTCTCTCTCTCTCTCTCTCTCTCTCGTCCTTCTCTGTCTCCTTTCTTTTCTCCTTCTTCCCCCACACTTTCTGTCTTCTTTAAGCAATAAATACTCAATTCTATTCTGTACAATGTGTCTGCCCATGTGCCTTCTACCAGCCGCCTGCTCACACTCGCCAGCCCACTGGGACCAGCCCAGCGCCACATGGCTTGGCCCTCCCCCACTGCTCGGTACTGGGCACTGGGACCCACCTGCCATCCCACCCGGACCCGCTGCGAGCTCCTCAGGACAGGCAGCTGTCTCTTCCTGGGACTGGCTGCTCTGTGGTCCTGCCTGCCTACTGCCGCTGGGGACCCACCAGCATTTCCTGACTCTGCTTTTTTAATGTTTATTTTTATTATTTTGAATATGAGTAGATGTGTGTCTATATGTGAGGATGTGCATGTGGAGGCTAGGGGCATCACGGCCCCTGGCGCTGGAGTTACAGATGGCTATGAGCCAACATGTGGGTGCTGGGAATTGAACCCAGATTCTCTAGAAGAGAAAAAGTGAAGGCGTAAGTCACAATCCCACACCAGTTTGGAATTATGATTAATAGAATGGTTATTTATTTAAGGGGGGGAAAACTTATAGATCACCATCCCAGACAACAGCCCTCTGTGCAATCAGGAAGGGAGCCTAGTCGCCGGAAGCAGAGGGCAGTTGCTGCTTGGAGACCACCCCCCAACGGGCTGGTATCTCATCAGCTACTGGCTGAAGAAGAGGAAGGAGCTCCCGCAACAAAAAAGTACTCTTAAATCCTTGAGCAATCTCTCCAGTACATTTTCTCGAGACAGTCTCACTATGTAACTCTAGCTGTCCAGGAACTCACTTTGTCGACCAGGCAGGCTGACCTTGAACTCACAGAAATCCCGTTTTTTCTTCTCTAGAGAAATGCCCCCAAGTGTGTAAATAACGTTTGTAAGGTCATAGTCACATTGAGGGAGACTTCGTTCAAAGCCAGAATGTCTGTGTCAGAATTACCTGTGGAGAGCGATCGAGAAGGCCGGCAGGATAAGGCACTTGGCAGCAAGCCTGAAGACCCAGTTCATCCCTGGAACTGTACATTGGAAGATGTGAGCCAGCTCCTGGAAGCTGTTCTCTGGCACAGGTGCACACAGTTCATTCGAACCATTTATCTTCATGTGTGCAAATACTCATGCATGTTTGGAAGTGAGTGGAGGATGGCTTATGGGGATTGGCTCTCTTTATCAGTCATGTGGGTTCTGAGAACCAGGTCCTAAGGCTTGGGGGGCTGGTGCTCTTACCTGCTGACACATCAAGTCAGCACACCCGAGCACATAAAAAACACAACAGTAATAATAAGCTGTCCCTTTCGTTTCATTTTGCAGGGCATGGTGGCACACATCTTTAATTTCAGCAGGAGGAAGACAGAAGGAATAGAACACTGTGAGTTCCAGGCCGGCCGGGAATCTATAGTGAGACTATTTAAAAAAAAAAAATAAGATAAAATCAAATCAGATCATCTTATTATTGAGGGCCTGGGTTCACATGTATGTATGTGTGTAGATGGAAATCTAGCAGAGTCTCTGTATCTAAGGCATTCATCAGGATAAAATAGTTGCTTGTTGGAAGTATTTAGACCTTGAAGAAGTCACTGCAGAAACCAGTGATTGTTTTCCGTTCCCTATAGGGATGTTTTTCTGAGGGAGCTTTAGGGCCTTTGCACGACTCTGATCACAAGACCGTCCCGGCAACTTAGGGAGATCCTGTCTCACAATAAGAAGTAAAAAAGAGGACCGGGGAACAGGCGAGGGAGAAGGGGGGAGGGGAGTGCTAACCTAGTGCTCACCTGGGTTCAGAGCACATACACACATCCTCAACTACACTGGCTCCACACACACAAGATATTAATAAGTGAATGAGCCTGGCAAAGCTGCTAGAGGCTGCGGGAAGTTAGCTGCAGATGTTACTCTTAGAGAAATTATCAAGAGGCTGGCTGCCTTGAAACAATTAACTGGTAACCAGACTCCATGTTTGATGTAGAGTATTGTGGACTACAATACCCACAATGCATAGGAGCAATGCAACAAAAATAATCCTGAGGGGTGATGGTACATGAAATACACTAACCTTTGATTTGGGGGGCAGGGGAAGCCAGTTGCATTGTAAACTATAATTCCCATGATGCCTGAGTGACTCGAACTGGCCTGGAAAGAGAGCTCTGAAGCCTGATGGGAAATGTAGTCCGCTCTCTCCGTGCGCCTAGTTCTAGATTCTTGTCTCTATTGCTGGAGACTCTTGGGTGGCGGTCCTCCGCCAGCTTTGGAGGAGATTGGGAGAGAGTCTGTCCTTGGGGTCGCCGATCAGAGGAGATCGGACATCGATGCGACTCAAGGGAGTGTGAGATCGGGCAGGAAATGATATGTCTCCTGCTGAGAGAGGGGGTTCACCCTGCTGGGGCAGAAGAGGTCCAGGAAGGCTCAGAGGGGAGGGCGGGCTGGAGAGGGACGAGAACAGCTTAGGAGAGGAAAGAATTAGGGAACTGAGGTAGTCTGAGCCTCTGCTTCCAGTCTATCTCAGTACCCAGCCAGGACACCTGACTTCTTTGGTTACGCTGCCCCTCTCTGCTGGACAAATTGTGGGGGAGTTCCCTTTGGGAACATCTGCACCCACTTTGCAAAGATCAAGCCGCCACCAAGGTCTCTCCGTGCCTCATCCCTCCCTTAAGCCACGCCTCCAACTTGCTTGCTCTGTCCGCCAACCTGCCCCTAACCAGTCCAAGTACTCCCTTTAACTCCTCCTTCCCTTAGTCTCGCCCTGATAATGATAGGGCTTCTCCCTAAGCCCCCAAAGAATTCCCACTTATTGTGGGCTCCTGGTCCTCCTACTGCGTGTGTCTGGCTGCAGTTCAGCTGTAGGGCTGAACGTGTGTCTGCCGCGACCTCTGCGGAGCCGAGCTACCTCTAGTGATTCCGTTATGCGCCTCTCTTCTCTTCTGCTCAGCTCTGGGGAGCCCCTGGGGCCTTCCCGGGGCTGGGGAGGTGCAGGTGACCCAGGTAGTCACTAGCAAATAGGCACACAGAGTGACATCGCTCTTACTCCTAAAGGCACCAGGTCTGTTGACGTAGGACCCAATGTCCTGAGGTCTAGGAATTCCGCAAGCTGGTAAAGTGCCTGAGACAGTCTGACACTTGAGAAAAAAATAAAATAAAAATTGGAGGGCGAGGTGATGTTGTCTTGAAGCAGCAACTTTATAGTCTGGGATGGTCTTGAATTCTTTGTGATTATCCAGCTTTCTTCTCCTGAGAAATGTCGGGAACACATTTTTTTAACATCCGGCCATCGTGGGTGAGTAAGAATGGAAACTTTTTCGTAGGGAGGGGAGAGGAATCAACCCTTGGGAGGCAGAGGCAGGTGGATCTGAGTTCCAGGCCAACCAGGATTATACAGTGAGACCCTGTCTCCAAATCCAAAACTAACCAGACAGCTAGGCATGGCTCTGCACGCCAATACTCAGGGAAACTGGGGAGCTGAGACAGATCCTAAGGGCTTTATGGGCCAGCCAGCCTAACTAATACAGCAAACTTCTTGCTCAGTGAGACCCTGTTCCAAGGCAACAAGATAAACAGCAAAATAAAAGTACATCTGATGTTCCGCTCTGGTCTCCAACTGCATTGACACAGGCAAATGCACTTGTACACTCGCATGCATGCAACACACACACAAACACACACACTTTTAGGGCTGGTGAGGACACTCGGTACTAGACAGCTTGTTTAAATTATGAAACCCTGGCTTCAGTCCCCAGTAAATAAGCAGGAGCTGGAGAGGCAGCCTAGCAGTTAAGAGTGCTCGCTGCTCCTTCAGAGGACCCACGTTCAGCTCTCTTAGCACCTACACTGGGCAGCTCACAATCACCTGTAACTACTTTAGTTCCAGAGGGATCCATCACCTCTGGCCTCTGCCAGCACTCAAACTCATGAGCACATACACACCCACAGAGACAAAGAACCAAACAAAAACTCACACGGGTCTGGGGGTGTGGCTTAGTTGGTAAGGTGCCTGCCTAGTGGTATACAAGAATTCCCCAGGGCAAGTCCTCACAGCCCTGGTGTAGTGGGCCTAGTGTGACCAGACCAGAGGAAAGATAGACAGAGGCGGGGAGCAGGCAGAGACCCGGAGAGAGGCAGGCACGATGAGAGGGGAGGGGGAGTAAAGGGACTGTGGTGGCCAATAGGTATGTGTAGGGATGATGGATTCCTGTAGCTGAAAACTGGGTGCCTAACTGACTGGTAGCCCATCTGGCTCTAAGCTTGGCCACTTTTCCCGCCTTGAGACAGGGTTTCTCTTGCAGCCCTAGCTGTCCTGGTACTCACTCTATAGTCCAAGCTGGTCTCAAACTCAGAGATCTGCCTGCCTCTGTCTCCCGAGTGCTGGGATTAAAGGTGTGCGTCACCACCACTCAGCTTAAGCTTGGCTACTTTTAAACTGTACCTTAGAAAAGTCACACCTCCGCTAAGACCTGACTTCCCACCCACCCTCTGAGGTTTGAGAAATTTCTGGAAGGATTGGTTGAGGCGACACACCACAGAGATTTCTTGTACAGGAACTTGGTGTGAACGGTCAAAGCCTGAGATGTAGAAAGTTCCCGATCATGTGCTGTTCCTTCCGCACAAACTCCCAACAGCCTTGTCAAAATTGTGTGGGTTTCCTTGGTCTCAAGCAGTCCAGGCCGGCTTTGAATTTGCTCTGTAGCTGAAAGGTCCTCCTGCCTCTGCCTCCTTAGCACCGAGATTATAGGCCTGTCTACTTATTTATTTACTAACTTATTTATTTATTTATTTACTATTCCTGCCCACCCTGATCATCTTCTTGGTATCTTTTGATTTGGTTTAGATTTTTGGTAAGCTACACCCAAACTCCCAAATATTGTTTATAAATGTTTACATTTAAAGGGAGATATTCTATAGAGATTTGCATTTGTATGGATCTTGGTTTATTGATACAAATTTAAGGCCAATTTTGTTATTGAAAGACCCCAACCCTAGTCTCCATCTTAAGATGTTTTTGTGATCAAATAGGCCAGGGAAACACAGGCAGTCTTGAGACCCTTGAGACCGGCTACACCTGTCAAGGGGCAAAAGCAGGACACCTGTGGGCAGCAGAAGCAGCCTTGAGAAAAACACCCAGTCCTTTGTGTATCGAAGCCCAGGGGGGCAGAAACGGGCTGAAACTGGCTTAATTTAGACTTGTTTTTATCCTGTTAAACTTGTTTTGGTCCTGTTAGACTTGTTTTTGTTCTGATGTTGGTTCCCCCCCCCCATATGTTAATTTGAGTTGACCAATGATGTTGCTGTTGCTATGGTTCCCCGTTTTGTAACCCTGAGACCTTATAAATGCTTGCTGGAAAAACACTAAGAGGGCTCAGTCTCTCTGGAGTATTGAGTCCCCCATTGGCACCTTTGACATTAAAGAATCCTTTTGCTGTTTGCATTCATTGGCGTGGCTTATTGAGTCTGGGGGATCCTTCCCTGAACCCTAGAAATTAGGGTCTTTCAGTTATATGTATATTTCTGCTCTTGATTAAGAGTACAGCTCTTAATTGTGCAGCTCATTTAAAAATTTAATATATGATTAATAAATCCAGGTTAGTAGATACTTATCTATACTAGGAAAACTTGTAGTCATGTTAGTTAAGTTTTCTAGATATATAGAAATATGTTTTGGTTAGACAGATAATATTCAAACCTTTCAAAGACCTATGGAATATGGTATTTAAAATGTTTTAAAAACTTCTTGATGCCAGGCGGTGGTGGCGCATGCCTTTAATCCCAGCACTCGGGAGGCAGAGGCAGGCAGATCTCTGTGAGTTCGAGGCCAGCCTGGTCTACAAGAGCTAGTTCCAGGACAGGAACCAAAAGCTACAGAGAAACCCTGTCTCGAAAAAAAAAAAAAATTCTTGACAATGAGACACATCTGCTCCTGGCAGCACCAATCTACTTCAAGAGAATGATGGGTATCAAGGAGGCTCCTTATAGAGTTGATTAGACATTTGGGCAAGAAACTGCTCTTGTCTGCTACTTGATGTTATGCTGAATAAACCGGACATGCAGGACCCACAGAAAAATGACTGCTGAACTTGCATGAAGGTGAGATGGTCTTTCGGGGTTCCTGCTTCATAAAAGAACAAAACAAGTCTACAGGACACAGAAAAAAAGTGACTGATAAACCACCAATATAGGTGGAACTGTCTTTAAAATTTCCTGCTGCATGGAAAAGTCTGCCAAACACTATGGGCCTGTAGGCTGATGAGATATTAAAAATGCACATAAATGAGAAATTAAGTAAACGTTAGAAGGAAGAAGAGCTATTACTGGGTCAGCTGCTCGGCCGTCATGGCTGACAGTGGAGCCTAGATGAGCCTCTTTTTTTTTTTTCTTCATCGTTCTTTCGGAAGCACGTCTCCCCGTGTAGCCAAGGAAAACTTTGCACGCCCACTCCTCCGGCCTCCACACCCACAGCCTGGGATCACAGTCACGGGATTACACGCCTAAAGCTGCCTGTTCAAAAATCACTTAGAGCTATTTTCTCAAAAATCCTTGATGTGATTGTATACATACGTTAACTGCTGACACATGGACAGTTGTTTTTGGAAGCCCTTCTGCTAACTGTCCTTCCTAAATGACTTTCTTCCCGACAGCACGCCCCACACTGGCCTCCAGGGGGCTCTGCAGCACCGCGCAGCTGTGTCTGAGCTGGACACTCCCCTAGGACTCTGTTACATGGATTTTCCTGTAAGTCTTAGGCTTGTGGCCAGTAAAATCGCTGAGGGCACTTGTCACCAAGTCTGACAACCTCAGTTTGTTCTCTTGAAAGTTATCATCTGATCCCCACAAAAGCATACACGTAATTTTAAAACTTAATAAAAAGTTCTTTCTTTTTCTTTCCATATATGTGTGTTTGCCTGCCTGTGTGTATGTACAATCTAAATACATATATAATTTGTCTACACATACATATATGTGTGTTTCCATGAAGAGGCCATGTATCCAGCCAGCCCCAGAAAATGGCAGAACTTGGCAGCTTCGGCCACATGGTTCTGGATTTAGAGTTAAGGACAGAAGCAAGGATTTATGGAATAAAACCGCTGAGGCCAGGCAATGTGTTGGGGTGTCCCTGAATGGAGGCCCAGAGAGGCCATTGTGTGAAGCTGTGAAGGAGAAGTCTGGATTGCCTTAGGGACCCCAAGGTGTTAGAGATGCCAGGGTCATGGCATACTTGCCGAGGAGAGCTGCTAACGGAGTGGAAACAGCCCAAGGGAAAGAAGTGTGTTGCACTCAACAAAGAGGAGCAGAGTTGGAGGTCTGAAGAGTGCTTTGACTTCAGACATGGAGATGCAGAGGAGACGCAGTTTGGAGTTTTCCCATCTATCTGGTTTTTGATCTTACTTTGGTCCAGTATTTCCTCACTATTCTCCCTCCCCTACATTTTGGAATGGTAATGTATGTCCTGTGGCATTGTATGTTGGAAGTATGTGACCTGTTTTTTGCTTTTGATTTATGGGGAATTATAGCTAAGAGATCATAGGAGCCTCAGAGGTGACTTTGCACTTTGGACTTTTAAACGTTGCTGAGACTGTGATAGACTCTGATGGCTTTTTAAGTTGGACTAAATGCACTTTGCGTTACGATATTGTTACAAGTTTGTGGGGGCCAGGGAGTAGAATGTGGAGGTTTGAATGTGGTTGGCCCAGTAACCTCAGAGTGAGTGGCACTATTAGGAGGTGTGGCCTTGTTGGAGTGGGTAGTATTTGGTTGGAACCAGTTCACTCTTGCTTGATCTGGGAAGTCCTGTTCCTCTCTCTCAAACCCTGCCCTCTCAGAATCTCCAACAAAGAAAAGGCACCAAAAGGCCCAGTTCAGCATTCTTGGCCCCCGAGGGGGCTCCTCCCCTGAAGTTGCCAGCAGCCCAAGACCCCACCGAAAGCAGTCAGTTTTGACCATTGTTGGGCACAAACCCGACTTGTGGCAGACAGTCATCATCCCTCAGCCTGAGCTCCCTGCTTTAGGTAAGGTGCATCCTGCCCCGATCTCTGGGGCTGGAGAGCTCACCAGGAGTTTGCTTTTGCTCAAATAAACCTGTTCTTTTGTTCTTTTATTTTTTCAGTTCGGCTTGATCTGGCTTACTGCACTGGTGGAGAAGCCTATTATTGTGACACAGAAAACCTAGTAGGTATGGCCTTCCACTAACAAGTGTGGCACTGTGGAGTGAGTGGGCTTTGAGGTGCCCTATGAGCAGGCTATCCCCCAAACCTGCAAGATGAAGGGACCCCCAGCTACCACTCCAGCACCTTGTCTGCCTGCAGACTGCTGTGGTCTCTGCCGTGATGATAATTTACTAAGCCTCTGAACTGTAAGCAAGTCATCCTAATTAAATGTTTTACTTTATAAGAGTTGACACGGTCACGGTGTCTCTTTACAGCAATAGAAACCCATATAAGATAAGCACACCTACAGATACAGCTTTTGATGTCAGATGGGAGCAGATGAAGGTAAGGAGGACAAAGAGGAAGCTAGGACTTAGAGACAGGCAGAGGGCTGAGGGGAACACAAGAAGGGACAGAGCAGTCAAGGACTTCAGGAACAGGACTGGAGTGCCAATGTCCTGCAAGAAGGGAAAATCGTGACAGATCTGGTGTGGCTACTCTCAGGTTGCGCCGAAAAATCCTGTAAGTGGGATTCTATGCTAAAGTACAGAAGGAACCCTCAGGTCAGAGACCCCTGATAATGAATTGTGCTGAACCCTCAGGATCCCAGGTGGCGCTGTTAACCTGACAATGTCTTGTTCTTTGACATTTTATTTCAAAGGGGGAAATCACTGTGGGGAGCAGCGGGGACCTGGCCTGCTAACGGAGATAAGAGAATGTGTCAAGTTCCCCCTGAGGAGCAGCGGAGGGCTGAACCCTGAGACCCAACACTTGAGGCGGGGTTCACATAGTCTGGGTCCCGCCCTTAAGGCTTTGGAGTATAGCGGTGGCATCCCAGCTGTCTGCCCAGACCTTTTTTTATGGCACTTCTCGTGTGTGTCTGCCGATCCGATCCGTGAGGGCACAGCCGGCAGCGTCACACAGGAAACTTCCAGTTGTGGGTCCTGGCTGCGTACTGCAGGACAACGGAGTTGGGGCATTGAGGCAGTTGCACTACAACTCCCAGCAGGCTTCGGAAAGTCGCAACCCACAGCTCACAGAGCTGAGCCCCAGTGCCTTATAGGAAGTGTAGTCCTAGATCCCGGAGGCTCGCCCACAAATCCATAGGGACAAGGCAGGGAGTTGCAAAGCCTTGAAGGCGCTTGGGAAAAGGCATTTTCAGCTAAATGTGTAGTGCTAGGCGCCAACATGGGGCCAGAACACCCAGTCACCTCAGGTCCAGCTCATCGGGAAATGAGCCCAGAGGGCCGCTGGAAGCTCCCTTGGCTCACACGAATGGGTATGCTCCAGAGACTTTTGGCAGGAAGCCTTCCAGGTCAGGGGAGGGAAAAGGAGGAAGGCTTGTCACATCAAAGGGACAGCCCATGGCCCCAGGGAGTCGTTGGAGGCTCATTTTTGTGACCAATGGCCCAGAGGTTCTCTCATCAGGACCCAAAGCCGCAGAGACTCCCGAAGCACAGAAAGTTCCCGTGCTTCTGGCCACAGGTATTCATTATCAGAGTTGCTACTCCTGAGCTCACCTGAATAGCCTTCAGCTTGTTCTGGAAGCGCAGGATAAGCTCTGGCCATTTCTCCGTGGTGAGAATGTGGAGTTTCTGAGGAAAAGGAGGAGTGAGGATGGGGCTCTCTCCCTTTCTCTCCCGTCAACCTCGGCAGCTTCCGCTCACCTTGCCTTCGTACAGGATTTGATGCACTGGGCAGATCTGACAAACGGTGCCTGAGCCAAAGATTTCCCGCAAGCGGCCCTGCTCCAGCGCCCTGCGGAACAAAGGGACAGAAACACTGTAATCCCCAGACTCCTGCCCTGCAGCCGACCACCGGCACTCTCTCCCTAAGGCTGCTGGGAAAGACAGGTCTAAGCATGGGACAGGGAACAGGGGACATGGCAGCGGGCCCAACTTCCACCACAGCTCCACAGCTCAGGGCTGTGGTCCCAAGATGCAGGTGCCACCCATGCCCTACCCAAGACCTAGCCAGATCCAGCAGGCTTAGTCGTACCACTGCAGGCACGATGAGGCCATCCAGTGCCGGGGTTGCCAGCTCCAGTACTAAGTCAGGGATGACAGATGGATGTCTCTGCCTCCCACCCTTAAATGACCTCCCTTTCTCTTAGAAGCAACCTGCCCAGGACCCGGAGACCGTATACCCCTGTAGGAATTGGGCAGGTCATCATACAGGGTGTGGGTTGGGTCATGGGTAGACACACTCCCGTCCTCGTGTGTTCTGAGAGGACCTGAGTAGCCTCCCTGTATGGTCATACTTCCTTGTTTTGATATGCCAGTAGCCTGCACCTGGTCTGCCCTCAGGAGGCTCAGGCACCTCCTCATAGTATCCTGTGCCAAGGCCTTCAGCAATACAGAATGGTGGGCCCAGAGGATCAGAACGGGAACTGAGGTGTGGTGGCCCCTGTGTGACTCAGTTTCCATCTGGAGTCAATTCTGCCTTATAAGTCCAGTGGCAATGCCCACCTCATTCCCAATCAGCACAGGCCGTACACAGAGGCTGCTTCCATGGCCGTCAGGAACCCAGTCTTTGTCCACTTCAATGAGCCGGCGGATACACTCCAACAGTTCCTGCTTGTCAAAGTCCTGGGTGGATCCCGTAGGAGTCAGGGCTCCAGATTCACTCAACCACCCTCTACCCTCTCTCCTTCTAGAGCAGACTGGCCACTCACTGGCAAGCAGAGGCGCCTTAAAGAACGTAGCAACCTCTCCGTGTTGAGCCATGGCCGGAAGAGGCATACCTGCTGGTCCCTTCCCTTGTATGCTTTGAAGCCTTCAAAGAGCTGCGGTGATACAGGTGAACAGGGGAGCATTGTTCCACAGCATAGCAAGAGACACATCTGTACAGACAGAGACAGAGAAGGACAGAGGGACAGAGACACAGACGTGGAGACTTCAGAAAGCACAGAGCAAGGCAGCTGTGGCGTTTCAGCCTATTAACTCAGCTATGCCGAAGGAGCACCATCACGCTTGGTTAAGGCAGCTTTAAGGGGAGCCTGGCACACAGGGTAAGATGGTGTCTCAGAATCACCCCACGCATGGAAAACAAAGCTCATCTAATATACAAAGTTCTCCTACACCGTTTTAAAAGTCTATCCTAGGGAGCTGGAGGAATGGTCCATTAGTTAAGAGCTCCGGCTGCTCTTCCAAAGGAACCAGGTTCAATTTCCAGCCCCTAAATGGTGACTCACATTTATGGTACATGAGTAACTCAGTACCAAGGGATCAGGTGCCCTCTTCTGGCCTCTGCAGGGACTGCATGCACAGCGATACACTGACACAAAAACTCAAACACACAAAATAAAAATAAGTCAGGAGGTGGTGGCACACGCCTTTAATCCCATCACCTGGAAGGCAGAGGCAGGCAGATCTCTGTGAGTTCGAGGCCAGCCTGGTCAACAAAGAGAGTTCCAGGACGACTAGTGATGTGGGAGTGTCATATATCAATCTGTTGATTTCATTGGCTGAGCAATAAAAGAAACTGCTTGGCTGGCCCTCAGCTTAGAACATAGATGGGAGGAGTAAACAGAATAGAATTCTGGGCGGAAGAGGAAGTGAGGTCAGTCTCTGCTCTGCTCCCAGACAGACGCCATGCTCAGCTCTCCCGGGTAGACGCGATAGCTCTGCTCTCTGAGGCACACGCGAT
>NW_026067916.1:7498370-7617199 GCF_014885135.2 Alexandromys fortis | reverse complement strand
GCACCTTGGGGTGCTTACAAACATCATTAGAAATGGGCTAGTCCAGGTGCGAGAATTAGCCTATAAGGGCTAGAGTATGGGCCAAGCAGTTCTTTAAATGAATACAGTTTGTGTGTTGTTATTTCGGGCATAAGCTAGCCAAGCGGCCGGGGTGTTGGGGACGCAGCCCCGCCGCCGCTCATATTTCAACAGACTAGGGCTATACGAAGAAACCCTGTCTTAAAAACAAAAAACAAGACAACAAAACCAAACCAAAACTAAACAAACACACACAAAAAAGACCCTGCCTCAAAACCAGGATGGAGAACAATTGAGAACGACACTCTTGTCAATCCCTGAAACACACAGGGCAAAAAAAAATCATTCTGAGAACTTAAAAAATCTCTTCGGCTATTGGAAGAACTCTGGCAGTTGGGCGAGGCTTCTTTCTGGGAAAAAGGCTTGGGCAGTGAGGGTGGAAACTGGTACAAGATCTACAGAGAATAGTTTAGTGACACTGTTCAAAATGGCACACTTGCCCTTTGACTCACTAGAACTAGAAGTTGGGCAGAGACACCCTTGCATTCAGAGGTCACCGTCAATCACTGGAGGGCACACATCCCTGCTGACCCTCCCTGAGCACAAGGGATTCTGGACTGGTTATGTCCAGGAGGCCCCTTCCTGTTGGCTTCTGACGTCATGCTTTCTCTGCAGACCTAGGGGAGGAATCTGGGTCCTGAGTTTGAGGAAGACAGGACAATAGCCTGCTCCTGCTGGGAGAGTTAATGGTGGTCATAAAAGGGGGGCGTCCAGCAAAGGCCCCAGGTCAGAGGTCCCAGGTCAGCAGGTGAGTCTTGGATGCCATGTGGATGAGGCTGGGTCATGCAGTAGACATTTTTCTGTTTTTTTTTTTTGGGGGGGGGTGTTGAGACATGGTCTCACTAAGTTGCCCACTATTCTCAAGCTCACTCTGTAGTCCCGTCTTGAAGTCATGATTTTCCTGCCCCAGACTCTGCTCTAGCTGGGATGATAGGCATGGGTGCCAGGTAAGATCTTTGTGTATGTGTGTGTGTATACATGCGTGCACCATGTGAAGGTGAACGTGTGCATCTGTAGGTGCGTGCTTATGGAGGCCAAACTCATATGTCGTTCTTCGGATGATGTCCATCCTGGGTTCTGTTCATCGTTTGCTTTATGCGCATTGGTGTTTGGTCTGCATATATGTCTGCATGAAGGAGTCACATCCAGTGGAACTGGAGATTCAGACAGCTATTAGCTGTTTGGTCTGCATATACATCTGCATGAAGGAGTCACATCCAATGGAACTGGAGATTCAGACAGCTATTAGCTGTTTGGTCTGCATATACGTCTGCATGAAGGAGTCACATCCAATGGAACTGGAGATTCAGACAGCTATAAGCTGCTGTGTGGGTGCTGGGAATTATACCTGGGTCCTCTGGAAGAGCAGCCAGTGCACTTGGTCACTGAGCCACCTTTCCAGCCCCCCATCCTGCTTTTTGTTTGTTTTGAGACAGGGTTTTACTGTATAGTCCTGGCTGTCCTGAAACTCACTCTGTTGACCAGGTTGGCCTTGAACTCAGAGATCTACCAGCCTCTGCTTCCTGAGTGCAGGGATTGCAGGGATTAAAGGTGTACACCACTCCCACCCCACAGCCCAGCCTGTTTTTTGAGAAAAGGATTCTGATTGGGTTCTGGAGTTTACCAGTTTTCGGGGACCCTCCAGTGTCCACCTCACCAACAATGATATTTTAAGAGTGAGTCGCTGCACCTGTTTTTTTTTTGACTGGGTTCCAGGGATCAAACTCAGGTTTTCATGCTCATGTGACAAGCATGTTACCAACTGTGCCCGTGGCTCCCAGCTCTCAGATGTGTTCTTTTTTTTTTTTTTTTTTTTTTTTTGGCTGTTCTCCAACTTTATTTGAGATTCAGTAGGTTAGTTCTCATCCACATTGACTGTCTGTAGATTTTTGAATGTGGTAACAGGCACGTAAGTTACCAATGTGTAGAGTTTGTTTGGTGAGTCCTCATCCTCATTACGTTTTCTGGACAAACGTACCCGGATACGATATGGAACATTCCTTATTCCTTTGGCCCAGACGGCTTTATTGAGCCTGGTATCAATCCGCACATCTGGAGTCCCCATCTCCTTCATGGCAAATTTCCGGATTTCTTTGAGTGCCCTAGGAGCACGCTTCTTAAAGCCCACGCCATGGATGCGCTTGTGAATGTTGATGGTGTATTCTCGGGTCACCACCTCGTTGATGGCAGAACGGCCCTTCTTCTTCTCGCCACCCTTCTTTGCGGGAGCCATTCTGCCGGGCCCAAGCTCTCTCAGATGTGTTCTTAATGGTGTGGTGACCGAAGGTTTCTGGGGTGAGCGGAGAGTGACAACCCTTCTATGTCTCTGGGTGGTGACATGATGCTTCCCCCACACACCACCCTGCATCAGACACTCAGCCTATGGGGAAAGACAGCCACCTTGGGCAGGGCAGCCAGCATGGGGGCAGGAGCAGAGGGAACCAAAATGTTGCTTTTTTTGTTTAATAGAGTGAGCCAGAGAAGCTGAACAATGCGGAAAAGATATCTTGAGATGAAGAAATGAAAAAGTTGGAGCGGGGTGGGTTATTCAGTTGGTAGAATGTTTGCCTAAGACGCAGGAGTCCATGGGTGCGCCGGCACCCAGTTCGCGAGCTTAGGGCAAGGGGGCTGGAGGTTAAAATACACAGACACACACAGACAGAGAGACAGGGACACGGGTCATCCTTGAATTCCCCAAGAATGCCCCCTTTATTGTGTTCAGGGACAGATTATATAGAGATAGCCACGCCCCAGCCAAACCCACCAGAAACCACTCTCCTGCCATCAGGAACTCCTGAAGGTCTCGTCCTCAGAGCAGCTGTAGGCACTCAGATCAGGGGATTACAAGAAATTCAGGATCTGAGGTCTCACGGCTCCCAACAATAAATCATGAACCATCGCACAGGGTTGCTGTCTAGATCTCTCATCCAGGGCTGAACACGTGGCGGTCCCTGGTTCTCAGCATTTTAGTCTTCGCATTAGCTGTCACACACTGCAGACAGGAGCTTCTCACTGAGTCGTGCGGAGCTCACATTCAATCCCAGCACTCAGGAGGCAGAGGCATTTACCAAGTCTTTCTCTGTTCTGCCATCCAGCTCCCAAATAATGCCAAGGAGACTGATTATTAATTATGGAAGCTTGGTCTTAGCTTAGGCTTGTTTTTGACTAGCTCTTATAACTTAAATTAACCTATTTCTATTAATCTATGCTCTGTCTGTCACCTACCGCTCATCCTGATTCTGTGTCTCCTGGTGTCCCTTATGTGCCTAGATTCATCTCCTACTTCCTTTTTCTCTACCCAGAAGTCCCACCTACACCTCCTACCTAGCTATCAGCTGTTCTTTATTAAACCAATCATAGCAATATACCTTCACATCTTCTACAAATATCCCACAACATTTTCCCCTTTTTGTCTAATTAAAAAAGGAAAGGTTTTTAATTTTAACAGAGTAAAACTATATAAAAAAGGACAATTACCAAGTAAGAGTTGCATTCACAATGTTTAGTCCTTACGTATTTGGCAAATTCAGAGAAAGTACCGAGTAAGCAGGAAGTGCAGTGAAAACAACTTTCAAAACTACAGAGATGACAGAAGCAGCTTTTTCTCATCTTGTCTAGTTCTCCCTTCCTTCTCTTCGCTCCTCTCTTTCCTATGAGTTTTCTTGTGCTGTTCAATGTCCGGCCCTCATCAAGCTAAGAAAACGTAAGCACTGTGCAGACCCCTGAACTAGAACACCCTCGATTCCGTGGAGGAGATGGTGTGTGGGTGGGTTGTACAAAACGCTGTGGTCAGGATGCGACATGTGAACCTCGGGAGATGCGTCCCGCTTTCGGCCACCATCTCTGGCCCATCCTCCACACACCTGGGAAACACTGTTAAGCTCAGTCTGTTCCTCTCGATTGCTGTGGGCACTGGAGCTGAGCAGGCACAACCTGTTCTTACCGCTAAACGTGAGCACACACCAGCACCCCCGGAGCCTCCTAGCAGGAACCCACCACTCCCTCAGCCATGCCTTCTCCCTTCCATGTTGTCCCAAATGCAGCAACCTCAGAGGCTCTGTCTGGTCCACTCCATCCTGAGACAACCACACAGTTCACATCGTGACCATCTCAGCTTGCCTAGGAATGAGGGGACCCTTGTGACTCTCCACGGTTGTCACATGCCCTCCGGTCCTGTAATATCACTTCTGTGATGAGACCCTCCTGGGTAGAAGGGCACCCTGACCACCAGGGCCCCTTTCTCTCCTCTCAAATAGGCCAGTGACAGTAAGTGTGACCGAAATAGTATTTTGGGAGCAAAACCCTCCCCATGCCTCCTATCCCTTTTTATTGTCTTTTGAGACAGGATCTCACTATGTATCCTTGACTGTCCTAAATATAGACCAGGTTGTCACTATATAGACCAGGTTGGCCTTGAACTCGCCAGAGATCTGCCTAGCCTCTGCCTCCTGAGTGTTGGGATCACCACACCCAACTTCATAGTTCCTATTGCTCATATAAAGAAAACAGAGGGAGAGATTTCTGTACTCACAGGGATGAACTTCTAGGGAGAGCCTTGTGCTGTAGACTGATCAGTTGGTTTTAGCATGGAGCATTCTAGAATATGATTCAGAAGCTCACGTTATAAAGATTGGCCTTCAACTCCTGATCCTCCTGCCTCTACCTCCTAATTGCAGAGATACTTGCTTCACGTGGTTCTGGGGATACAAGCTGGGCAAACATTCTGCCATCTGAGCCCCAGTTCTACCTCCCGGGTTCTTCACTTCCTCTTTGGCTACCTCCAAGCCAGCCAGGAAGGCTCTGGAAGATTCTGAGGAGGCTGTAACTGCCCAGGGAGATGTGGATCTGTGCTTATTTATTTTCTACAAGAACAGGATCCTTCTAGAGCAGTGGTTCTCAGCTCTTCTAACACTGACCCCCCTTTAATACAGCTCCCCATGCTGTGTTGACCCCAACTATACCATTATTTAGATGTTACTTCATAACCCTAATTTTGCAGCTTGCAAAAGTCCTGGGCTGAAGTCCTTAGGCCACTGCGCAGGTAAGTCTAAGGGGAAGAGAGGAGGGAGGCCAGGCCAGGAAGGGAGGGGGAAAGGAGACCTATCAGGGATCAGCGGAGAGGCAGAGAGCTAGGGAGCAAGCCAAGGAAGGCGGCTGCACAGTGCTGTGCGCAGCGACCGTCTCTGCAGAGCAAGCGTGCTGGCCCAGGACTAAGGCACTGAACCACGCCCCAGCCCGTGTCTGTTCTCCCCACCGTGGAAAGTGAGTTTCCCCGCATTCCCACAGCAGAATTTGGCTGTGTGGGCCTTGTTGAATAAGCATGAGCCTAAGAAAAGAGGGACACAGATGACCATGAGACCCCTGGAACTCTGTGAAGATTTACCGTGAAGAGAAGAAAAAGAATAGCCAAGATGGGGAGCCCTGCTGGCCAGGGCCTGTCCTCTACACCCCCAACTCTGGAGGGGACTCTGGAATGCCTGGGTGCTCTCTGAGCCTCAATTTCCATGGGGATGTGTTGTCTTACAGTGCAGCTGTTAGGCTAATGGAAACCTTCCAGATCGCCTCACCACCTGGTGTACCTGGGGTGTCCTTGTCACCAGCAAGGGCCTGGGCCTTTAGGAGCTACGCAGGCTCTTTTGTTGTTTCCACAGAGGATGAGAACCTGTGGGATCTTCCCAGACTAATGTGGTTTGATGGACTAAGACCCCTGAAAGGTTGCCATTAATACCCCCCAAAATTACTTCACCCAACTGCTGACTGAGATGAGCCTAGCACACAGGATACACCATAAAAACCTGGTTAACAGCATCCCCAATCAGCAGGAAGTAGTCTGGAGAAGAACTAAGCCTATATTCCCAAATATTGTTTATAAATATTTCTTTACATTTAAAGGGGAATATGCTATGGAGATTTGCATTTGTATGGATATTGGTTTATTGATACAAATTTAAGGTCAATTTTGTTATATGTATATTTCTACTCTTGATTAAGGCTTGTGTTTGTGCAGCTTATTTAAAATTGTAATGTATAACTAAGAAATATAGGTCAATAAATAGTCATCTAAAATAGTCAAGTTTGTAGTCACGTTAGTTAGATTTTTAGATGTACAGAGATGTATTTCAGATGGATAGGGATTCTTCACATCTCTCAATGACTACATAATATAGCATTTAAAATGTTTTAAAAACTTAAGATTTTTCATGACAGTGAGACACATCTGCTCCTGGCAGCACCAATTACTTCAAGAGGAAGATGGGCATTGAAGAGGATCCTTATGGAGTTGGTTAGCCATTTGGGCAAGAAACTGCTCTTGCCTGGACTATTGTATAAACTGGACATGCAGGACCACAGAGAAATGACTGCTGAACTTGCCTAAAGGTGAGATGATCCTTCGGGGTTCCTGCTTCATGAAAGAGTCTTCCAGACATTCTACAGGACACAGAAGAAAGTGACTGACAAACTGCTGGATACCATGGGCCTGTAGGCTGAAGATGGATGCCCCAACAGTACAAAAGGACTTTGGGTGACTGTCCAGGCAGCGAGATGTCTCTGTCAATTCTAGAGTTTTAAAAGTTGCTTACAATGCACTTCCTGTTTACTTAGGTGATATTATATCCTTCTGGGGTCTTTGATGGAGTTGAAAAAATGTATAGTTATAGTTTCCCTTAGTTATGATAAAAGATGAAGTAGATATAAATATTGTAACTGTAATTCTTGCTTGATACCTGTTTTGTTATATGTACTTTACTATGTTAAAATTAAAATCTTCCTTCTTTTTAAACAGAAAAGGGGAGATGATGGGGGATTCCCCTCTAAGCTGTGATTACCATTGGTTAATAAAGGAACTGCTTTGGGCCTATAGTAGAGCTATAGCGGAACAGAGCTAGGCGGGGACAACTAAGCTGAATGCTGGGGGAAAGAAGGAGGAGTAAGAGAGAAGCCGTGTAGCCCCCCTGGAGCCAGACGGAACTTTAGCTGGTAAGCCACAGCCATGTGATGATACACAGACGAATAGAAATGGGTCTGAGGGGAGAGCAGACAGCAGGTGATGAGCGAGGACAGGCTTGGTGGAGGAAGATGAGGTAGAGATGGGAGGGGACCAGGGTCACGGAGGAGGTCAAGAAAGAGGAGAGAAGGCAGGAAGCGAGGGGACCCAGACCAGAGGCCCGAGCACCACGGTGCAGTTGCCGCCTGTCAAGGTCATGGTTTCTGTTGCTGTGAAATACACTGTGAACAACACCGTGACCAAAAGCAGCCTGGGGAGGAAAGGGTTATTTCTGCTTACAACTCTCAGGTCACCTCCCTCCCTGAGGGAAGACAGGACCTAGGCTCAAACAGAAACCTGGAGGCAGGAGCTGAAGCAGAGGCCATGGGGGAACACGGCTCACTGGCTTGATCCCTCTTGACTTGTTCAGCCCTCTTTCTCATCCCGTGCAGGACCGCCTGCCCAGAGCTGGGCCCTCCCACAGCACCTACCCCACAGGCTCGCACACAAGCCATCTTCGCTACTGAGGGGCCCTCTTCCCCGGTGACTCTAGCTTGTGTCAAGTGGGGAAGACAGTGACCAGCGTGCCACTGGAGAAGACGGTGAGAGCAGAAGACTGGGTTTCCAGAAGAAGGGTCTACAGACCCGGGGGAGGGGAGGGGGAGCAGTCAGGCAGAGGCAGGGACAGTGCAAGATTTTCAGCTGCTGTACCTAACTAGTCTATGCATCTTTCCTTACTGACTCAGAAACTTGGTTGGATGCTGCCCCCTAGTGGCCAGTTTTGGCACAACAAGCAAAAATGATTCTACACTATTTTCCCTATTTTCCATTCTTTTAAAGCAAATATCGTTTTCCAAATTGGTTAAAAAAAAAAGTAGAAATCACAGCGTCACCGAAGAACAGAAGGCTGTTTTTAAAACAGTGACGTAGGAAACAGCCCACAGCGGTCAAGGAGAGGTTGCTGGCGCCCACATTGACAGCTAGGCTGGCTCTGGCTGAGGAATAGCACTGGAGTTTTAGAAAAGTTAGACCTATGACATTTTGTGTGTTTTTTTTTTTTATTTTGTGTGTCTGTGTGTTTGTGCATGTGTGTGTGTGTGAGCACGCGCATAGGGGCTAGAGATTAAAATTGAGTGTTTCAATCACTTTAAAAATTATTATCATCATCGCCATTGTCATCATTATTAACAGGGTCTCACTAAGTAGCTCTGGATTGCTTGGAACTATCCATGTAAACCAGCCTGATCGCCAGCTCATAAAGATCCGAGATCCGCCTGCCTCTGAGGCCGGCGTGCTGAGATTCAGGGCCTGTGCCACTACGCCTGGAGACTGCCTTCTGTTTGAGACCGGCTTTCTCTCTGGAACTCGGAGGTTTATATTTGGCTAGACGGGGTGGGCAGCCAGCTTCAGGGGCTCTGTCTCTGCCTCCCCAGCAGTAGGATAACAGGAGGTCACGCCACTCTCAGCATTTTTGTGTGGGTTCTGGGGAACCGAGTTCCGGTCCTCACGATGGTACGGAAAACATTTACTGCGTGAGCCATCTCCCTGACACCCTTCATCTTTCATCAAAAGCAAGGAACTGAGAAAACCTCTTAACATCCTGGGAAGTGTTAAAGGAGACAATTTTAGTGGGTGAAACTGTCCCTGGTCACTTGAGCACAGCAATAAGGAGACTGCACAAAAATATCTAATACTATAACTTAGAAACGTTTTAGCATCGCCTGCTTTAAACGTTTTCTCTTTAAATCTCGCTTTCCTGCACTAGTCGGTCCATGATTGTTGACAGTTGGTTTTTTTTCGATCGTTCTGTCGAAGCGGCGCTATATAAATATCTTCTCAGTTGAATCCGTGTCCTTTTTTTCAAAAAATGCCTCTAGTTTTGCAGTGGCTTTGCCTCCGCTTCCCTCTGCTCCCCGAGTTGTTGGAGATAAAGCCCAGGACCTCCAGCATGCTCGGCAAGAGCTCGTCCACGGAACTAGACACTTACGCCCTGGATTCTTTATTGTTCGTACAGTCTCAGCCTGCTATCGCTTGGGTATTGGCGATGGTTAAGCGCCCTGGCAGCCCTGGACCATGACGACCCAGCTTTATTTCCGTCTCTGTGAACTCAGGTCGCAGATGGCGAGTGAACATACAAATGTCCTCATCTTACCAGAGGCTCCCTTATTTCCAAAATCACCATTGTAAGGGGCCGTCGGGTCTGTCCGCACCCAGCACACGCAGGTGAGACACTCGGCACAACACCAGGTACACACACAGTCAATACAATCTTAGTAATGATTCTTACCACGTCCTCGGTCTCAGCAACTTCAGGTCTCATGATTTATGGTCCATAGAAAAATCCTCACAGTCGCTAGACCTGCACAGAGACCACACTGTGAAATAAAAGCATGCTTTAGCTATTTAAATACATATTGTATTTAAAAAGAAAGAGAAAATCGTTCCCGAGGCTGTAAGTGGATGCTTTTAACTTCCGAAGAGTTAGAGCACCACCTTGTGGCCGAATCGTAGTACGACAGCTGTAACGAAAGTGCTTTGACTTGTAACAGGACCCTCTGTATTGGGAGGTGGTAAATAGATCCCTCTTCATTAAAGGAGAGGTAAAAAGTGCTTCACTACAAGAAGGCAGTTGTAGCCCCTCCTGAAACTGTCTTCGTCCTTCCGATTTCCCCCAGGCCAGGAGGAGGTTTCCACTCTCCGAAAACGAAGTAGTTTCCTTCAACAACTAAAGGGGAAAATGCACTTTTAAGCCCTTTATCTGATATAAACTTGTGATTGGTAGGCATCTTCTCAGCATTTTGTTCTCCACGCTTCAGCCACTGCTGACGTGAGGAACCTGTGAACTCCGTGGACCCGGCTCCGCGTTCGGACTTCGGAGGTTTCTCTGTTGGAAGGAGACAGCAGCAGATTCCGAGGAGCAGGAAAACAGACTGCGGACTTGAAAGACGGTCTTGTTTTTATTTTACCTTGGCATTCAAAAATGGTGGCTGTTTTACTAGTTCTTTTAAAGTGTGTTTTGTATCTCCCCCCCTACCCCGTTCTTGCTCTTTCTAGGGGGGTTTCTCTGCGTAGCCCTGACTATTATTCTGGAATTCGCTCTGTAGGCCAGGCTGGCCTCAAACTCACAGAGATCTGTGCGCCTCTGCCTCCCACGTGCTGGAATTATAGGTGAGCGCCATCATGCCCATCCCTGTTCATTTTTCATCTTCTCTCTCTTCAAATTCAGAATTTGGATTCCTCTCAGGTACAGACTTTTCTCCTCACCCAACTAAGCATTTTTGACAGGAGGTGTTTACTGTGTGATGACGGGAACAAAGCTCACTGCATATAAGAAAACATTTATGAAGGTTAAAGGAAGGACAGTACCACCTGGCCCTGCCAATCATATGAAAATGTTAAGAGAACATAGCAAGCATTTCCCCCCCTTTTCTCCCCATCCCCCCTTTCCTCCCCATCCTCCCTTTCCAATGAACATTTTTAGATACCTGCTAAAAACATTGTTGTCTTGGCCAAAGCAAAAGAGCCTCTTCCAAGCAGGCATGTGGCTGTTGAGAAAATCTGAGGTTTTTCTTGGGAGGTCGGCACTAAACCCTTTTAGGTAGGTAGACTAGCTCTTCGTACACTAACTGCGGCGGGGTGGTGGGGAGCTTCTCTAGGCTGTTCTTGTAGAAGACTAAACATCAGAACTCTGTCACAGCCTCTCAACTCCGTGGTGGAAGAAGCTGTCTCAGAGAATAAAGTTATTTGCACAAATGAGATGATCCCAGTTCTATAAATATTGTCCGATAAACACAAATAAATCAATTAGTTAATAAAAGGGCAAGTTCCTAAGCAGACAAGTAGGATTTAGCAACACAGTTCTAACTTGAGAATCTCAAATCCTCCAAATGCAGAAAGGGAGCCAGGGCACAGGATGTGTGGTTCTTGGAAAGACCCATGCCAACAGCAAACACAAGAGCAATCCCACTTATCAAAGTGATGGTATAATTGTTTTAAAGTCTACATGAATTTCATCATCGATTTTAATTTCATTGTTCAGAATTAATGTTCCAGAATCAAATGTTTTATCCCATAAGCCTGTGCTTGCGTTCCTGGCCAAGGTCCCCTTACTTACCTGAGAAATTAATCCAGGATGGTCAGAGGGTCCACGGCAAAACTTAAGCTGTGGAAATTTTGTTGAGAGCAATCAGACTTTTTATATCTTCACCAGAAAGAGAATTTAATGGCAACGGCCAGAATCAATGCAGTGTAACGGCGTAAGCGAATGCAGACAGATTGTCAAAATATAGACAGCTTTAATGGAGGAATAGACTTACAGAACCACCGTTCCCGCGGAGACCAGGAAAGCAGAAGCGAGCGCTGGCAGCAAGCTCGCCAAATTTATAGGAAAACTTTAGCCTGAGGCGAACACGCCCCCTAAGGGGTGGGACTTATCCCTACAATGCAGCCCTAGTTGGCGGAACCCAATGACATTTGCAAGCTCTACAGGGCGCTCTTGATTCATGCCCGAGACCAAACGTTCCATCAGACTTCCACGCTTCCTTTGCTGCTGGGGATCAGACCGAGGAGCCCAAAGCAGCCGGATGCTGCACTGCCCGAGGGAGTGTGCTGGTGTAGCAAGAACTGCAGAACTGGAAGGACAAACGTGATGCCCACGAGTCACAGACTCTTACCCTGCAAAGCCTATGACGACACCTCTGAAGGCAGCGGGGCCAGGCCCGCTCCATGGTTCTCTACAGCTTCCAATATGTCATTCATGTGAAGCATATTGATAGTTGTTGGTAATGGTGCATTGCACTGTTTCTCTTACCAGATTCCAACAGTTCAAATGTAACTTTTTTCACTTATTGACTTGTCTGATAGCACTGGCCAGCTAAAATTAATTTCAAAAATCCATAAAAATTCATATAAAATAGTGAACCGATAGCAAGTCCCATAGTGCATTTCTGTTTGGCTTTAATGAAAATCTTCCGAGCACACTTTGACATTCCCAAATGACTTCTCCCCCTGCAGGTCTCCAATTACTACTCTAGCAACATGCAGATCAGTAATGGTGTCCTTAATGGATCTCACCACGCTATCAATTAGAAGGAGACCACCCTTGAAGTTGAATATAGGGTGGGGCATTTGCTAATATGTATATTTTTTAAACTTTGAAATCCCCAATAGTCTTTCATATAATGTATTTTGTAACAATTTTCTCATTTAAGACATGTATCTTGGAAAAGTAAAACTCACAAAGATTAAGTGTAATATGAAAATTAAAAATCCTGGGTCCTGTGTTGTTAGTACTATGATATGGGGCTTCATATGTTTCTGTATATTGTATGTATTCATTGCTTGTTCTTCCCTTTGAGACAGCAGTCACCGTGTTGCTCAGGCTGGCCTCAAACTTCTGATCTTCCTGACTCTGTCCTGAGTGCTGGGATTACGGACAAGGGCCATGTCTCGACAAAAATATTTGTTTCTTAATATCAAAGATTGTTACAGGGGGCTGGAGAGATGGCTCAGAGGTTAAGAGCATTGCCCCCTCTTCCAAAGGTCCTGAGTTCAATTCCCAGCAACCACATGGTGGCTCACAACCATCTGTAATGGGGTCTGGTGCCCTCTTCTGGCCTGCGGGCATACACACAGACAGAATATTGTATACATAGTAAATAAATATTTTAAAAAAAAGATTGTTACAAACAGTTTACATGTAATGCACCAAGGCACTTGTGCGTATTTGTACATTGGGAATACGGTGCTCAGGGAGGTGACCGCACAGGAAAAAGGAAACAGGTAAGGATTGTATAGAGTGCAGAAGCAGTTACGTGAGCAGGATGAGAAGCTACTTCTGAGCATGCTAACTGCCACGTGGCCAGTGACGAGCCAGTCTCTCATGAGTATCAGGTCCTCCCTCCTTCAGCCTTCTCTGTAACCTGCTAAGTTCCATTTAAATACAACCAGAAAGTGTTTCCCAGGTCTGTTTCTCAGAATGTCATTGGTGAGAAAAATCTGGAAAACAATTATGACAAGAGGTCAGCCAAGTTTCTTTCTTCTTTTTCAGTTAATGTTGTGTTTATTTTGTAAGAATACTTAGTAGGGTTATGTAAAAAGATTGAATTTATAATAGCCACTTAAAGACAATTCTTCTCTTTCAACCACTGGTCTTTATTCTATTACCCATATTTTAGGGTATCCTTTAGTCTAAAACATATCTCTTTTCAGAGGATCTAAACTATACTCTTTTGTGCTGCAGACAAAATATCTTTGTTTGCTTTAAAATGGTACAAGCAGAGTAGATCAAACTTCCACATTTACAGAAACCCATACTGCAAGGATTGACCAATACCTCCGAATATTATTTACTCTGTTTCATTCAGATAGAAATGAAATTTATAATGCTTATGTTTCCAATCATTATACTTTTCTTTTTCTTTTCTTTTCTTTTCTTTTCTTTATTTTTTTTTTTTTCGAGACAGGGTTTCTCTGTGGCTTTGGAGCCTGTCCTGGAACTAGCTCTGTAGACCAGGCTGGCCTCGAACTCACAGAGATCCGCCTGCCTCTGCCTCCCGAGTGCTGGGATTAAAGGCGTGCGCCACCACCGCCTGGCCTATACTTTTCTTATGTTATCATTCTGACCCTCAAGTTAAAACATGTCAAATTCAACCATCAGCGCTATAGCCACTGTTTATGCCAAATAGTAATAACATGAATTATTATATGAATTAAATCCTATGACTCAAACATATTCAAAGTACATTATTAACACACTCCAAGTACAGTAAGATTGAAATACTATGCCTTACCTTTATTTAAAAAGACAGGCATATCAGTTTAATCATATGTCTCTATAATATAGCAATAAACTAGCGTACTACACAGGCTGTGCACGTGGAAGAAATGAAGAGGACACAAGACATTGCCTTTACTATAAGGGACAGGAAGATTACAACAAATCTAGGTGCAGAAGGGGGCAGGTAGGAAGGCAGCAGCAACAAGCTCCTGCAGGCAGGGCTTGCAAGCTTACCTCAGCCCTGGCCCTGATGCCCACACAGCAGCCTAGCCCAGCCATGATCAAGGCCACCCACACCTTCAACATCCATGGGAAGATCAGCAGCAGCGGATCATCAGAGAGACGTCCATCTGGTGTCTACATGAGGTAAGAATGTTTGTTAGCTGGAGGATCTGCCAACAAACCATAGACATTACGCAACACTACGTTTTGTCTTCTGTGTGGATTCCTCAGAAAGTGAGCTTGGCATTTTAGATCTAATTCAAGTATATGTGGAAACATTAGACACGTATTTTGAAAAGGTCTGTGGACTGGATTTGATATTCCACGTAGACGAGGTTCACAATGATCTCGCAAATGGGGTGTTATCGGAGACCAACATGAATGAGATTGTTACACCAACTACAGAATAAATCGGGGAAATCTGAGGCAGGCTGAGCAGGAGCTGCAGCCCATGGCGTAGCAGCTGGAAAGAGTATGACTCTTCCTGAGAATCTTCCAAAGTATTTTGGGAAGTAAGTTCCCGGATACAAACTGTCAATCATTCAAAAACTGTTGCTGTGGGAATGGGAAGAAGACTACATCAGTAAAGTGCTCGGTATAAACCAGGAAGACCTGGGTCTAATTTCTCAACACTCATGTAAGAAAAATGCAAGGTGGCCTATGTTCATAATCTCAGTATTGGAGTTGGAGAGATTCTTTTAATAGTCAAGAGCATTTAATACTCTTCCAGAGGTCCAGAGTTTAGTTCCCAGCACACACGATGGACGGTTCAGAATTGCCTGTAACACCAGCTCCTGGGGATCCGGTGTTCTTTGGGCTGCTGTGGATACCCCACACATGTGGCATGCATTCGTGCATACACAAAATCATACAGATAAAGAAAAACAAACATAGTTATCATTTAAACAGGAAAGCAGCACCTAGAAGGCAGAGATAGTAAGATCCCTGGGGCTCAGTGGAGAGCTAGCCCAGCCAATTGGCAAGCCTCAGGTCTTGGTGAGAGAGTTTCAGGAAACAAACGGGATGGTTCCTGAGGAACAACACCAAGGTTGGTTCTGACCTTTATACGCAGGAGCACAGTCATGCCCATGCATACACGTAAAGATGTACACACACACACACACACACACACACAGAGACACACACACACACGATGGCTATTCTTGGTTGTCAACTTGATTGCATCTGGAGGTAACTAATACAAAACTGGAGGGCACACCTGTAAGAAATTTAATTTGAAGTAGGAAGATCTACTTCTAACCTGGCTCTCTGAGATAGGAAGACACACCATTAATCTGTGCCACGCTTTTACTGAAAGCCTACGTATGGACACGAAAGAAGGAAACTTATGCTCTTTGCTTGCTAGTACCAATTCCTTTGCTGGCATTAGAGCGTACTCCTTGGGGACCCAGTGTATACTGAGGACTAGCTGAGACATTCAGCCTTGTAGACTGAGCAACAACTGGATTTTTGGACCTTCCATTCACAGCCAGCTGCGGTTGGATTAGCTGGACTGTAGCTTATAAAACATTCCAATAAATCCCCTTTTTATTTATATGTCTCATTCTATACATTTAGTTACTTTAGAGAAGCCTAACACAATGTGTGTGATGTGGGAGTGATTTCTTATTAATAAAGAAACTGCCTAGGCCCCTTGATAGGCCCACCCTTAGGTGGGTGGAGTAAACAGAACAGAATTCTGGGAGAAAGAATTTTTTTTTAGGAGTCGCCATGGTTCTCCCACTCCAGACAGATGCAGGTTAAGATCCTCCCTGGTAAGCCACCTCGTGGGCTACACAGAATATTAGAAATGGGTTAGATCAATATGTAAGAGCTAGCCAATAAGAGGCTGGACCTAGCTGGGCCAGGCAGTGTTTGAAAGAATACAGTTTCCGTGTAATTATTTCTGGGCATAAGCTAGCCATGCGGGCGGCCGGGTGCCGGGGACGCAGCCCTGCCGCTAATAATGCAACATGTGTGCATGTGTGTGTGTGTCTGAGGGGGGCGAGGAGAGGGAGAGAGAGACACCAAATAGAGAAAACAGGTTGTATTTATATATTTTGTTTACACATATATAATAATAATTAAAGTAAGAGAGATCATGAATTTGAAGTGAAACAAGTATTGAGAAGGAGAAAGAGGAAGAAATGTTATTTTAATTAAAAGATTTAATTAAAAATAAGTCAAACATTCAAAAATCTCCAGAAATTTTATGTTATAAGCTTATCATAAAATTAGAAGTCAGGTATATATAGCACAATCTAAAGCACAATACTGGTTTTGCACATGGTAACTGATTGATAATAATTTTTTAGTATTCTCTCTCTCTCTCTCTCTCTCTCTCTCTCTCTCTCTCTCTCTCATGTGTATGTCTGAGAACACATGTGGAGGTCAGATGACAATCTTTATAAATCTGTTTTTTGAAACTGTCTCCAGACTGGTTCGGTTCTAAACTGTTTACTGACCCAAGGGCATTGCTCTCTTGACAAGGGATGTCCTGGTAATGATGTATATTTCTACGAGTATCTGTGAATACTTGGATCACCCCTGTGTAGTGGCATCTCATTTGTATTTTAATAAATAAAGCTTGTCTGAAGATCAGAGGGTAAAACAGCTCTACTGGTGAGCCTTGCAAACCAAGCAGTGGTAACACATACCTTCAATCCCAATAGCCACACTAATTGCTATAGGAACCGGTGGTGCATGCCTTTAATCCCAGAACTAGAGAGGATTATAAAACAGGAAGAGACAGCTCTCAGACACAATCTCATTCTGAGATTCTTGGAGGCAGGATCACCATTTCAGACTGAGGTAGAGGTAAAAACCAGAGGCTGGCTGCTTTGCCTTTTGGATCTTCATATTGAACCCCAATTTTTGTCTCTGAGTTTTAATAATCATACTTTTGGTGCCCAACTTTGGGGACACAAGTTAAAAACAAAAAAACAAAAGCTGTTTGCCTGAGGCTTTTTAGCCACTAGCCCAGGCCAAAGCTGGAATTGGAATTCCAGCTCTAGGAATCTGAACCCAAACCTAGCCATCAGGTTTGGGGAAGCACTAGCAACTCAGCTCCCATCAGCCCCTGCTTAACTTCCTTCCGGCATTTTGTATCACACAGTCGTACCAGTATGTCTTGCAGGCAGGTCATTGTTAATGGTTACACATGGTAGTCATCTGTACGAGTAAAGTTTAAAATACCTTAAGTGTAGAGCTTTTCCATCATGGATATAGGAAACGGCAAATAAAGACAATAGAGAAGCCAAAGTCGTCATGAAGTTTGACTTTGGCTTTACTCATTTAAGGAAAATGAACAAACTAACGTAAATAGACCCACCAGAAAGGTCTCTTCACAGAAGAGCTGAAGAGCGTCCACTCTGGTAGCAGGATCCTCACTGACTGAAGACTCTTGGTGGGTTCAGATACACACGAACCTCTACGAAAAGGAAGTCACAGGGCTGTGTCAGAGGACACAGCTCACCGCTACTGGAGCTGGGGGTGCTCCGGCCATGGACATACGAGGAAGAACAGACCAGGAATTCTCAGGATTTTGAAGCTTTCCAAGAGGTAGTTCACACTAATATAACGAGATCCGTGTTCCACACCATAAAAAATGGAGACACAGGAAACAAGAAACCAAGTTTCTGAAGAGAGATTATTGAATGAGATAATTTAGAACACTTACCGAAAGATGGTTAGAATAATTGCATTTTAATTCAAATTATTGAAAATATACCTTTCTTTAAACAATTTTTTTTTTAGGTCTGGCCCTAAAGGAAAAGTAAAACACCAGACCCTCCATTTTTCTTACTAACAGAGAGGCCAAACGACTGTGGAGAGAAGGTGTTCACAGGTTGGTTAGAGTTCCCAGCTCCTAGGACAGAACTGAGAAATAATGACCTCGGGTTTTGGGGTGTATGTGTTATAATGTTCCTGACCTAAACAAAGAGTACTCAGGTCCTATAGAGCTGCTGAAAACCCAAGGGTCTAGTGACTGTAACCTGAAGACTGTTCTACCTCCTGAGGATCACCCCTACATTCAGGTCAGGTTAAAATTCATGGCAGCTAAAGGGCAAAACAATATCTGCAAGCTCCTCCCCTGCTCCTTTATCTTCGGACCCAAGACCCCAAAGTTTGGCTGTACCATTACTGAAAATGTGTTTCCCACCTGCTATGATTTTGAATTTTCAGCTTTAATGTCTATTTGGTCCTTAGTCCTATCTCTGGACCAGGCAATTGCAAATGCTACCCAGCATTGGGTAATGTTTAACATACTGAAGGCAACGTGCCCACAAATGTGACACCCGGCAGTTGTTGACAACAACGATCAAAGAACAAAGATGGAAGAACAAAGAACTCTGTTCAAGCAGGGAAGAGGAACTGGACAGAATACACGAGACAGATCAATAGCGAGAAAATCAGGCCAGCCGCATTTCGGGTAGAGCACCTGTGTAAACAAAGTGATTTTGATCTCGATTGCTTATCTAAATGTATCTGGGTCTCAGTCTTTATTCTTCTTTGGGAGGAGACACACTTTTGCATCTCACTTCCTGAGGACCCTGAACAACTGCAGAGGCAGCAGCTCTGGGCGTTCCTTTGAAGTCTGTACTAAGGAGGCCTTCCGAGCACAGCTGAAAGTGGGCTGCGCCATCATTAAAGGATGCCATTAAAGCCAGGAAGCCAAAACCTGCTGTAGCAGGCTAAGCTACTTATTTATTTATTTTCCACATTAAAAGAATATCGAGCTGACCTCAATAATGTTGCTCAAAGGGTCTCTGCTTGTTTACATGGGAGCTAACCAGCTCTGGGCCAGTATTGTGTTTTATGCATCCTATCAATGATTTTTAATGATTTCTTTGAATAAAAATTTTAAAGGGCCAACTTTAAACATACAGCATTTCATTTAATCCAAGGAATAGATTCTTAGAGTAAACTAAAATAATGCTTAGGAAGAGCAGCCGTCAACAGTGCTCAATACTATGCAGAATGCGGTGGGCTAGAAAAACACTTCTCCCAAATTTCAAACCCGACTCCACGTGTCTTAAATTCCAATTCCAATGTATTTCTCTAGTACACATTTTTCTGTTTGACGTTCGGATTTGCACAGAGCCTGATGTGCTGACGGTGCAGGAGAGCCATCCCTGTCTCTCCACGGGCCTGTGGTGGAGCAGATCCTGTGACCAAGGAAAGCTCCACCAGAGAACAATGAAGAACAGCCATCACCTGGAATAGATCAGTGTCTCTGCGCTTCCAGTTGGTTGAGCACCATTTCTGTGGCCGGAGAATTCCTTTCCAGTTCCGCTCTCCTTCTCCCAACTGTCTACCTTACCACCTCCCTTGCGCCCCGCCCCCCGCCGTGTGTACTTCCTGCGGCTTTATCCTGCAGAAGCAGCCTACCTGGTCATTGCTTGCACATCACACTATGTCTCGGAGAACCAGAACTGCTACTCACAACACAGTGAGTGGTGGCAAAGTGGTGTTCAGGGACTGGATCGCTCGCTATTTACCCTGGGGAATGTGAGGCAAGAAAGGTACAGGCCTGAGAACCCAGGGCAACTGCTGAGAAGTCGGGAGTGGACGCTTTAGAACAGTCTTCATGGCAAAGAGCATTCCTGTGGGCGTTCTTAGTAAAGCTTTCGAAAGACACAGGGTGAAGCAAGTGCCTGTAAAACAGCAGAGATGACTTTACCACCCTGCTGAGTTGATTACTTGTAGAAATAGGGCTAATGAACTGAGGACAAGTAAAAAGAGCCAAGGTCAAATCTGAGTGTCCTCACAAGGCACCTCTGCAAAGTTTATAGATGAGCCCTGGCCACCTGCAGGGGAAGAGCAGGTGTTCTTGGGGATAGGCCTGGTCAGGCCCGTTTAGAGCAATGGAACTCCATTAAAAGCAGAACAGAATACCCTGCTCTACAACTTCTTAACCCCCGTTAGGCCTTCTCCACAACCCCAGACTGCACCGCCTTTCCTGGGCTCGATATTCTGGTCCACCACTTCAAAAGACTTCAGCTTTACCAGAGGCTAGACCAAATCTAGAAACTCATAGGATCAACCTACCCGAGCTCACAGAGACCGAAACAGCCATCAGGCAGCCTCCATGGGACTGACCTGGGCACTTTACATACATGTTACAGTTTTGTAGCTTGGTCCTCTTGTAGGTCTCCTAATAGTGGGAACTGGGTTTTTTTTTTCACTGACTTGTTTACTGGTTTTTGGGACCCTACTCCTCTGCATACTGGTCTGCCTTGCCCAGTCTTTTAAACATGGGGAGGTGCTTAGTCTTCCTGCGACTTGATATGCCGCGTTTTGTTGATAACTCACAAGAGACCTGCCTTTTCCGAAAGAGAGATGGTGGGGGAGGAACTACCACTGGGATGTAAAATAGATAAGTGAGTTTAAAAAAGAAAACAAAGATAAAAGCGAGGGGGAAAAGGCTGAGTAGAAAGTTCTGGACCCTTCCAGGATGGCAGCTGTGGAGTCCTCTTGAAACGCCATGAGCTCGGTCAATGCCATGACGTCCGCTTCACTGGACTGTTGGAAACACTTTACTCCTCTGAGATCCCTGGCGTCTCGTTTTTTAGAGATTTTGCTGGGGGACATCTATAATCGCCATTTGTTTCTCTGATTACCTGTGATACAACCCATTTCCCACCTTTTTTATGTTTTTAAAAATTCCTGCCTTTCCTTGATGACAAAACTGCATTGAGAATCCTTCCATATGATCCCAGTCAGGGTGGCTGTCTTTAAGAAGGAAAATGACAGCAAAGGCTGGGGAGGATGGTAGGGAGGGACCAACCTGCTCATCGCTGGGCATCGTAAACTGCTACAGCCACCGCAGAAGTCAGTATGAAGGTGTCTTCTCACTACTGTGACCAAGCATCCTCATTAAAAAAAAAAAACTTAAGGGAGAAAGAGTTTATTTTGGTTTACAGTCCAAGAGGGCTGTGTTCCACCATGGCGAGGAAGAACAACAGGAGCAGGGGAGGCCTCGTGGCATGATCAGGGCACTGGTGTCACATTGCATCCCGTCTCACGAAGCAGAGAGTCATGAATGCATGCTAGGGCTCAGATCAATGTCTGCATTCTGCATGGTTCAGGATCCCTGCACATAGAACGGCCCTGCCCAGATTCATATGGGTCTTTCAACATGAATCAACGCAATCGTGACCATCTCCAGCAAGCATGCCTGGGAGGCTCCTTCCCATGTGGTTCTAGATCCAATCGACTTGGCAGTCAAGGGTGCCCGTCACTAGGGGGTTTCTCAAAAGCTAAAAGTAGGTGTACATTTTTGACCTTAGTCCTCCTGACCTGGTGAATTTTTTTCCATGTATATTGTAGTCGGAGGCTGCTTGTTCGTTCCTGACCACCAGACCCGAAATAATCACACAGAAACTGTATTAATTACAATACGCTTGGCCAATCACTTCAATGTATTGCTAGCTAGCTCTTATACCTTAAATTAACCCTTTTCCATTATTTTATATTTTAATCACGAGGCTTGTGGTTTGCCGACAAGGTTCCCGGGCTACATGTTTCCTTCGGCGGCTACGTGGCATCTCTCTGACTCTGCCTTCTCTTCTCCTCTATCTCTGCTTGGAATTCCCATCTTGCTCTGTTCTGCACTGCAATAGGCCCAAGGGAGCTTCTTTATTAACCAATGGTAATAGAACATATTCACAGCATACAGAGGGAACACACATCAGTATATGTGACCTTCTTTATCATGCACCCTTATTTACCTAAGGGTAAATGCTGGTGTTAGTTGCCACGTCCACAGCAGTGACTGCCGTGTAGTGACAAAATGCCTCTGCGCTGGCTTTTGCCTGCTGAAGGATTGGGGTTAGAGCTTCTTGGAGCGAAGCCCCAGGTGGTCCCCCTGGCAATCAGCAGTCCAGAGAGGACCTGATGCCCTAGGCAAATCTCGTATCTGGAGATGGCCCTGAGAGCGAGCCCTCCTGACACCTTGCCTGATCTTTCTCTGTATTTCTTAACTTTCTTGTTTATAGCTGACCGCTTACCAAGAGATCAAAGTACGTCCTTGGCTCGGCTCCACTGTTCAATAAAGCAGTCCTTGAGGAACTGAAGTATGCCCCATGCCACATGAGCCTGGGAAACTTTATTATTTATGAAACAGAAGCGGCTAAAGTTGATATGTTATGAGGGAATCGTCATAGTGAATCAGATTTAGAGAGAAAAGGAGAGTTAGAGAAAATTCCCCTTTATGAAAAGATTAGCTAGATCTCAGAAGCCCTGGAGTCTTTATAGTAAGAAGGAAAGAAAGGAAATTATTGATAACATGAGACTAGTTTTAATATATTGGTATAGGAACTATCATGAGAAAATGAGAAAACTATTAGGGGATATGGAGCAAAGAATAAAAACTATATAGATGGAAAGCTAAACACAGGACCCTGAGAACTAGTCTCCCACGGTAGAAAGTAAATAATGGTGTGAGACAGAATTCTAAAAGACAAAACAAAACTAAAAGTCCTTGCCAACATCTTGAGCACGGAAGGGGGAACACGTAGAAAGGAGCACGTAGAAGAAGCTCTATTTTGGTTATGCTTAATCTTGATTTATGTCTGGAACCCTGAGTGGGGTGATGTAATGAACCTGCCAACTTCTTTGATCTGTTTTGTACAAAAACTGAAGCTTTACAGAAGTAAAATTGCAGCAGATTTTCACTACACAGTGTGTCTGTCTGTCATTTCCCTTGCATCGTATCCTGACTATCCTATCCTTCACCCTGTTCTCCCGTGGATAGCGGTCTCCGAGAGGGACGGTCCGCGGCAGTTAGTAGGTCAACTGTAGAACAGAGGGAAAAGGGCTCAGGCATACGGCTTGGTTATGACTTACCAACAGTCCTACCAGGCAAGTGAGCTTTAGGAAAAGTCCTGGAGAGTCCAGTACTCAGCAAGACCTTCATAATGAATTGTCAGCTCCTGGTGGAGATGGGGCAGCCACTAGGAGAGTCCTGAGACCAGTATTATTACTAGAGGTCACCAGTGAAGCTTTAGGAAAATGCTACGCAGGCATGAGATTTCCAAATGCACATTCAAAATTCTGATCAGAATATATATGTTTATATAGAATTGATGGTGATATTCACTCATGGATTCTCCTGAGGATTGGACTGTAATTAGCCACAAGTGGACTTTTCTTTGGACCGCCAACTTTCAAAAAGACTAATTGGAGACTTATTTATTATGAAAGCTAAGCCTAGGCTTAGGCTTGTTCCTAACTAGTTCTTATTATAAACTAACACATATATTTTTTTTTATCTAAGTTCTCTTAAGTGGCTTGGTTACCTTTATTCTACACTGTTCATCCTGCTCCCTCTCCATGTGGCTAGTGACTCGGTTTTCTTCCTCCATTTTCTTCCTCTCTGACTTCTTTCTGTCCACAGAAGTCCTGCCTCACCTCTTCCTGCCTAGCTAATGGCCATTTATATCTTTACTAAACCAATCACAGAGAAAAACATCTTCACACAGTGGTAATGAATAACCTGCAACAAGTAGCTTTTAACTATTCACTACCGAGTCTTCTAAATTGATTCAGACCATCTATACATGTCAGAGATTATTGTGTTGATTTATTTTTGATTCTCAATGACATTTACTGATGTGGATCACAATAATCGTCCAACTCCTTAGTAGTTTTGTGCAGTTTCAAACACACACTTCAGAGAACTATAGCTTCTGTCAAGGTTTCAGGGGTCTGTTGTTTCGAACTACTTGAGCTATTTACTGACAAATAAGATAAATTGATACATTTTCCAAGCCCTGTCTCAGGGAAGGAAGGACAGTTCCTTGTGGAGCTGTTGAGGGTCTTGTTGAAGTACACAGGTAATGCAGACAATGGCTGGACTTCAGATGCAATGTACAGAACACCGCTAGCTCTGCTGAGATCAAGGTAGAGAATGGTTCGGGAGGGGTTCCTGAGGAGACCCAGACAGCTCTGCTCTTTGACTCCTTAATCTGCCAGGCCCTAAATCATAAATGGCAGTAGTGGCAGAAGAAGATGGAACTTAAGGTTCTGCACATATTTTATTTGCAACAATTTTTATTGATAGATGAACTAAGACCAAATATAGACCCCGTTGAGACATGATGGTTACTTTACTGTAATACAATTATTCCACCAGACCAGAGGTTTTGGAGTTTATTTGATCAGATTCTAAACCCTCACGGACCCCTCTTTCCAGCTTCTATCACTATTAAATTTTCTTGAGCCTTCTCTGCTCTCACTGTTCCGCCAGCTGCGATTCTTCCTCTCAGCTCAGTGGACAAACTCTAGTCCATGTCTGAGCTGGGCTTGCTGCAGGGACACGGGAAGATTTCCAGACTTGGCGGAGTCTACTCTCTCCTTTAATTTTGTAACGGTTTTATCCCCAGGTTCATTTTCCTCAGCTTCCCTACTTGTCTTTTTTAATGTATGCTCATCTGTTATACATCATCCCATTATGCACGCTGTATGCATGCGCACCTGTTACTGCTGCTGTCTAATGTAGCTGATAAGGTCTGCCATAATTAGAGTTTATCATTTCCTTTGTCTGCTTGCACATGTAAACTCCATGTTCAGGCTCAGGAATGTTCCAGCATCTTTATCCTTCAGTCTCTCTGTTCTCCCATTCTCCTTGAGAACTATTTTAAGTCCGTCTCCTGAGAGATAACCTGTATTAGCTCTCACTGCTTTCGGAGCAGGTGACTTCATACCTATTTCACCAAGGAAATAATAGACGTCAAAAGGAATCTTTTTTTTTTTTAACCCTCTTTATTCGAAAGCTAATGTCTATATCCGCTGTCTTTTCTCTTGTTTACTGGTTTTAGTTTTCATAAGGTAGTAGGTTCTAAGCTTTGCCTCCACATGACAATGTATAAATATATTCTTGTCTGGACTGAAACACTTGTTGATAAACACAAGAAGTTAAACTGATAGTTTCAATATTTATTAATAAGGCTGATACAACAGCCTTTATACAGCACAGTTTTCATAAGTTATCAAGATACAACTTGTGTATGGTCACAAAACCAATACATGTTTTTACATAGAGTGAAACTCAAGACAGATTTACAAGCATTTTGCTCTACACAATTGTCATGTATTTTTCAGGTCGGTTTATACAATCAATAGCCCAGGAATTTGCATTTGTTCATTAAAATTTTTTTTCAGAGAGTTAGGTAGACAAAGAAATAATAAAAAGATTTGCAAATCACCAAGAAAGCATGCAACACATGGTCAGAAATGGGACACATCCCTAAGTACTTCGTGTTTTATTGGAAACAAATTTTATTAGGCTTTAAACTTAGACAAGAAACACCCTTTGAAAGAGACGTGTTGGTAAGATATTAGCACACACACTGGTCAGTACAGGAGCACCTGAGCACATCACTGAACACAGACACAGACACAGTTGAATGAGAATCACAATCACATGCTGACTTCCAGAGGATGGGGTTAGTTCAACAGCTGCTGTGTTATCAGAGGTCTAGCTATGTACAGGGTAACAGATTCAGAAAATGCTCTCAGGCTTCCTATCGGATAAAGAACTTGATTAAACGATTTTTGTTGACTGTGCATCTTTCACAACAGCCACACGAGACATACAGAAAACATAGATATGTCCTATTCCATGAGACTGTCAGCTTCATGCATTCATTCCTGTTACACTAGAGGCCAACAGCTATTCAGGGAAAAGCTCCTGATGAGTTATCAAGCGTTCACTTTCATTTCAAACTCAAAAGGAGGGAAAGTCTCTCCTGTCCATACATATATTTATAAACACATGTTGCTGTAGTCGGCTAATTTTGGACTATTTGACATTATAGCAATTAAAATAAGTTTTTAAAAATATTGTTAGTTATGATTTAAATAATAAAGTAAAAAAATACTATAGACATCTTTATGGTATTTTAATGAAATGAAGCATTGGTTAAATCATTTCTCATAAATTGGGCACAATATAGTAACAAATCGTTTATTTTACTTCACATCACTGCCACCACTATTGTTACTATGGCTACCACCAACATCATAACAGCCATTCTAGAACGAGAATCAATATCAGCTGGTTACCAGCTATAATTTTCCCAGGATACAATTATGCAAGTGTGTGTGATTCCCCAAATCAACCTCATAGATATGCAGAGGATGTATATTTAACTATCATTAATTACTAAAATATGGACCGTATTAAGGATCAAGGGCAAGTGCTATCTCTTAATGTTGAGTATTGTTCTTTGAAACAGAAATGCTAATCAAACAAGTTCAGAGTCACCAAAATTTTTCTTAATATTAAGTAAAACCAGAGAAAACACCAGCATCTTGCTACGAGTGTCACGTAATCATCTGTAGCAATGATTCTATAATTCCCTGTTTTTATAAAAATTCCCTCTGTGCTTTTTCTTCTCCGGTTGAAAGATTTCTTACTACTCATCTTTAAACCAGCCAGCGACTTCTGTCTTTGACGACTCAGTGGACTAGTAGGGAAAACAAAATGCTTCTCAAGGTGTAAGTGCGGCAAGAAGTTTGATAGCCTAGTGATTAGAGATTATAAACTTGGTTACTGTTAAGATAGAAAAGCTAATTCTAGTAATAAAACATAAAGTAAAAAAATGGAAAATCATGTGTTGTGTTATTTACCAAAAAAAAGTAAAAAAAAAAAAACCACTAAGAGCCCCCTTTGCAATTAAAAAAGAAAGAGTTCCGTGGTGAGAAGGGCCAGTGGCATCCCTCCAAGTGCATTCCTGTAGGAATTGGTGTTGCATAGAACAAGTCCAGTTACAACCTAGGAGCCTGGTCAGCTGCACACTGGCAGGACCTTTTTCAAGGGGAATGCTGGTGCATGGTAAGAAGCCTGTCGTTGACTCTCGATTGATCTCATTGATCTAGCCCTATTGTTACTCCCTTGGAATGGAGGGGCAGCTGCCCTAGAAGGGCTTCCATTATTTCAGGTGTAAGAGCTACTCCTGTTGAGTTTGTTCTGATGGGCCTTCTGAGTGTGTAAGCTGCGACAAGAACGGAGTAAGCTACCCGACTGTACAACCTTCCACCAAACCCTCGGAGTACCAGAGACGGTAGAGCAGGCTAAGAGATGGACCCGAGTTGCCTGTGAAGAGCTTTTGATGTCCCACATCCTCCTAGACTCCTTTCCTCCCCAGTTGTGACTGGTGACAGGTTTCCAGTACAAGTGTCTGCTGGAAATATCCATGACAACCACCAATATATCTAGTAGTCTCTAAAGATAAATGTTAGCAATATCCTATCTTCGAAAATTTGCATCCCCCGTGTTCACTTAGAAGACTGTCAGTGGCAAATGGTATTGCATTGGGAGGGGAGAAGAAAGAAAATAGGGGAAAGAGAATGTTGGTATTTTAGGACAAAAAAAGTGAACTTGGATTTTTTTTAATGAGTATAAGATATACAATTTGGCATATACTAGAAATGTTTACTTCTAGGTTCTTGCATTACTTTCAAATTTAATGTTTTTTTTTCCAAAAATGAGAAAATTCAATATCCAGCCAATATTTTTGAGATGATTTCCTACAATCCCAATAAAGCCTCATCTTAAATAAGCTAACAACTTTTAGTTCAAGTACTCTGAAAAACAATTTTGTTTATTTTGGGTAGAATGTGATAGTGGAATAAGAGCTGTGGCTTCAGAAAATTTTGTATGACAAATAACTTTTATTTAACATTCTATCTTTTTCAGGTTAAATGGAAGTCTATTTAAGTGGAAGTTGAATAAAATGAGTCTTGGAACAATTTCCTCTTTTTATTCATGCTTATCCTTGGTTGGAAGTTGTTTCTCACATATAAAATTTGTGAATTAAAAAGCTACACAATAATTGTCTTTCAATTTGTATTTGGGAATGTGCTTTCCTAGTTCCTAGACCTCTTTATTTGCGCATCCTGGCATCCTGTTAGGAGGGATAGGAAAACACCATTATTTAGGGGGAAGGGAATTTGACCTGCATTTGAGAAGTGGTAACGTGCAAGGTCAGGAGCAGAATCAGGACCAGACGCCAGGACTTCGGCCTCGGCTGAGTGCATGTCCCGCGGCTCCCTGCTACTTTTTATTTATTGACACTGGTGGTGGATAGGGAGGGAGTGCTTCGTTTTGGCAATGCACACATTGGTTGTTTGGTTCTATATTATTAAAATAGATCAAATGTATTTTAATTTCCAACATTGATTCCCCCCCCCAGCCTTTCCCAACATTAGCTTTCTCACGATGGTATTATCACCAACAAGAAAGCAGAACAGGAGAAAGGACTTGAGGGTGTTGTCAGGGTGTTCATTATATTGTTATTGAGTATAGAGAAAAACCACAGAAAAATTAGAAAGTGACAACAGTTTAATCAATGTCATATGATAAAATATGATTTTTTTTTGCCAGAACAATAATTTGATGTCTCTGACAACACATTACGCAAGAGGAAGGAAAGACGTGGAATGACGCATGGAGGGCAGCTCCTCGTGAATGAGCAAAGCTCCTCATAGGGCACACCAACTAATCTAGAGGCCTGGATGTGCTGCTGAAAGTGCCTTGACTCAGTGGAACGTTATGGAGACTGTAATGGTTTCAAACAAGGGACATGTTTTGCGGGTCAGCATTCTCTTTTAGTATCCAGTCACTAGTTTTTTTTTGTTTTATTTCTAGGTAAATACAGTTTAATTTTAACCTACGATTATCTTCACTCTTGACTATTTTAAGTTACACCAAAAGGAGATGTGCTTCTGCCGGATAGAATCCAGACCTAGCGCTGTATAGCTTCCTAACGTAGACATAGGGAAAACATGCACGGTCCAGTCTCAAATCCATTGTTCACAACTCCTGCTTCATTTTCCCCATCAACACAGTCACCTTCTGGTCCTGTAGACAACTCAGAGATGCATCTTAGGCCAGAGTTCCAAAGCAGGAAGTTTTATGAGAATATAAGACCAAGAGTTTTGTCCTTTTCAAAACCGAGCTTCACTCGACCCGTCCTTTGGAACACAAGGTTTCTGTGTGCACAAACAATTGCTTTCACTTTACCTTTGACCGCCATAGAAAAACCTCTGTGCCTCTTAATTAGCTTCAGCCCAGGCTGCTCCAAGACTGCCACGTCAAAAAGTCAAATCTCCTTCCGCAGCTTCTCTTCACAGCTTTGAGAAATCCAGGGTCTCTGGCCTGTTTTCTTCGGTTTGCTTCCAACACGTGAACTTGAGGAGGCATGTTGTATTCCACAACAACGCGGTGTGTTGGCTTCTTGTTTCCTTCCTCATGTTTGCCCCTGAAAACATGGATCAGCACAGAAGGGTCCAACTCCAGTCTCCCTCTGAGGCTACGGAGCTCCACTTCCACACCCTGAGCAGACGCAGCTTCAGTGTGTTTGGGTAGGCGTGGCTAAAAGTTTGTGCCAGTTCACTAGTCTCTTCCTCAGGTCCACTTTGTCAAGCCAGATACAGGCCTCTCCAATCAAAGTCTTCTTCACGAACTTCCCTCCATTGGAGAAAAGCAAAATCTAGAGAGCAAAGTGAGAATTATACGTGTATATATGGATGCATACACACATGTGCGTCTTTCAACTTTTCAAGACTCTTTTTCATCAAAGAATCACAAGGAAGAAAGAGAGACATGAGGATATAGTGTAAATATTTGAGAGAAAGAAGAAATATTATTAAAATATCTATAAATGAGTCCAGATTAACATTTCTGTGAAGGATAGGCAACGATGACATATACTGGGAAAGCTGATTCTAATCAGATATGCTTAAACTGATGCAAAATTTGATATTTAAAATCTGGAATTTCAGATATAACTATAACTTCTGCTTTTTGATTTGGGTGTTTCTCATAATTTTTTAATCACTAGAGTCCCTGCAATCATATTAAGTCGGTTTAATAAGAACTCCTTATGCTTTTTTCTGAAAACTCCCCTTTCTTAATTTCTGGATGACACCTGTGTTTTCAGATGCTTTAGAGTTTTGTCCTTAATATTTTATTCCTTCCTACCTTCATTTCAGCTAACTCTCTCAGTGAGGCTTAACTTTGTTTTTCAAATATATATGCACATATAAATATAAATGTATGTACATATGCATATATATGATTATTTATATATATTGCTAAAACTTTAATTTGCATGTATGTACGTCTGGCGAGTCCAGAAGAGAGTGTCAGAGCTCCTGAAGCTGAAGGTAGACGGGGTTGAGAGCCAGATGACATGGGCCCTGATGGTGAACTTGGGTCCTCTGGAAGAGCAGTATGTACTTTGGACCACCAAGTTATCCTTGCAGCCCTGAACTTGTCTTTGTTACTTATGTTTCCTCCATCACGAAATGGCGTCATACAGCTGCATCTCTTCCCTTCTATCCACATTTCTCCCCCTTCCCTTGTCTACTGAAGGCATGCTATGTGAAAATAATTCTGCTAGATGGCAGGGGAAAAGATAATGAAAATTAGGCCTTACCATAGAGAAGTAGTGGCAGGTGAGCGCATACATTATTGTATAGGAGAAATTTTGTTGAGTCGCATAAAAAGTAAAATAATTTGTGAATGTGTTCTGAAGTATACTTAGGGTTCTCAGTCAAAAAGTATACTGAAAGATGGAAGATGGTGATATATAAGAAGGAAGCTTTGAAGGAGAGGAAAATTTGAGCCAGGAACTCAAGGCTTAACTTAAAAAGACTCAAAAGTGTCTGGAGTGCTGACTGAGTGGGAAAGCGACGAAGACCCAAGACTGAAGCAACCTAAGTAATGCTCATGGTGGAGGACTCTGAATGATGCAAGAAAAATGACGCTTTACCGGACAGCTTTAATGGAAAGCAAACAAGTTTAATAAAGAAAACTCTGGCAGCAGGGTGCTGAAATGAAAAGGTGAGACATCAGAGAGAAACGGACCAGGTGAGCTACCAAAATTCTGCAGACACCAAAGAAAGGAGCCAAGAGTGAGTGTGAGCGTGGGGGCAAGAGCAGTCCACCTAAATTAGCAGAGGAGACGAAAAGATTGGCTGGTGATTGGATGGATTGGACAGACTGAGAGGGTTCAGGGGGGTACTGCACTGATACTTAGTGATTAACTATTATATAGTATGTGATCAATATTTAAACACTGAATAATTGGATGAGCAACACATATAATGTGAATGAGAAAGTTGATCACTATTATAGGACACAGTTACCTGAAGAGAATGACCCGCAGGACTCAGGCTGAACCTGAAGGTTTCGTTGAAGGAAGGCTCTCGGTCATGCCTGCACACCCTTGTCTTCTTCTTGATAACCTTCTTTTGAGTAGAGATGTTTATCACATATATTTTCACATATAAATCTGAAAATAAGAAGTAATCCCGGTAAGTGTCCATTACCACTCATAGTGCTTCCTGTTGCGCGCTGATGAACACAAGCACAGGAAATGCTACACAGTTTGTTGCAGAAAGCATAAAGTGATTGTAAGTAGACAGCTTTCTTAGAAATTTAAGTTAGTTTTCTTGTTGTTTATTAAATGTATCTCTCCAACTTATATATTTAAAAATCTAGCTGAAGACTAGGAAATTACAAATTATATAAATTAAAATTTATAATTTATAAATCTCTAATTTATATGCTGGAAAATTTTCTAGCTGAAGGCTAGGAAAATGATTTTATCCTTTTTTCTTTTTTGATTTTTTTCGAGACAGGGTTTCTCTGTGGCTTTGGAGCCTGTAGACCAGGCTGGTCTCGAACTCACAGAGATTCGCCTGCCTCTGCCTCCCGAGTGCTGGGATTAAAGGCGTGCGCCACCACCGCCCGGCTGATTTTATCCTTTAAGTGAGAAGTAAAGCAAGTTCTTGCTTCATAGTTTTTCTAATATATTTCATGCACACATAAAAATTTCGGTAGAATTTCTTAGAATATTTAAGACATGGTCGTAGTCAACTAGTAGTTATCTTGTTTATTATCACGGGACTAGATACCTGGTAAGTGATCCGGAGACTTAAATTTGTAGGTAATATTTCTGCACTGGAGAATTTCAACTATTAGTTGTTCGCCGTCTGTTTTCATTTCCTTTTTCAGGGCTAGCTTGATCTCTCCCATCACTTGAGTTTTGGCTAGAAGATTTAATGAAAACAAGTCGAGGAAGCATCAGCGCTACTTGTTAAATGCTTAGCTTAATCACGTCCACGTGTTTACTTATGGGATTTTTATCAAGCATTAAACACTTTGTTGTATGCTATGATATGAGGCGCAGTCCAAACCCTCAAGGACTAAAGAGTTTCCTGAGATCACATCGTTCAGATACTGGTAACAAAGAATGCTAAATATGATGATGGTAGCCTAGCAACCAGGGAGATAAAAGAAACCGTAAGCAGATGTCCCACTCAGCTGCAGAGTCTTAGGTTTGAAGAGGTGACGGACGACCTTGTAAGAAGAAAGACAAACACGGAAATTACAAAATTCTAATATACTATGTAGGCGTTAGAGAGGCTTTAAAATGTGCTATATTCTTCGCCAACAGTTGTGTATCATCAGCTTGCTCATGAATACACGGTAGCATAACAAATCTCACCGCATAGAGTTTCCACTTCCTGTTTCTTTTGTTGATATAGACAGTTGTAATGTGTAATATAAAACTGTACAAGGCAACAGTACTGCTTCGGTAAGAGCAAGCCAAGCGGGCAGGGTTGGGAGACTGTCTAGGCCGTGAACCGGCTAAACCATTATTAGGCCTTCCACCCAGGAGGACTGGAGTCCAATTCCACATGGGCGCCAAAGGAAGAAGGACGCTTATAAGAAATCCCACACTAGCTCAGAATTGAGAAATAGCCGGTTATGTATTTAGGGATAGACTCACAAATCAGAATCCTCTGCTTAACCGGAGAACAGAAGCCGAATCCAGCAGCTGGAAAGAGAGCCGACCCATCGACTTATATAGCATAAGAGGCCATGCCCCAGTGGGTGGGTAACCACAAGCTGTAAGACTTCCTAAAGCAGATATAAATTGTAAACTAGATTCATTTTAATTTCTTTTGCTGTTTTACCTTTCTCTTTAATTGAAGGAACATTTCATGCTACATGAAACCTGCTATTAATCTACCCATTTCTCTATTAATTCATGAACTCATCCAACTCCTATTTGGTTCACTGTTCTACTTTGGGATTAGCCAGCAGAAGGGATATGGTATGTATAAAATGCCGAAGCATGAATGTAAGTTTATTTTTAAGTGAAAATCTTACATTTCTAATGCCGATAAATATAATCCACACAATCAAGACTCTTCTGAATTTTTAACAGCACAAATATAGCCCAAAGAACAAATGCTCGAGAGCACATTGTCGGCAGCTGTGCTCAAAACAAAATATAAACTTAGAAATTTTAAATAATCGTCTCGGCTCACAGGATTTTTCACCCACCGGGAGGAGGTAGTTTAATTAGAGACTTCGATGGGCCAACAAAGGAATAGGAAGAAAGATTCTGAATTTTATAGTGACCTGGTTCCAAAGAGAATGCGACACAGGACCTCGTCCCGGGAAAGGCTAGAGCTGGGAGGAGGCTGAGGACTAAGTGAGATGCAGGGGAAAGGGATCCTTCTGGAGAGAAGGAAGAGCGTGTCAGCAAACGGGACTATCATCACACGGGGAATCCAGGCCTGAAGGGTGGCCGGGCGCTCTTCACTGGGGCCGCATCCGCAGCTTTGTTTACATACCCAGAGCACACGCATCCATCGCAAGTCTTTCAGTACAGCTGCCAACAATGTCTGCTCAAACTTTTGCTTTCAGGAGATATATTTATACTTTAAAAAAAAATCAGAAGGGCCTTGCTTATAAGGATTATATCTCTCAGCATTAGAGTTTAAAATTCTATTTTAAAAATTTAATATAAAGCTAAACATTTTAAATAACCATTCATCCAGCATGAAGGGAAACAACAATATTTACAAGTAAACGAGGAATGTTGTTTTATGTACTTTTCAAATTTTCAAAACACTAGGCTCAGCCGCAAATGTGACCCCACAAGTTCTACATCAAACCCACGGTGACACACTATTTTCACAGAGGTATGTGAAATTCATTCAAAGCTGGAAATAGGAAATATATTTTGCCACCCATTTTGGACAATCATCAATAATTTTGATACTATGTCAAGACTTAACTAGATGTAGTTTCTTTTTTTTAAAAAAAATATTTATTTATTTATTATGTATATAATATTCTGTCTGTGTGTATGCCTGCAGGCCAGCAGAGGGCACCAGACCTCATTACAGATGGTTGTGAGCCACCATGTGGTTGCTGGGAATTGAACTCAGGACCTTTGAAAGAGCAGGCAATGCTCTTAACCTCTGAGCCATCTCTCCAGCCCCCTAGATGTAGTTTCTTGAAGGTTATGGACAAAGTAATATCAGAGGAGATGGACACTTCTGAAGTTCCAATTTAATATAAGATAATGATCAGAAAACTGTGAAATTATTTTATAAAAAGTGATTAAATTTCTAACTCCAAAAGCTAAAAAAAAAAGCAAAACCAAAACAAACAAAAAAGCTAGAAAGTAACAGGAAAGAAATAATAGAAGGTAAAAATAAAAATCTGTGAAGCAGAGAATTAAACAGATTATAGACATTATTAACATATCAAAATTCTGGCATTCTGACATATATTAGCACTCTAGAAAGGCAATAGTGTTAGACTATGGCATGTGGGCCTTACGTATACCATTTTAAAGTTCTGTGCTGTAAACATTTCAGCGTCATGGGTACACTCTAATAATGTTTCGCTTACATTTTGTTCACAGTTTATTGCAGACCGCAAACCATAAATCTCATCCAGTGTATTTACTTGAACCTGAGAGGGCCAGAATTCATTTTGATTAGTTAGCTTATTTCTGAAGCATAGCTCCCAATATAGCTCAGACTAGCCTAGAACTCGTGATCCTTCTGCCTCAGCCTCTGAAGCTCTGCTTTCAAGCATGACGCATCAGGCCTGGCGTGTTCTTTGGACATTGGAAGTGAGAATGAATTTGCACCAAGCCTGATGACTTGTGTGTTTCCTCCCCGAAAGCCACAGGGCAGTCCAAGAGAACTCTCACAAGCTTCTGACCTCTTCATGCACACTGTGGCACAACCCTAGCCTTAATAAATGAATAAGGGTTAATAAAAGGGGGTGTCCAGTCTTAATTACAGCTTGTCATGCCATGTTCAGTGGATATCCCTGGAAGGCCTGCTCTTTCTGAAAGGAAAATGGAGGAGGAGTGGATCTGGGTGAGAGGGAGGTGGGAGAGGAATGGGTACCAGAAGTAGAGGGAGGACAAACTGCAGTCAGGATGTATTGAAAACACATAAACAGACAAAATACTCCCAAAACATTCTTAAAAGAATGGCAAACCCATTCCAGTCCATTCAATCTTTAAATGGTCTCTCTCAGGAAAGTAAAAAAAAAAAAAAAAAGTTCAATGTAAAAATGAAAAAGATAGACAACATTTAGATTAATAATAATAATCTATAACATCAGTGTAATTAGAAAAATACAAATAGTAAAGTTTCAAACATTAGCATCCAAGCAAGAAAAACACTGTAGCCAGTCTCTTATCAGAGAACCTAAAACCGGTTACTTAGAGATAGAAAGACAGAGTCCAGTGAAGTCCAGCTCAGCAGCATCCCTGACTACGCTGCTCATTGCGGAAGTTTGCAAGGAAAAGAGAAGAGTAGGCCACAAAAGAGGACCATGGACTTCAGTCCTAAGATGATCGACCTGGCAGCCTTAGTTCATCAGTACGGGGCTCTCTGGGTCTTAGCAGGCAGGTGAAACAGTTACCACGCACCACAGCTGAAGATCCTTCAGGCTACAAAGACATTCCTCTGTTTGCTGGATTGAAGACTCTGACCTGTTCTCAAAAGAGGAAGTGAAACCAAACCCAAACAGGTGGGTAAAGTCGTTACCAATGACTGGATCCCTGTCTCAAAGCTACAGAGAGACCGACAGGGGTCCTCCATTTATCAAACCATCCCTGAGATGAAGGGAGGCAAATTCTTTTATTATTATTATTATTATTATAATCATTATTATTATTTTATTATTATTATTATATGTGAACTCTATAGAATATTGGGCTTTATTGTGATATTCTTCATACATGCCTACAATGTAACTGGGTCAAATGGTCACTTTCCTTGATCCTCTATTCTCCCCACGCCCCCTCCCTGACCCGCTCTCTTGGAGCGAGAATTCTCACTGTAAAGTGCGGTAAAGGAAGAGTCACACACTTTGTGGAGCCAACAGAGGTGGACATCAGTGAGAGCCTTAAAGTTACCGAAGCATTTTCCACCCCCGGGGAAATACACTTTCTAGGCCAAAGCCGTCTTTTCTGGGCCCAAGCTTCACCATCAACTTATCTGTTGCCTCCTGCCTTCTCACTTGGCAGAGAAGGGAGATGAAAAACCTGTTAATTAAAGTTCCCGAGCCCTCACACTGTCTGCTTGCTTCTGGGGAGTTCAACCTCACATCCCCCGCCGTGTGATATTTGTAAAGCGTTTGATAAGTTTCCCTCTGTGTAAAGACTTTTCCAACCTGCTTTTTAACTTTCTCCTTGAAGAGAGAAAAGGACATGTTTACTGAAGTCGTCTTAAAGCAGATTCTTTTGAGTGACTTTGTCTTCGGAAGCCGACGTCTGTGTGAAAATGGAAAGAAATCTGTGTGTCTCCTGTCTTCACAGGGGGCGCCACTGGCTCCAGATCCCAGGGCACCGTATACACAGGAGACGTGTGATAATATTTTAGAATAAGGGGTCAATGGCAGCAGAAAAAGACTTCAAACAACGTCTGTGTCTTGATGTCTTGAAACCCATGCTTCTTTGATTGTATTTAAAAAGCAATATTTTAAAGTTAGGAGAGAAATGATTGAACATTTTCTGTACAATGGAATCATAAATATTTGAGCGATATAGGTCTGATTAACCTGATTTGCATGCCACATAATGTATGCATTATGAATTAAAATTATTATCTGGTCTCCTTAGTAAATTGGGAGCCTAGGAGCCATGGAAGAGGATAGAAGGGGAGGAGAGAGGAAGGGAGGAGAGAAGAGAAAAATAATGAAAAAGAAATATCAACTGGTAGCCTACAGATATGTCTAACTATAATGGGCCAATTTGCAGAACTAATAATAATAATGCTACTGAGAAAGGAATTCTACAGTGTAGCACAAACATAGAATTAGAAAGAAAGAGAATAAAGCGGATATTGTGGCACATGCCTATAATCCCTGCATTGGGAGGTACAGACAGGAGGCTCAAGAGTTCAAAGCCAGCCTCGGCTACACAGTGAGTTCAAGTCAACATGGCTTATACGAGACTCTATTAGAAATAAAGAAAAGGGGGCAACAGAGGTAGAGAGATACAAAGTATATGTTTCAAAATTAGACCAAATAAGATTTGAAGTGAAAATGAAAAATACAGCTGGTACCGATAATCGATAATCTTGGTTTGAGAGTATTAATGAATAAGAAACATCTGGAAACAAAAAATAAACAAGATAAATGAATATTATAGGTAGAGAAAAATATTAAGGCAATATTACATAATGTATATGTGGTGGTTTGAGTACTAATGGCCCCCATAGACTCATAAATTTGAAGGCTTGGTCACCAGGGAGTGGCATTATTAGGAGGTGTGGCCTTGAGGAGGAACTATGTCACTGGGCAGGGGTTGAGGTTTCAGATACTCAAGTCAGGTCTAGTGTCTTTCTTCCTGCTGTCTGCTGATCTGAAGGTAGAACTCTCAGCTCCTTCTCCAGCACCACGTCTGCCTACATGCTACCACACTCAACATTATTGGGATAATGGACTAACCCTCTGAAATTGTAGCAAACCCCAGTTAAATGTTTTCTTTTGTTTCTTTCTTTCTTTTTTTAAATGAGAGTTGCCATGGTCATGGTAGCTCTTCACAGCCAAAGAACACTAATAGAGTATCCTATAATTCTGGAACTACTGATGGTCTTATAGGCCGACAGAGCTCATTTAGGTGCACTTCACAGACAGAGAACTCTGATTACAGAATGGACAGGAAAGGAATAAGTGTCTAAAAGAAACAGTCATTGTGAAACAACTAGGGCCCTGAATATTGAATAGGTTAAAGGACTTAAAAGAATAACGCAAGAAGAAGAAAGAAAATAGCAAGTGTAAGAGGGAGGGAGGGAGGGAGGGAGGGAGGGAGGGAGGGAAGAAAACTAGAGGGTTAACCAGACAGAACGAATCCTATAACGGAAGAAGGATGGATAGAAATCAGACTGCCTCCTGCTTTAAAGACAACAGTAGAATTTAAAGCTGAAACACAGCCTTAAAATGATACAGAGTTAATCTCTAATACTTAATTTAGTTTCTTAACCTGTGAAACTTTAAAAATAAATGAATGCATAAAGTATTTATTGAAATTAAGGCACTCCTTTATTTAACATTGATATATTATTTTCATTTCAGTTAATATTTTATAAAGAGAATGAATAATCTAATCTGACTTTAGCGGAACTGGGTCCTATTATCTCTTTAGCTGGATAACACGTCTCAAGCAGTGTAACTGTCAAATTATCCCTATCTTCAACAGCTTTTTGAGCACTTCCTGATGTGTTCTTTTCACTAAAATATGCAGCGATTGCCCCCGCTTCCTCCTTCAAAAGAGGTTACACACATATTTGAAAAATTTCTTTTTATCCATGTCAATAGACCCACATTTATATAGATGCTGAAAGGCTTAACTCATGTTAGGGAAATATTAACCACTAAAGTTAACAAGCAATCATTATCTCACACCAAAAAGAAAATACAGTAAGCATAATCACCATTTCATAGAAAATGGCAGTTTATGTATTTTGTGGTTCTTAAGAAAGTCCCAGCACTATGGAGGGAGAGACAGGCGGATCTCTGTGAGTTCGAGACCAGCCTGGTCTACAGAGCTAGTTCCAGGACAGGCTCCAAAGCCACAGAGAAACCCTGTTTCGAAAAACCNAAAAAACCAAAAAAAAAAAAAAAAAAAAAAAAAAAAAAGAAAGAAAGAAAGTGCAGTGGCTTAAGCAGAGCAATAATATCGGTTTTTTGGCTTTAAGTCTAGGGCTCTGCCTTTCAGAAACACTTTGCACTTGCTGATGGTTACAACATTGACTCGTTTGTGGGCATATTCACTTGGCTGTGTTTTTATAGGAGTATTAGAATGGAAGGATCCCAGTAGTAATTTTGTGGATTACTTTAGCCATGTACTAGACCTTAAAAAACAAAAGATTCAACCAGAGAACTTTCACCGGACTTAAACTATGGAAAGTGTCCTCTTGAAGTCATTGTCCACATGTACACAGTGGGTCAGAGAGGTGGGGTACAGACTAAACAGCAAAAAGATCAAGAAAAGTCTTCTCCAGCAGCCAGGCCTGGAGGCACACACCGTTCATCCCAATCCTGGGGAGACAGAGGCAGGTGAAGGATTATGGGCAAGGCCAGCCTGATCTACAGTATGATTTTTCCAAGAATACTTCAAAAAAAATACAAAGGACAATTTCTGAGGCATTTATAGAAGAGCCTTTGAGAAAATGCTTAATAAACATGCAGTGTTACTTTATGAAGTACATAGTGACTGAGAAAGTGTTTATCTTGAAAGGTTTATTTTTTTGATTATATTTCAGCACATGCATGCATGTGTCTGTGTGTGAGTCTGTCCACTGGCATTTAGCAGAGGGAGGAAGAGGATGTCCGCAGTGAGCCCGAGTTATGTGCTCTTGTGAAGCCATGAACTGAATGCTGAAAACCAAATTTGGGTCCTCGCAAGAACAGTAGTACTATTAACTGCTGAGCCATCTCTCCAGTCCCTGACAAAATACTCCTCTGAAATTACACTTTTGCAATCTCTAAATCTCTCATGTTCAACCAAACGTCATGGTTCGGCAGCCTCAGCCACGTTTCCCAGTGCGGGAGCATTTCAGGCAACGCTGTCTTTGGGAGGATTTGAATCAGCAGGAAGTGAAGGGAGAAGAACGAAGCTGCTTTTAGAGAGGACGACCATACAGTGACGTCTTACTAGACCGAATCAGTCTGATTAGACTTAGAATTGGGGGTGGATTTATTGTTTTTAAAGTAAGAAATTCCACCTTCCATCACAGTGAGGTGGCAGTCACCACATTAGATATGGTTTAAGCTTGAGTGGCAGACACAGGTGACGTCAGAACCTGGAAGGTGGAGGAGAAGGGTGGAGGGGTTCAGTCACCCCTCTTGCACCCAGGGAATTGGACGCTAACCTGTCCTTCAGGAGACATCGCCTCACAAGGCGGAACCAGAGCCCCCTCCGACTCGTCAGAGCTCACATGTAAGGGAAAGTTTGCAACGTTACCCTTTCTACAGCTGCTTCATATTTATAGCAGAGTTAAGCTTTTGAGTTTTCTAAAGATGCACAGGTCTGAGCCTCCACTTACTAAATAGCTTCTGTTTTAAATAATATTCTATAGTCCCTAAACCCCATCATTATGGAAGGTTTCGCTCAAGTTCTCTTCTTTGGAAGTAGTATGTAAATTCTCTCATATGCTACTGCATTTGCTTGAACTGTTTCCTCTGTACCAAATACACACACATGTGTCTGTGTGAATGTTTTTGATTTGTAAATGCCTTTATTATCTGAATAAAACGTTGGCACTATTCCTGACGTGAAACTTAACCATCTTTCGTCATTTACATTTCTCAGCATTCATTGCCTTAAAAATTAAATATTCCATACTATATATTTGTGATTTGAAACAGGATTTCTTGTTGCCCAGCATCCATGATCTCACTGTAGCGAGGCGAGCCTTGCACCCCTTTTCCTTCTGCATGTTCCTCTCTGGTTCTGGGCTTACAGGTATGCGTTTCCAAGACTGGTGCAAAATTTGGCTTTAATTGGCAAAACTAACTCTCTGCCCTTGTGGCGTAATATGTGGTGATGGGGGAGGTGCAGCACCTAAGACCCTGCCATTTATTTCCCAGCACGACCCAGACAACGGAGATTCAGACAGCAGATCAGCTGACAGCTCACCATCTAGCCAACCTGTGCTGGTCTTTAGGCGGTTGGCTCATTTCCTCAGAATAAAGAAAACAAAGTAAGAGAACCGTGTCCTGAGGTGTTTATATGTCAATACTTTAAATGGAAGCACACACACACACACAGAGATGTGTGTGTATATATATAAATGTATATATATTAGGAAAAGAAGTCCTTTCCTACCTTGCTGAGCCGTCAGCAGGAAGTAAGCTTACTAAGCTTACTATCTCTGCTCACCCACCTCCCTCTGTTATTTCCTGTCAGGTGTGCCAGGACAAAAATTGCGATCGCATTCTTTTATAAAATGTACAAAGTCTTTGAGACTATGGAACTCGACTACCTATAATCGGCACCTACCTTTTCTTTGCACCATCTCCCCCAGTAGCAAGAAAAGCTCCTAGATTTTAAAATGAGTGTGGGTGTCTTGCAGTCTTGCTTGAATTGAATTTCATGACCTTGTCTTACCGTTTTCTGGAGGCTCCATTAAAAGCACTATTGTGTTTTCAAATTTAATTCTTAGAGATTTAATTCTTGACACACTACCTTACCTATATGGGACAGTTTATAAATGTGTGTGCGTGTGTGTGTGTGTGTGTGCGTGTGCTTGTGTGTGTGTGTGCGTGTGTGTGTGTGCGTGTGTGTACACATAGTGCTAAACACAAGAAATGACATGTCTTTGAATGTTTAACCTAGTTTTCTGTTTCTTTAAAAAGGGAAGCAGAATAAAATTGACTTATTTTATTCTGTTTGAAATACTCTCCTTGTAAGGTCTCATGGGATAGCTTCCTGATGAGACAGCTTGATTATACGGTGAAAACAGGAATAATGAGTTATTTCTCTCCCCCTTTGTATCTTTATAACCCTGAGATGACTGTTGGCTCCAGCACTGCCTACTAATAATGTTGCAAAAATGAATAAAATAATTATTTTAAAACAATTTTTGCTAGTATTCTCATATATTACTAGTGGGTATTTTAACATTTTCATACATATATATATATATATGTATATTTTTATCACATCCATCACCTATTATCTTTGAAATTTACTAAGTTTTCTCAAGAGACCTTGGGTGAGAGGTTACTTATTGAATCACCGGGACTGAAGAGAAAGCTCAGTGGGTTAAGCTGTCTACTGCCAACGACCTGATTTTTATTCCAGTGACCCACAGAGTAAAAAAAGAAAAGACACTTGAAAGTTGTCCTCTGATCCCTACCTGTGCCTTGTGGTAGGCATGTGTATGCCCTCACATATCCAAACAATAAATACAAATATGTCGAAAACAAAAGGAAGTTTGGCTACTGCCCAATGGTTACGCCACTGATGCCAGCGTTGGAGAATTCACAAGACAGAATCTGTAAACTGCTAAGGGATGTGACATAACAAATTTCATTTTTATGTAACCATTGCATTCAATTATCCTCCACTATACCAAGGCATTTAATATATTCTTTTACAGTTTACATTTCTAGGCAACCACAGAAATAAGCTATATTACTAGTACTGATGAATCCCTGTGAAATCATTAAACAACACATGTAAATTCCTGTCTTACTATTTGTAATAATACCCTAACATCTGTAGATGTTGATACCCTTGTTCTAAAATAAAATGGACAGTGTACGTGTTAGACTAACCTAATGCGAAAGTCATAGATCATTATGTATTTCCAATAACTTGGCCTCCATTTATTTGCTGATTTGTGGTAATAGTTTATGTGCTGGTAATTCTCGTCCCGTATATACTCTTTTATAATCATGGATTGGATCAGGAATTTGGGACTTAGGAGGGAGACTAACACGCCCACATCCACGTGAACTGGGAGACCAATCTTTGTGGGACTGTGGGCCTGGAAACATCCGGGACAGAGAAGCCATGGAACAAACAAGGAGCCATTGTCTTTGCGAGGACTGATGGGTTTTCACGAGCTCCTCCTTTATTTCAGCTGCAACGGCTCCGTGTGCCGGCTCAGCCACCCTCATGCTGCGTGCCCGGCTCCTCGTTTGCTCATTAGTCCCAGCCTTTACAGTGTGAAGACTCCTTACCCTTTATCCTTGTCCTTTTAGATCACAGAGAAAACGCCTGGACGATGTTAGATTAGCTGTATAACCTCTCTAATAGCTATTGGAAACATCAAAAAGGAATCATCATTTCCCCTTCGATCAAAAGAAAGCGATTAAGCTTTCTAATTCAAGAATTAGGTGGTCTAAGGGCTGGAGAGATGGCTCAGAGGTTAAGAGCCCTGGCTGTTCTTCCAGAGGTCCTGAGTTCAATTCCCAGCAACCACATGGTGGCTCACAACCATCTGTACTGAGATCTGGCGCCCTCCTCTGGCGTGCGGGCATACATCAAGGCAGAATGTTGTATACATAATAAATAAATAAATAAATCTTAAAAAAAAGAAAAAAAAAGGGCTTAAAAAAAAAGAATTAGGTGGTCTAATTCAATATCTAAGCCTCTTTTTCTGTAAGCTATGTTGAGGCCACTAGTGAGAGGTATTATGAAATTCTTTCCACTCCTATGGAAGATAAGTCATTGTTTTAGTTTTCTTTTTTTTCCCCATAGGTGTGAATATTTGAGCCACTACTATTCAAGCTATGAAGTGGATCCTGAGACATTTCCTTGTTTTAAGGCTGAACGAGAGCTGAGAAAGTAGGTCTCTGCCGTATTTTCACTAATTGCTTTTCCTGAGAGAGGGGGTTGTGCGAGCCATTCTTAGGGCTTTTATTTGCAATAACCCAGAATCAAGAAGATAGACGCATCACTCAGTAAGCGCATTTTATTCTGCCCTGCTCCGATTCAAGAGTGTGTTGGGAAGTAGGACAAGCCTGTGCATCCCCTCTGCGTTCTGTGTCTTTCTTTCGGAGACAGAGCTTGAATGGACGCAATTTAGGGAGGAAAACCGGCTTTGCTGACCGATGTCCTCACGTATCTGTGATGGCTGTGAAGACGCTCTTCTGATACATGCTTCTTAGCATTCATTTTCTTGTGGCTAGAAATAGCCAAGACCTTTCCGTAAAACAAATGTAATTGGGAATCTGCCATTGTCTCGTTTGAGACAGCAAAAAACGTAATTTTCACAAGAGAACTCGAAAACCTAAATGTACATAACTTTTTAAATGTTTAAAATGTTGAAATACTTCCTGAAAGCCCGAGGAAAATGATGCTTAGGCGTGAACAAAAGCTGGTGAGCGGGAACAAGGGGGAGGGAAACGGCAGGATGCAGCTGACAGGAAGCAAGCCAGGGCGGGATGAGGAGGAGGGTCCCAGCCAAGGAAGGAAGGTCGGTGCAGAAGCACAGGGAGAGACGAGGGACAAGTAATTCTGAGGCTGTTTGATAACACTCCAAGGAATCTTATGGCTTTATATTTGCATAAAGTTATGCACAACATATGTACTTATGCATACACATCCATCTCAGGAGCTGCTGAGGGAGGGAAGCAATTACTAGTCCTAACCAGCTGTCAAGTCTGAGATCCACAACAATGACCGGCGTGGCAGGGTATCCATGGAGCTGTAGCAAGTGGCACTCACATGGGGGTGGCAGCCAGCAGCATCTAACTGGACTCAAGGCCCACCCAGGAGGAGAGAAACCATGCCTGGTAGTTTGCTTCTAGGAAATTCCCATGGCTAGTGAAGCCATGGATCCCACAAGAGATTTACCAGTGCCACTTCGCTGGATTGACATAACTATTTACTTTATTCTAAGTCTTATCTACAGGTAAGTATAGGTGTCGCCTTCATCCAAGAGGCTTCTCTTTACAGTAAATGGAGACTCTCACAGAAACTTACAACTAGACTTGATAATTAGCAGGTCATTGGGAGCCCATGGATGGATATCCATGTCCCAATGGACACATTCACTTTATAGTCCACGCCTCCGTGGTTCATGGAATAACACAGAAAGGGGGCTGAAAGATTCTACCAACCAGGAACCTTAAAGGCTTCCGTGGAACAGTTGGTGTCTGGCGCTTTCAGTCAAGGTTAAAGCCTTTCAGTTTGGAGGGAAACTTGTTAAGATTTAGGATATAAAAGAAAAGGAAAACATCAGGAGAGTTTAGGGTGAGCTGTTTACAAACACGTAAAACAACAGAATGCCTTAAGAGGAGGAGAAGCATTTCCTTTTTCTAGGAAGCTCCTTTAGATAGGCAGGAAACAATCCAACCTAGCTTCAGGAAGTCCTGACACTGACCAGGACCCTTAGTCACCTCCCTTCCTAAGAGTGGATTAATAATGACAGCTGAGAGTCACTTTGAGACAGGCCAGACTCCAAAGGAACTCTAAATCAAGCCCTGCCGCCGGGAAGAACCTAGCAGCCTGCTGCAAAGCAAAGATGGAACAAAAGCCAGCTGCATGACGAGGTTCCAACCAACTAGCTACCTGGAAAGGATGCTCTGAATTTGCATTTGTAACCTGTAGTATCTGTGGTCTGCGCCAGCTGCTGGGAGTTATCACCCTTGCTGGGATGAGCTTTGGTGGTGCAACTGTCCTCCTTTCTGCTTCTACTGTAGCAGCCTCCCACCCACATACCTGGAAGCAACCCCAATAGAACACACTAATAGGTCACTAAGTTGGACTTCGGTGGATCCATACTCTGGTCTGTTGCTGACTTCCTATCTGGGGTGAGCATACACGTGTTATGTCTTCCCAGGATAGTTTATCACATGGAAATCTACCACAGACCGAACAATAACAATATCTACAGACATGCTAGTATGGAAGTGGGGTGGGGAATCTCACCTGATTATACCTTTGGACAAAGAACTATAAATAACATGATCTTTGAGAGAAGGGAGAGTGAGCATATCCCAGGAATGAGCCTCCCTGAAGTGGTCAGTCCTGAATCTATATTCACACAAACAATAGAGACTCTCAGGGGACTTGGAAGGAAAGGAAAGGGGAGAGTGATGTGGTTATATTTTAACTAAAAAATGTATAATAAAGTAAAATAAAATGCTAAAAAGGAAAGCCTTTATGATAGATGTGTTAGCCGAGTAGAGAGAAGACCACTAAATAGGTCAAAGCTAGCTTGCTGTCCTCGGATGTGAAATCTGAAATCCTACATTCGGGTGATACTTGGAATAGGAAGGAGCGGGAAAGACTTAAGAAACACTAAGCATGGGGACCTGCAAGGATTTAGCAATTACCAAATGCACGGCCAACCAGTAGAACAACCGGAAGAAGAGCACAGCCAGACCCTCGACACACTGTATGAGGACAGCTTTTGACTTCTCTTTTCAGCAACCGTAAGGTTCAAATCCAGGGCCTCACGATTGCCAGGCAATGGAGGTCTCACTGACACATCTGGTTTCAAATATAAAATTGGGAGCTAAAATGTTAAGACAGCCCTCACCTGTATTTTTTTTTTGTAAAAACTAACCACAAACTAAAATACAGAAAAAATTTGCACAAATAAGTTTGTATATCTCAAATTGAAAATTAAATGTTGTCTTTACTTTAGCAAATGCTTTTTATTCGTTTAGCTGTTTTCAGAATCAATTTGAAGTAGCCCAATCTAGCCACAGACTTACTAGGTACCTTGAATATTTAATTTCTAAGCCATTGCTCCAGCCCTTTGGTCTTGAAGTTTTGATCCTTCTGCCTCTGCCTTTCAATTCCTGAGATGACAGGTATGGCCACCACATCCAGCTAAAGAATTGTTCTTAATAAATTAAACAACTGTCCTTTTTCAATAAGAATACTGTGTATTTCTGCTACCATGCCTCCACGCCATTGTTCATGGCATGGTCACAATTCAGCTTAGGTTTAATTTAGATAATATTCTAGCTAGAAAAATTGATTGTATTTGTATTTTGTTCAATTATCTTGATCTTAAGTACAATGATTTTCATGACTATCTTGTAGAAATATATATAAATACTTTAGTAAGGATGATAAACTTAAAACTTTAGGTACAAAATATAAAAGTATCACCCAGTAACTGCTAATCCATGCTCACAAAGTCACAAGGAAGACACATTCTGAACACAGATCACACCCAGAGCTCCAAAATATCCTAAAGCTCACATCCCTTTTACCCAGATTACATCACGGATAACTATTTAAAATAAATTTAAAATTGGCTGAGAAATATCACACCCATCTCCAAATCAACTAAATTGAGCAAATGGATTTACTGTTTGGCTCAGCCAATTATTCATTAATTAAAAGGAAACAAACTCAATCTACCAGACAATTGAAAGTAGAAAGAGACCGAGAGAAAATATTTTGCATGAAGAACATTATGGAAAAACTGTTCCTGTTCTTTCACCTGGGGCAGCAGCTGAAATAAAATTTTGCTACCTACCCGCTGATTAGAGCACTTAGAAGGCAGAGTCAACATGTCCCTGCCTCGCTCAACACAGGCGTGAAACATTAAAAGAGAAACAACCACTTTAGGTCCCCAAGACTCACAGTGGATTGAAACTGCTCAACTTCTGATAGGTTTGGTTCTCTGAATTAATAAAACATTCATCAGTGAAAGAAATTTTGCAAAAACGTAAAACAATACATTTGTTCACTTTCATAGGAGATTGTTTTGATAAATTCCATTTCTTCCACTTTGAAGAACTCTTCTGAAGTTCCCCCCAAATCTTTGTAAAGTGTCTCTATTGTTACATATGTGTAAGGTTTTTCCAAATATAGAATTGTTATTTTTTGACTCAACGTGGTCTGAATACATTATGGTTTCATTCTAAATATTTGTTCTCTTTGTATATAGCACCTTAGATGTAGAACTCACCCCAATGTGCCTGTCTGAGATTCTTCTTATGGAGAGCTCCCCTCCCACCCCCACACTCCACATCAGCATATGGAAGGCCTGGATTCATCAAACTGTCTATACATAGAACAGCAGATCAACGTCACTATACAGACAGACAAAATTAAGAGAGTAAAATGTAAGGATTGCATTTAGTTTAAACTCCATTTGACTCAGAAATCACGTTGAAAATGCATTCCGAACTGCATACCAGATGGCTTTCAATGCATAGCCAAATTCTTTCTTTAAAATCCTATGACGTGTGGGTTTGCACTTCATCTTCCTTCAGTTCCCCTGACTTTCATTTCCAGCATTCCCTTCCTTGTTAATGTCTTCCTGAATCTCATCTTCATGAATCAAACCTCTGTTGACTGCTGATCGCTTATGCAGCTAACCAGGTTGCCAGGCGTCAAAGGCTGGTGGTTGGCATTCTGACTCATGCTTAGAACAAAAGCAGACACCTTCTAGATACCTAGATCTCCTCCCAGATGCCTCCCGCAGCTGGCCCCACTTTTCTCTCTCGGCACTCGCATCATTTATGTGAACCACTGGCAAGCTTTCTAGCCAGTCCCTTGATACAGATATGATTCCATCCATCACTGTAGCAAGACTGAAATTTCCCTCCTTCTTCCAACTGCCAAAGCACAACGTGGGTCAAGAGTATTCCTGATGGCTTCCTCTATTTTATAAATTATCTGAACTCTCTTTTGAGCTTTGTATCCCCCTATTTCCTCTAGTACAAAACTATGAAAAGAAACCAGGCAGAGATGTGGGGAGGCTCATCTTTGTCATCTGCTGTCTCTTGTTGCTTAAGCGTTGATCGTGAAGTTTCTCCTTATTGAAACTCTAGCGAGCATTAGTCCAGTTATACCGCATATGCCTTTATTCCTAAAACTATGTGGAAAATCCCTTTTCTTCCAGGAAAATGTTCACAATTCAGTCTAAACACAGAGTAGCTTAATCCTCAATGTGCATACACCTATATGAGAATTCAAGCCCAGTTATTCATGAACACATCTGTGGAAGGAACTCAGCATTGGTCACCTCCTTCTGTGCTCAGTAAAAACAAGTACAGACCATAAAAGCAAAGACTTAAACCTTAAAGTCAATTATAAATGAGGTCATATCCTTTTTACTCAAAGCTTATGAGGTAACCCCCTTAAAAGTCATGCATTACAAATATGAGAAACATAAATACTCAAGGTCCTTGGTTCGAGGGGTATGTGCAAAACATATTGTTTGAAATTTCTCAGTGTTTCTGTGTAAATATTAGGTTCACAGCTGTCACTGTGCTTGGTCCTGCCTTTGGATTATCGGAATATTGATTTCTAGGTTCAATTTTGATTAAAAATGTTGATTCAATGAATATTTTGTGTTAGTACCCTGCTGGACACTAGGAATAATATATTGTAATTGGTGGGGGGGTCATTATTTTTTTTTTAAAAAGATCCCAGCAAAATACTTGGCCATATTCAGCATCTGTGTTTGTTTTGTTACTAAGGGGTACATAACTTTTCAAAACAATGAATCATTAAGTAGGAAGACATCTTTCAACTGCATCCGTGTCCTGATAAACCCTGTAAGGCAGAACCTGGCCACAGCAGTATTCCATAGCAACGGTGAGAGCTGTCTGGGCTTCAGAGAACAGTGCTAATTACAGAAGCCACACAGGTGTGCTGTTCCCTGCGGAAGCAAACATCTGCTTCGGATGATAACAGTTTCCACCTGCATCTGTGGAATTCTCAGACGCAATGGCCTGGATAGACAGCAGCTCATTTTACAATACAAGACTTAACCAGTATGGTCCCCTCCCTCCCACCATGCTCAATGTCACAAAGCAAACGTACAATGAATGTATTGATTACTTTGGAGGAAATAGCCAACAGAGAGCACATAAGCGCTGTGCAATTGCGACATCCTTATCTCTAAAGCCTGTTTTGTGAGGCTATGACACTGGGTTGACAAAGATGTTCTTCTATGGAATATTCTGGTTGTTTTCTTTGCAATTCTACTTTTCTAATCACATATAAAACATTTTCCTTTATTAGAAAACTGTAACTTTCCAATTTTACTTCTGCTGGGTAAGAAAAATAAAAATATATTTTAAACAGAGAAAGTGGTAGATTAAATGGTCAGAAAGGAAACTAATGAACTTTAACATTTCATAAAATTCTGATTTTTTTGTGCTTAGTATTTATCAATGCTTTTTACTTTGGAGTGAAAATAGGTATGTTGATAGGCTGCGTCAGATAGGCTTTTCATTTCCAGAGATTTTGTAATTTTCTGTCACCATCTGATGACAGATTTCTTTTTTTTAAATATTTATTTATTATGTGTACAATATTCTGTCTGCATGTATGTCTGCAGGCCAGAAGAGGGCACTAGACCTCATTACATATGGTTGTGGGCCACCATGTGGTTGCTGGGAATTGAACTCAGGACCTTTGGAAGAGCAGGCAATGCTCTTAGCCTCTGAGCCATCTCTCCAGCCCCATGACAGATTTCTTGCAAGGGAAAGACTCTATCAAAACCGGTGGGCAGAGCTTTTTAGCAAGCATGTTAAAAAAAAAGTACTTAATTTGTTCAGGAACAGTGGTGTATGCCTTTTTCAGGACTGGAGGCAGAGCAGGTGAGTTGAACACTCTGAGTTCAAGGCCAGTCTGGTCTAGAAAACAAATTCCAGGCCAGTCAAGGCTGTAGAATAAGACCTTGTCTCAAAAAAAAAACAAAACAAAACAAAACAAAACAAAAAACAACCAACTAACCAACCAACCAAACAAACAAACAAAAAAAAATAGTACTTTGTTGCAGTAACTACCAGTAAAGAATTTTAAAGATTTAGACAGTTGTATGATTCAGGATAATACTGAAAAGTTATATATTTACTGCAATAATACGACCGTCTTTTTCCTCACTCACAAAGTTCTTATTGATTCATACATCTCCTTACATATCACTTAAAGCGTATGACTTCTTTAAGAAGATAAAAACTTCACATTTCATAGTTCATTTTGTCTAATGTTTAGTAAAACTGCGAAGAAGATAAAACAGCAGAGAAAACTCATCAACCTGTTTAAATATTTTTTCTACATTTCTCAAAAAATTTTTGTATAATATACATGCATATTTACCTTGCAATGCATTGATTTTTGAAAGAAAATTTATTTCAGTAGTTGAACAAAGTCTTCCTGTCCTTACTTACTCTTATGATAGTGTATGATAATCTTAATTAATTTAGCATTTATAGGAACTTGACTATGTTTTCCCATTGCTGAGACAATGAGAAAATTTCATGGATTTCTTTACTTAATTTATTTTGTTTTCACCAAAATTATTAATTACTTTTTTATTGTTTTTAAACATATAGGTTTCTTTTTAAAGAATTTTATACATTGCATTTTAATCATATCCATCCATCTTTATTTTGTATTTTCTTAAGCATTTTTTTTACCTAGAAGAGATCTATATACTAGCCACTGTTGTGAGTGTACATAAAATATATATCCATATAAAAGAGATATTGAAATGCTAGGAGAAGCAAGATTGATGTGACATTCATATGCTTCCATCATTTATACCTAAATTGTCACATATAAAAATTTTGTGGTAAAATAATGCATTCTATCTTGTCCTATATCCTCTCTCCCCTCATAGCATTAGTATATGGTGTGCTTTTATACATAACCAGGACAGTGATCCTTAGCTTAAAAATGTCTCAGCATCCAAACAGAAAACGTTTGCTCTGTAAACAATTGCATTTTACATAGAAATGAAAATTGCATAGACAAAATTGTCTGTGAATGACAACCCCAAACACTATGATGATGTAAAAGTTAGTCAGTAAGAATCCTGAGTCATTGACCAGTGTTGTAATTGAGATATTTTCTGTGTGATTTTTTGGGTCTGGGCGGCTGGGAAACAAATGAAGAGTCTTCAGTTACACTATAATACAGTTTATATGTATAATACATACATATATATAATATTATACCATATCTTCACAGATAGCTTTCTTTATAACGGGCTGAGGTGTTCAATAAAAGCATAATTAAAAACTCAAGATGGAGTAGAAGATCAAAAGAATCAGCCTTTTTTTTTTTTAATGAACTGAGAGTTTTCCTGGTACCTAATAAAGAATCGAAAGGAGTGAAATCACCACCAGGAAAACATGGACTTTATCCCAAACCAAATCATGCTGATTCCGTTTGGTTTGTTTTTCTTTGTTCCATTGAACTGGCTGTTCAAGTTGCCTGACAACAGAAGGAAGCAAAGGCAATTTTATCTGCGTCACGGGAGTGAGTGCTCTGAACATCTCTGGAACAGCAAAGGTGACTGACGTGTTGGTCATCTTTTATACAATGTCTTTCAGCCTAGTTTCACAGAACTATGAAAATGACAAATTTGATTATTTTAAAGGTTAGTCTTATTTAAGACCGAAGAAACTTGTCTACCATAGCCCAAGGGTACATGACTATAAATGCCTCACAGTGCAATACATGTCCCTGTCCTCACACCGCAGTCAGTACACGTCCCTGTCCTCATGATTTAAGTATGTTGCAGGATTGATATTTCTATTTGTATGATATTTAAAGAAACATTTCTGAGGCTTGGCTCAGTCATGAAAAGCACTTGTTGCTTCCTCAGCGGACCTGGGTTAGATTCCCGTTACACACACGGCGACTCACAGTGTGTCTACAATTCCAGAGGGCACTGGGCATGCACATGGTGCACATACCACATGCGGGAGAAATCCTCATACACAGAAGATGAAATAAACAAACCTAAAATAATCTAAATTCTTCATGTTTCAAGAAAGTATACCTTTTAAAGCTTCACCTTGTTGTCAAATTATTCAAAGCAAGTTTGACATCCAGAGAAGATATTTTTCAGGATATCATGAATCTCAACAGTATTTCCCTCTTTTCTCCGCCTCTTCCCCTTTGACACCAGTCACCCTTCCTCCCTTCCTCCCTTCCTCCCTTCCTCCCTTCCTCCCTTCCTCCCTTCCTCCCTTCCTCCCTCCCTCCCTCCCTCCCTCCCTTCCTTCCTTCCTTCCTACAGTTTCCCTTTAGCTGCTTTCATGTTCTGTGGGCTTTTTTATGTGTGATTATATCTATAAAAATCTATAATTCACAAATGAGAGAAAAGGTTATATTTGTGTTTAAGCATCTGGTTTTTCTGTTCAATGTGAAACTCTCCAACTGCATCTATTTTCCAGGAAGGGAGATTTATTCGGTCTTTGTGACCGAATACAAAGCCATCATGTATGTACACCGCATTTATTCATGTGTTAACCTCCTGGTAGATACCAAGGTCAACTCTAACTTAGTTATTTTGAAGAGTGTTTCTATACACATGGGCCTCATGATATGCTGACTTAGATCCCTTGAGTATGTATTAGGGTGTGTTACAGCTAGATTATGTGATAGTTTGACTTTTAGTTTTCCAGAACCTCCATACTGATTCCATAGTAGCTTGACTAATTTACGTCATCAACAGCAACGCACAAGCATTTCCTACTGTTCCGTGTTCTACTCAGCATTTGCTGCCTTTTCTTGATGGACCGCCATTCTGACTGTGCTAAGAGGAAACTCAATGAGATTTTTATTTGCATTTCTCTGGTGGCTAAAGGTATTGAATATTTTTGTATGTTTATTGGTAACTTCTGCTTAATCAGGTGAGGACCAGTTGTTCTTTTTATTATCACATTTATTGATTTATTAAGTTACTTTGGGTGTTTGTATTTTATATCATTTACGGTTTTTAAGTTTTATATATTATGGAGATCAATTCTGCTAGGTTTTGTTCCTTTGTGATATATAGAAGGTTTTAAATCTCACGCAGTCTCATTTGACAGTTCTTGATATAACCTCCTGGCTTTGGGGTCCTTTTCATCAGAAGCCCCTGCCTAGATCTGGACCTTAACACTGCTTCTCATGGTCCTTCTGGCAGTTTCATAGCTTCTGGCCTCACATTGTGGGTTTTGATGTAATTGAGTCAGTTTTCATACAAGGTGTGAGAGAGATCTAGTTTCATTTGTCTTCGTGTGAATATTATTTTCCAGTACCATTTGATGAAGATGTTTTCACTAACCTGTGTTTTTGGACTCTTTGTGATAATTCAGCAGGCGGTAGCTGCATGGCTTGAATCCTGTGTCTGCTATTCTATCCCCTGATCTTTTGAGTCTATTTTCCATCATCCTCATGACTCTCCTAAAATATTTGGTACCGTAGGGTACCGAATATTTAAATAAAATTGAGGAAGTCAACAAGCAGTTAATAAACACAAAGTTATTCTTACTCGTTAGATGCTGGCTCACCATCGGGTGCTTTTGTCATTTTACACAGACAAGTTTATAGTGCCCCATGTAGATTCCGACACAGTTCAGTAATGTAAAAGCCACTCACCTTCTGTGTCTGCCGCTCCCATTCCTGGCTGCTTCACAGGGTCTTGTCCATTCTGTCCCATCTTTCCTCTGTTTCAAAGAGAAAAAAAAATGACATCTTTAGTTATGGTCTCCTTAATAAAATAAATAAAAATAAAAATTGGCTTGTAGCAATAAAATAACATTACATATTCAGAGTCAACTACGGATGATTTGAAAAGCAAGTATGCAAGCAGCTAATTATGCTACGTCGCATTAATTTTAGAATGGGAACTTCATTATTATTCCTAGTCAGTCTAAACTTAATATCACAGAAATCAACACATCTTATTTATAAACTCATTTATAAAAATTGAACTCATGAAATTTTTAGATCCCCCCCGTTATAGAAAATCTTTCAATACACAAACAACTTAAAAATGCTCACATTAAAAGACTACATAGTTCTTCAAAATTTGTATATATACACAATGGCCAAATCCAGTCAAACATACCTGTATCCTTAAACATGTACGCTTGCATTTAATTTTTAACTCAAGAAGGAACGATATCTTTATCATAACAAAGTGTTATGGGTTCTTTAGTGAGCAGGCAAATACTTAATTAAATAACACACGGAAATGGTTTTGTAACTTAAATAGATATTTCCTAGATGATAAAACAAGTGGTACATGAAAAAAATTACCATCACTAATCATTAGGTAATAAATCAAAACAGCAGTGAGTTATTACATTCCTCTAGTATAAATGTTTTGGCATGTCAAACAAATCCTGGCAAGAGTGCGGTGAGGAGAGATGGCTAACACACTATTTAGGGAATTTCAGTCAGGATGGCCATTATGGAGAATGGCGTGGACATTGATCAAAAATTAAAAGTGAATTTTAGCAGTGGGTCACGGTCCATGCAGGAACTCATAACTCCTCAAAGTATGACAGTGAGGACTACGTAGCCCTAAAAGAAATATCTGTTTCACCCACTTCAAGAAAGGTGGGAAGACTATGTGAGCCCGAAGACATGAAGGAATACTATGAAATGCTATCTTCTGGATATAATATGGTGTTTGCTGTCAAAACTTCATAGCGACTGTGAACACCTGCATGACCTGTACACACAAAATTGGAAACGTCCCTGGTGGGGTTAGGGAGGAGAAAGTTGAAGAGAAGGGAGAAACATAAAGAGACGATGAGAAGCTATGGAGCGAGGAATATAATAATGATGTGCTGTATACAAGGAGAAACCATAAAAATACAACACAACAAAAATCCTCTGTAGGACTGTGAGGTCACACGGTAGTTTGACTTTTGACCTTTGTCAAGTGAGAAAGTCTTTACTTCAGTGTTAATTGAGGATCCTACGAAGTTTTTGGCTCAGTGCTTGAGTAACTATAAATATTCAATATGGATATAGAATTAACAATTAGATAATGCTCTTACACTTGTTAACTGAATTTAACAATAAAGCCTCTCTTAATTTTAGTTTTGGCCTCAAAGCCTTGGTCAAACCAACTGGATAAACACTTCGCAATCCTTTAAACACTGTGATGGTAGATTGTTAGCTGGATAACAGGCTGTGGCTACTTCTTGTTGCTTCAGCCTGAGGAAAGGATTCATGACATTCAGTGGGCTCTGCAATTGCCTTTGAATGTATTTAGATTCCATCACAACACGATAGAATAATACTCAAACATGAGCTGGGTGTGGTGGTGAATGACTTTTGTCCTAGCACACAGGAGACAGAGGCAGGCAGATCTTTGTGAGTTTGTGGTCATCCTGACAAACATTAAGAGTTCCAAGACAGCCAAAGCTACATGGTGAGACTTAAAATAACAACACCACCAACGAAACAAAACAAAATACACACACACACACACACACACACACACACCTCACACCTTCAACATGCTAAATGGAATCATGAACCAAAGAATGCCTTTATATGCAACCTTCTAGATAGTAATTCTGATACAGAAATGTTTATTAACAATTCTTATTTCCACAAAATGGCTTTTATTTCCTGGATCTATTCAAATTGTAACTACTCTTATTTCTTAAGAATCTAATTATTTCTTTTTAAAAACCACTTTAAAAATATCCTCTTGTCATCCGATTCCAGAAAAGAATTTGGAATGTTTCTGTATGTGACAAAAAAGAAACACGTAAATTTATAAATTGGTTTATCTTCAAAACCATTATATTGTTCTTTTTTTTTTAACAATTTTAGGTCAAATATTTAAGCACAAAATTCTCTTTAGTGATTGAGGACCACGTGCATGCAGATTATAAAAATGTTAACATTAGTATTGATGTGTGTATATGTATATATGCTTATATGTATGTATTCATGAATACAGATGCTAGGAACTATATATCTGTGCAATCTAGATGTCTGTGTATACTGTCTCCATATAAACTCATAGTCCTGTTTAAGCAGCATGTGAAACTTCATTTACACTTGAAGACTGAGCCTAGGTGAGTGTACATTCTAGGCAATTGGTCTACCACTGGGCTGTATTTCCTGATGAGCATCAGATTGTGTAATTGTTTCATTAAGACGACATTAGTTAGGTTTAATAAACGAATGCTCCTCCGTCTGTTACTGTTAGAGGAAGGAAAGTTTAGGGCTTAGCTGCATTGTGTGTGCTGGGAGAACGAAACAGAATGTATCGTGTTCCTGGGCAAAACCCAGCAAAGGCTGAAGATTGCGTCAGGACTGCCCGTACAGCAGGTCAGAGTGTGGAAGAGATGCCCATCTATCTCTGTGCTACGTCAAAGTTTATAAAAAATGTTACAATTTTATTAGCTTTAATAATTAAAATTTGATCTGAGTCAACAATTTTATTTTTAATGATGATACCTGAAAATAGTCTTGGCTTTTAGTGAAAACCGAGTTTCCTTTTTTAAAAGAAAAAGCATCAAAATGGGAAGGCAGTCCACCTTGAAGAACGCACGACATCTCAGAGCACATGGGCCCAGTGAAGCTGAGTGACGTTCAGGGGGAAATGCAGCTGTGTCTGTGTGAAGCAGCCAAGTTTCCAAGTTCTCCTCAAATCGTCTCCAACTCAGAGCGTTCAGATAGCAGACGGTGTACCTTGAATGCCCAAGCTATCTATCAATCTATAGCTGTTAAACACTTATTCCAGGTCTAACAACAATTGCCCGGGACACGAGACGCTGAAGAGAAGGAACAAATACTATTTCTCACATAGGCCGTGCAGTGACTTGTCTTTGTGTCCGAATTGTAAAATGATTGTCTCTACACAATATTGAGACATATTTACTTAATGAGAAAGACACGAAATAAGAAAAAAAAATTGGGGTTATGGTAATCTTTTCACCTCAGACATCGAGACAGACCCTGAGGAAGTAAGACGATTTGTTCTCTGGAAGTTATAACTTTCACTAAATTCTATAGTCTGAAAGGTCCAGACAGAACAGAAGGCTGTTAGACTCTTTGTTGTACAGTCTCTATAAATAGCTATGATATTCACAGTGTAGAGAGAAAGGCAATGAACTCATTTAAAATTCTGTTACTTCTTCCAGCGAGATTATCAGAAGTGAAATGTTAATGATATCAGATTCTTTTTAGGAATGATTTTCAACAAACAGAACTGGTTAAGTATAACCACTCCTATTTATCCCATAAAATAAATTTCTAAGATAAAGTCATAGAAGAAAAATCTCTCAGACGAATTGGTAACAGAACAAGAATTCCTTTAGGTTGGAAAGCTGTAATGAAAGCCAAAAACACTGCATCATTCTGTGTAAAAAAATCTGCTTTCCCTATTATTTTACCTTCTTCAGATAAATTGGTATCTAACTATTTGAATTACTGAAGGGATCAAATGAGATGTTTCCATAACATTTTGTATGAAAATAATAAATTCCACTGCCTAAGAAGACTTCCCAGCACTGGGGAAAATGCAGACCCGTATCCCGATCAGAACCATTTCAGATGCTGTGTGTTACAGCAATTCCACGGTGCCCTGTAGAGTAAAAGCAAGGAGGGGGAACACAGACGTCCACCCACATGAGCAGCTCTGTCCAGCACAGCTCAGCCATAAGAGGTCACTTTTGTATATTGTTCACGTGTCATGAAATAGCCTTCCTCTAAACATTAAAAACGGCAAAAGCCACCATTCAAGGTTCTTAGAAAACCAGCCTTTGGGCTCTATGAGCTGTGGCCTACTTACAGCTCTGAATACCCTAGCAGGGCCTCCAAGCCCCCAAGATTATAGTTCATGGAGAGAAATAGAAAAGTCTGCCAGGTTAGATTTTGAAACCGGAACTGACATAATCTACAAACCATCTAAATCCATTCTATCATAATCTGCTTTAGTTTTGTATATGAGTTGCAAAATTGCTGTCATGAGGCTTAGCGTACCATGAATGAACTATATTCCCAGAGAACGAATGTTTCTGGAACAAATTTAGAAATCGCAGAAACACTCCCAAACCTTCCATTCTAACTGCAGAAAGGTTTAGAGTTGAAAAGGCTTAACGATTATCCCAGTTTGCCATCTGTTTCAAAGATCCTATGAATTCTTCAAATGTGAATTCTCTCCTAATTAAAAACAACCAATCTGTGTTAATGTCAAATATCAAGGTTGGTGTCTGGTCTTTGTGTGATGAGCGCGCGACTCTGTACTCCAGGCTGGCCTAGCTCAGTTACTATTCTAACGGCATTTATGGTAAATACAGGCAGCGCAGACAAAGTCAGTATACTAGCCGTCTGTGTTCATCTTTAGAATTATCTGAGACAATCCAGTCGTCTCTGGACAACTGATTCTTACGTAGGCATCGGCAGTTTAGATGTCCAAGGACCGTGATTCAGAATTGGATTAATTACCTTGTTTTCCTCCCGTGAAATGCTAAGGAGGAATTACTCACGATGCTGTTAAAATTGTAGTTTCTGTCTATTTTATAAAATGACCACTTACATCCTTGGGATAGGAAGTAGATTGGTTTCTCCTGGCGCGGAGCTGCTTCCTTCACTGTCCACGCTGTACCCACTGCCAACGCTGCTGCCCGAGGAGCCGGTGGACACGGAGCTCTCTGCAGGCCGGTGATTGGCGGGCTTGGCTGCATGACGTGGGGGAGAGCCAACACCATAGTCAACAAGTGAAGTTCACTTTTTATCTCCAAATGTCAAACTACACATGTGTGCAATACTCATAGACAGCGTCGGCAGAGACGAAATGTTCTCTCTTCTTCAACCTGCCTCTCCTTTTCATTTCTTTAAGCCAGTAATGAACACTGGCAATGTAGAATTCCTTCACTTATTTTTTAACTGCATATGAGAAAATGGGGAAAACATTCCCATCTTTAGACTTAGTTAAGTACTATGTCATTCTTCCACTGTTTTTGCTATGCGTACAGCATTGCAGTAGTGTTCTGGCAAGCAAAAGGGCGGCTGGGAAACTTCACAGAGAACTATTTTAACAGAATTAAAGAGATTGGGCAATTACTTTTCATGTTAATAGCAACAGGATAGTCTCATTAGAAGGGAAAAAACACGACAGAATAGATATTTACAGGTGGCTCTACCAACTCTCCAGGCGTTTCTGTTTTTAAATCGAAAGGTCTTTCTCTCCCGATGCTATGCTGTGATTGAAACGGGGACCTGTTTCAGTTTTCGCGAGCTTCAGTTATGGACACATGAGTCCACCAACCACAGAAACATAAACAGATCTGTGCTGTCTATTATGCGAGTACGCAGCAGGAGCCCAGCACTGGCGTGGGGCAGAGCTCTAGACTGAAAGGAGAGGGGCGGGTTTGCCATGCACGAGGAAGGAACGGAAGAAAGGCAGTGCCTGCTCGAACTTTGGGAGGCAGAAGTTACTTAGCAATTATTTGAAGCTCGTGATAAGCATCCCTTGCCAGCTCGAGTGACCTTTCGTCTTCCTGGTCTGTGCTTACTCGGTAGACCCCTAAACCTGAGCTGTTGTGTGTGGAAACAATGCCATCATCACAGTGATGACCTTGAAGGACGGAGAATAGGAGCTGCATGAAACAGGAGCCCAGTGGTTTGCTCTCCTTCCTCTCGGGATTTTAATTCCCAAGCTCCCACCTCTTCTTTCTTGGCATTAACAGTCTATGGCTGTTTATTAGTGTCTTTGAGCATACCTGCTACTTGACAATGAATTGATCTGATTCTAAGTCTATATGTGTTCTAAACTAGAGGAATGTTTAGCATCCCTTTCTCAACACGCACATCCCTGTTCCATGAGTAGTCTCTTAGTCAAATGTGCTTGTGCTACTGGGTGAAGGGTTAATAATCATTTCATATTGAGAGATCTATCTATATATTTCTGAAGGAAATATTTAAACATGATGATTCTTAGCCTGGAGGACTTCTAACCAATATAGTCGAATAAAATGAAAACTCAAAGAAATTGTACAGGAAACTGAGGGCAGGCAAGGTAGCTACTATCAGGTCTTGAAAAGAATTTAACTTTTCCTTTACACCGCCTTGTTCCATTACAGCAATAAAATGTTCTCACAAGCTATCCAATATTTTCATATCTGTTCCAATGATGGTAGAATTCCTTCCTCAGAAGAGGGGAGCAAGAAAGAATTTTTAACACAAGTCAGTATATAGATGATGCTTATAAAATGCAAACTGTTACTTAAAAGAAGGTCAGAGTGTTAGTCACCAATAAAATATTAGTTACTTACATAGGTCTATATCTGCATAAAATAATAGTTCTAATATTTGCTAAATCTTCTATTCAGTTTATGTAGAAACTCAGATTGCATATCTAGTATTAAAGAAAATATTTTAAAGTGCATAATTAAAACTACAAAGTTAACATGACTAGAATATTAAATTATTAATATGTATACACCAATTAAACTGCATAATCAACCAATAATGACTCAGATTATTTCATTAATTCAGACAAATGAAAATTGTCATGCTTTGAATTGACATTAAATAATCCAACCCATTAGATTTTTAATAGTAGATAGTATAACACTGAAAGAAAAACATTAATTTTATTAACCAAAAAGATAAAGCCTCCTCAAATCAACCGTCTTTGCTGGTTTCAAAGTTAGTTAATAGAAAATAATTTAAAATGGTTTTTATCTAAGAGCAAGTACACTGCATATCAGAATTGCTACCTTAAAGGACATATCTCTATAGTAACTTCAATTTACTTATAAATGTCAACTTCAAGTACCATGGGCTTCATGTGTTTCCCTCTTCCTTTACATCAGAACAATTCCTAAATCTGGAGAATCCATTATGCATGATCAATGTATCATTTATGAGAATGGTCACTTTCTAGTTGGAATGATATTTGTTACATTAATGCCACATTGCTGGATCCTTAGATATTTGGCCTTGAACAGTGATCAGCTAATAGTTGATGAATGAACAAACAAATGAATATCAATGCCAGTGATTTTTCCTAAACCAAACACCAAGAATGCCATATTTACAGGCAGTATTTCATTTTATCTATGGTGTATTTTAAAGAAATTATGCATATCACTTATTAAAAGTGAACTGATATAGAAGATTTTCCTCTCTCTGGTGTTGGAGGTCTGACCTAATATGCAACCCCCCCCCTCTCTCTCTGCCAAAGACACCTGTTGAAAGCATATCTTTGTAGTTTATTAAAATAAGTAAGGACAATTTTTATCCCCTCAAATGTGGAAAAATATAATCAGTTGACTAGATTTTGAATTCCACTGCACTCAAAAAAGGGTTCGAGTCAAGGTATTTAAGTGCTAATACTAAACACTGAAACCATAGATTTTTGTGCTAATATACTGAAAGGCATAGATTTGTGTGTTAATATACAAAGTACTGAAAGGCACAGATTTGTGAAGCAAAAAGTTCATTAAGAGACCATGAATAGCATATAAATATAAATATTCCCATTAGATGAAAGAAAATACTATGCAGCCGGGCGGTGGTGGCGCACGCCTTTAATCCCAGCACTCGGGAGGCAGAGGCAGGCGGATCTCTGTGAGTTCAAGGTTAGCCTGGTTTACAGAGCTAGTTCCAGGTCAGGCTCCAAAGCCACAGAGAAACCCTGCCTCGAAAAACCAAAAAAAAAAAAAAAAATACTATGCATAGCAGTGTTGTGTGGTCACAATCACGTGCACAAATGCTAGGAGTTGTTCACTTCCTATCCTGGTATACAGACAGAGAGCTTCGAATTTGATTTCAGTCTAATATCTCTTTGTTTTCCTGCATTTTCAGTGAAATAACACAGAAACATTAAAAGCTTGGTCTTCCACGAGTTTGTGATTTTGGGAATCACGAAATAGTCTACATCTGATTTCCTCCCAATTCTTTGAAGTCGAATTTCGGAATTCATATAACGCTGTACAAGGATACGGTATGCATCTGGGTGCTGAATAGTAAAACGATCTTTTCACAAGAGAATTGAAGTTTTTCAAAAACGCCAACTTTTTTTTTTTTTGGAATCATTTTGAGATATCTATTTTGGTTTTGAAATGCTGATCACAAAGGTTCCCAGTGCAGGAAAGACTGAATGTTGCACGCACTCTGGGAACACTTGCTGTGTTGCACGCACTCTGGGAACACTTGCTGTTGTTGCGCAGGACAACATCTTAGAGGAGCCCATTCCTTCTTGATCCACGGTTATTGGGGAGGTTATTGGTTTCAGGTAAATGTTTTACCTTCTTGGGGACAATACAGACTGTTTAAAACTCTTTCCCTTTATCATTGCCTTTGGCTGTTTTCTGGTTACAGCCTGTCTTGTTTTATTACTTCTTGGTGGCTAATCCTAATTAAATATGGTACTGTCTCTGCACATCTGTGGTCCTTTGGTTGTCTTGGTTGGATGCCCTGCCCCCTCCAGGAGACATGGCTATGCAACGCTATCACCCTAGCTACCACACGGTGGCAGCACGGTTCTCAGAGAGCTCGCCAAATTGTGGAACTACCTGCGGCTGTGGAACCCTGGCCTTCAGGAGCTCGTTAAGACCTCTAAGGGTCTTGAGCCATCATTTCCCCGTAGGAAAAACAGTCTCTGTAAAGATTAATGACTGATTATATCTCGCAGCTAATGAGAGAATTTAAAGTTGCCAGTTCCCTTTTAGATTGCATCTCGTTGTCTCAAACAAATAAAAAAACTTGACGGCTTTGGCTACTTTAGAACTCAGTACTTAGTCTAAACTTAGCCTCGCTTTGTGCGACATTGTATCATTGGTCTTACAGCGGGAGCAGCAAAGACCTGTGTGTGTGCCAGTCTTTCCGGAATAACTCCTGATCCGGGCAGCTCGCAGCCAGTTCCTGAATGATTTGATTTATTCAACACTAAATCTTCTCTTTATAGACATAGTCTGTAGGGCTTTAGGAATGTTTGATATTACAAGAAATGAATCGATTATTATTTTGTTTATTACAGTAGTTTGATATAACAGAACTGTTTCTCTTAAACTATATATANACCTTTTCTTCTTTCCTCTTTTGCCTCCCTGTCTCCCTCCCTTCCTCATTCCCTCTGTCCCTCCCCCCATTCCTCCATTCTTCCCGCCCTCCCTTCCTTTCTTTAACCTCCCTTCCTCCCATGTTACTGCTGCTGTTAGTTTTTGGACTTACTCTCCTGAAGGGATTTTCAGTTTTTTTTTTTCTAAAATGCTCATTGAATATGAAATTAAAATGCCAGCTTTTAAGTCTAAATATGACTGGCATTATTCAATCTGTTTCCCCTTAAACTTTGCCTGATTACATATTTGAGTATTTTCCCTTTACAGTTCAGGATTATTAATTTAAGGAGAGATATTACATTTTATATTTTAGAAGGCAGCTCTTTCCTAAGTTAACTTCAGTGTGTTTGTTTCCAAGTCTGGAAACATTTTTTTTTTCCAGTTTCCGAACTGAAAAGCATCACAGAAATCTTCCACACTGATGCTCGCAGGAGTGTTTACACGTCCCTTGGTTTTGCAATGAAAATTATTGAAAATCAATATCTTTGACACCTAACTCAATCCCATGTAAATCTTGGAGATGAGCAATTGAAGTAAGGAGGTCTCGGAAGCATCCTTAAATAGCGAAATTACTAGTTGCCGCCATTCGCAGTATTTCCTATACAGATGACTGGTGTGTGTTCTTATCACTACGGAAACCATGATCCAGGAAGTTCTGCTGCCATTTTCCTTGTGAGACGTGGAGGCACTAAGGTTACTCCACATTCACAGAGCTTTTTCCAAAGATGGAAACGCAGATAGAAAGTCTCCTTTGATGCTGTAGAGGAGAGGTGGCAACAATCTTAATCATGTTCGTATGTCCCCTCTTTCCATACATGCTGACTTCATGAACGAAATTTTCAAGGCATTTCAATGACCAATTTGCTATCTTTTTTTATCAAATAGTACCAGTAATCTGCAGGTGTTTCCTATGCTCACTAATCATTATAGAAACAGATTCCACGTTCCCCTTGGATTACAGAAGTAATTCTGTAATGTGTTTAACATAGCAAAAAAGAGTGGAATTAACTTAATAACAAGATATGGAGAAGCCTCTCTTGTATAAATTATACATAATGGTTAAGATACTATAATAATTGCCTCTATCTTATAATTTTCCTTTTAAGTCTGTCTTCCTTTTCTGAGAAGCATTTAATTCAGAACTGGTTTGGGATAAAAAAAAACCAAAACACATTTTTAAATTAGCCCTAAATTTTTATATTGAATAGTGGAATAAAGTTTGATTAAGATACCTTAAATAAAATTCGGAAAGTCAATTCATCTATCTTGAATAAATCTAATTATAATTTTAGCTGCATTCAACTAAATAGAATGAACCACACTAGATCATGGGAAGTTTTGGTTTTTAACTAAGGCTCTAATTCAATAAATATTTTTATCTATAAAAGACTGATCCGAAGAGGTGATATTAAAGAGTTTCACTTTCATGGGTAACTCTTACTTTTTTCAGTACTAATTTGATTTGTGTGGGAAGGAGAAATATTACCTTTGTTTGTGTTTTACTGACAATATCCTTGCATTACATGTTTTTCTAATAACTGATAAGCATAAAAAATGTCCAGAAAAAAGAAAGTACTGATAGTATTTCAACTGATTGGAAGGTACTTCTAGAAACAATCATAATAAATATCTTAATAACCAAGATGTTATCCTTAAATGAAATACAAATGGTTGCTCTATGAAATTCAATTTATCAGTCATTTATTTATATCTGAGAAAGGCTCTTATGAACCTCAAGCTAAGCTAACAAGGTCCCAAGAGTAACAACCTTGAACTTCTGATCCTGCCGCCCTCACACATCCAAATGCTGTGATTGCCGTTTTGGTCTCCGGCCTGTTTTGAATTGTATGTTTTTCTACAGATCGAACCCAGACCTTCATACATGCTGGGGGAGCAGTTTACCACACTCGCAACCTGCAATGCACAAAATTCAACTCAAAGGAAATAAAGGAGTAAGTTTCCACTGGAAGTAATAAATTAATAAATAATAGCAAATAAACTGAGGCGGATAATACTACAGCAAACGCCAAATATTCTTTCCCACATTGTTTAAATTTATTTAAGGGTTGTAAAAAGGAAGCTTAGAGAATATTTGATAAATGCATGTGTATTTATCAAATTTAACCAGGAGATCTAGCCTCTTTCCTAAATTTTAAAAGACATTATTGTCAATTACTGTCCTCTTTGTTGCTGGCTCCAGGGGATTGCAAAAAGTATGATAGGGACACAGAGCTGGGCCAGTACCTTTTACTAGTGTATTTTACTAAATGAACATAGCATTAAACTCACTCCTAGTGATTTATAACTACACCTATAGATCAATGGATCTCTTCACCTTCTTCAAAGAATATTTTAGTTATAGTAGATGGTGATTATTTCAAGACCCACAACAGGCCAAGATATAGTGTAAGAGGCTAAAGAATAATCAACCCTTGATGGACAAATATCAGTCACCACTGCTGAAGAAAGGGCAGGAAGAGGATAATGACCAAGGTCGGTGGAGGACCGCAGGGAAGCGTATATTCTGGACACAGTCGAGCAGCTGTGCACACAGACTCCACAGGCTGTGACTGTGCACAAACCTGAGTGTCTCAAGCCAGATCAAATTCCAGCTCAGAGAAGAGACCTGGCCAGGAAACCTCACACATGTTTCCAGAGCTATTGGCCGACTGGTATCTTCCGAGAAAAGGAGGGTCAGTGTTCTTTGAGAATGTAGTCCTGGTGAATTACATCTTATTGCAGTGGAAAGGCACACATCCAAGAATATTTGTGCGGCCCAGATTGATTTCGATGGGGTTAAAAACAGGACACAGAGTTGATGGGGAAGGAGATCTGAGAAGGGATGTCAGAGGGGGTGACTACAGTCAGAACACATTATACAAAATTCTCAAATAAATAACAAAAATATTACGAAGGATTTTATTTCCAGATATTTCAAAGCATGATGAAGTTTGGTTGTATATAAACTCAGGTCACTGAGTACAAACCAATCTCCATTTCAGATGAGCTTAGAGAAAACGTAGTTTCTCCTACTTCACAATTCTTCCCAGATACTGATAAATCGGTTATTTAATAAATATTTCTACCTAGGATGGGAGGGCTTCAGACAGGGATTTATGTCTATTTTGTTTGCTGCAGTATCACCCAACTTGAAGATGTCCCGAAATGTAACATGCTTAAACAAATATGTGTATGAATATGAGTAACAATGAATATCAAAAATTCTGCTCCTTTAGTATCAGATGGTAGGAAACTTTCAGTGTTTCTTTTCACTCCATTTTACTATTGTATTTTTTTTTTTTTGGAGAGTGTTTCAGTCTGTAAGTAAGGGTGTCCCAGAACTCATTTGTAGCACAATTTGGCCATAAACACATGTTCTTCCATTTTTCTTCAAAGAATCAAGATGATAATGTTCATTCTCACTATTTTATGCTAATACAAATATTTTTAATATGTAACATGAGCAATAAATATGATACACTTGTCTTTCAACCATTCTGGGCTTGGGATGGCATGAGACAAGCTGATAGGCAGCTGAACTGACCAATCAGAGTTCAGGAGGTGGAAGCAATGAATATGGATATATAGTTATAATTTAATCCAATTGATGCCCAGGGAAAAATTAAATTTTTTATATAAATTGAAAAAAATGTGTTTTGAAACCCTTAGTAATCATAATTAGTATTAAATGAGATGTGAAAGAAGATGTCCTGAAATGTAGTAGAAACAACTAAGACACAGAAAATTAGAGACAAACGAGGTAAGTAGGTTTTGAGAGGAAGGCCTTGCTATTCTCCTGTTGTTGCTTATTGTAAAAAATATGGCTGTGTGTACACACTTGCTTGGTCAGTCTTATACACTTTGGTCTCATGATTCTTTCTAATCTTAAAAAAATTACTTAATAATTGGCAGGACATGGTTCATGAAGTCCCACCCCTTGTTGAGATGCCAACTTTTGGTTGTTGGAAGAGGGAGAGCTATTTTTTTTCATGCTCTAGGAGTCAGTCCTACATCCACGCACACATAAGCACCACTCATTGTACCCAGTCAGTTTAAAGCATAAGAAGAGTTATGGAGTTGGGAGAGAAAGTGGTGGAGAGATATGGAAGGGTTTTAGAGAAAGGAATGTGGGGTGATTTTGATCAAAACACAGTACGTGCACGAGCTTAAAAGCACTTGAATTTATATAGGCTAAATATATTGATATTAATCAGAGTCTAAATTATGAAACTTGAAATGATTGACATTATTCCTAGTAAAACATGTTATGGTAAACTTCACTGTATACTTGAGAAAAATGAGAATGAAAACTAATATTTTAATATGTATGTTTGACTTTTCTTAAACAGTGATGAAAAGGATTTCTGGGGCTTTGTTGGTGACTGATGATATTAATGAGAAGATTCAGTAATGAAATGAGTACTGATTGTGGGCACAAACTGATACCATTTAGCAAAAGCTTTCCTGACGATCGTCAACCATCAGGTACCACCATGTGCCTTAATCATTGAATGATGCCTTTCTTTCACGTTTTGTGTCTGTAGAACTTGGCTTCATCCAGAATGACATGATTCTAGCAACTAGTCTATGGTCTGAAGCTAGAAAGTACGTTTAGCACAAAGGCTCGACTTTTCTCCTTGCTTTGAACAAGAGAAAACCAAAACAACTATTTTATAGCATACAAAAGCCTAGAGTAAATATGGTAACTGGAAGGCATAAATAATATAAATTATTATCAAACACTATGTGAAGCCCTTTAAATATAAATTAAGAGTCGGGCGATATTAACCTAATAGTTATTTACTTTAAATAATATCATTAACAAGAACACGTGAAAACAATTTAAAATTAAAAACGTATAAATGATTTGCTTATATTGAAAGAAATTTGAGTCAATGAATTATAGAAATATAGTTTCTGTTTACCAAGTGAAAATAATGCTTACATAACTAGATAGTGTATGGTTTTGAAATTGAGTTGTTCAATGCAGGAAGAGCAGATTTTGATGCTATGCCTTTTTCAAGAACAAATAAAACAAATGTTTATTTTACCTTCTTGCATTTTTAAGAAAGGCATCCATTCCTGTGACCTTTATTGTGTATCTTGCTTAACTTTTTTCTGCTTTTCACTACTTCTAAAATTACTAATTATTTTGCTGTCAAAATACTACCAATTTATTGGCTGCATTTTCAGTATACTTGGTCATGCTGAAAAATGTGGGCATGAATTCATATAAATATGAGCTCCATAATAATATCTATATTACTTATCTTGACACATTTAACAAAATCAGCATCCCAACTAAATTCTGTATTTCTGGTGTATTATCTTCTGAAGAAATTTTTTTATAGTTTCTTGTTATTCAATTATATATAAATACACAGAACTACAATAAAATCAAATTAATGTTGTGGCAGTATGGTCCAATGTTCATGAAGGTCCCTTTCATCTTATTTCACACCTACACCTCCTCTCACCTAGAGCAATGGAATAAAAAGTAGTAAAATTTTCTAGTCATTCATGGGTTCCTGATATGTGATTTAGGAACTATTGTTAGGTGGTCTAATAGTGTCTCTGGCAATTGCTTCCTTCTCCCTTGGTGGTTCCATGCTTCTTCTCCCAGATGAAAAGCTCTTTAGCCCCATGTTCACATCCTAGGTTGACTAGTGAACCTATTGTGTTTTGACTATGCTTTCTGAGTCCCATGATTCTTTCCTTCATTTATTTGCCTGATCAATGTTTTCAAGCCAATTTGCCCAAGTCCAAGGTAAAGTAATGTGTATTTTAAAATTAGGTTTCATGGTTTTTGCTTGCCATAGATCTAAGAGTATTTAATGAGTCTTTGTCTGTAAAAACTAGGACTTCAGTACACTAAAATTTAATGACATTGAAAACATGTTTTGGTAGTTTTATACTTAAGGCCAGTGGATGTTGCTAGTCCTATGAAATTAAATGAATAAATTCCCAGGGTTGACCAAATCAAATGATGTGAATGGTTCATTGGAGACCCACAACTATGACTAGAAAAGAACAAATATATCCACTGATGGGGAATCACGTGTTCACTTTCAGGAAGGAAAGCTCATTAATAAGACTATCATCATACGTTCAGAACTACACGGTCACTGGTTGCGACTCTACACGCATAGCAGAGACTTCTGACAATAATCTTAAATGCTTAAATATTTGAAAATACACATATAATCATTCTAAGAAGATGAGGAAACTCCCCCAAAGCATTTTGATTTTCACAAAGAATGCCCCCACCACACATAACAGGCACTGTTGAAAGGTGAACATTTTGAATAGCCTGAATATTGACTTTCTTAGACTGTTTTGGGACAGGGGAGTATTTACTCTGTTCACATGATTGTACTGTCAATTTTCCTATAATTTCAAACTGCCAAGGGTTTTATTTTTTAAATATGACTTTTATTTTTACACAAATACATTGATTGAAGAATGTAAAAAATTTTAATTTATTAACCGTGTACACCCAATATTAAGACAACTCCAATCCCCAAATGGCCATTTAGTTTGTCTTGCTCTTGACTTGACTTTGCTTAGGGCCCTGTACTTTTCAGAATAGAGCACACTAAATCCCTTCTGATAAAACTGATTGTCTACTTGGGTCAGAAAAAAAAATGAGACATTGGTTATCTACTAACATTGTAACCATCAATTCTCCTCTTTCCCAGACTCCAACCTCTCCCAACCAGCCACCCACTACCACCTTTCCAAGAAAGCAACTCCCACGCCATGGAACACCCCACAGTGAGCTTTATTGTCAGTGGTATCTCCAGCAGCCACATGTGGATGTAGCTTCGGACTTTCTTCAGACAACAGGGCCACACCAAGAAACTATCAAGCCTATCTCTTATCTCTTATGTAAGACTGTGTCTTTGCAATCTCCTCTTCAATCAGTCTAAATTACCTTTACTTTTCTGATTCTGAGGAAGGATACGTCCACTTACCCTATACTATCTGCTTCTGAACCTAAAATGCATACTTCAAATCTTAGTGTCAAAAAAAATTGTTTGGAAGTTGCAAAGTGCACTCAAAACCAGTAATTAGTTGTCAAGTAAGCAACTGTCCAGAGTTAAAAAATGTTGATGTTTGTTTGAGTTTAGGTATCATCTTCAAAACTGTATAGTAAGGAGCTGGGTGAGGTTTTATACTCCAACCTGAGCCATAGTGAATCTCAGGCTAGTCTGGATTATATGGTTTCTCTGCAGGACCTCAACTCAAAAAATCTATATTAAAAAATAAAAAGGTAAAAATTAAAGTAACCCAAAGTGCTTAGTAACTTTGTTTCTTGGCTGCTAAGAACAGTAGAGCCAATGTTCAACCAAGGGAACTGGAAGGAAAATAAACTAACATAACACTTGGGCTAAGGTTTCTTGCTACAAAAATCTGTTATTTGGCATTGGGCTGATTTGAAGTAATCTGTCTAAGGCCCCCTTTCAGATCTTCTTGCCTGCAACTAAACTCCAGAAGGAGAGAAGAATTCGCTGATCCATATCTCAGTTCAAGCATAACTCTGATGAGAAGCTTATAAAAATATCTGAAAACTTCTTTAGGGACACTTTTGTCACCTTTGATTGAGACACCTGTAGATAAACACTCAGCTTCCTCTGGAGAGCTACTGCTTGCTGCCCCTTGGGCTTTATGCAGGGGAAGCAGCATCACGTAGGTCAAGCATGTCAACCTTGTTACTGCAACCAGTTCTAGCTACTTCTAACAATTTATAAGATGTTTAGTGATCACAAAGCAGTAAATCACAATGGTTTAGAATGAGAAGTTTGATTTCAAAGGAACTATTGCATTTGGAATATGCAATAGGTCACAGCCACAGACAGGGGTTATAGAGACAGCTTCGAGCTGTGTGCACAGCATCCCACCTCCTGACACCTGATTATTACCCGCAGGACAGGGTAGAACACTGAATGTCTACCTCATCCACTTCTTGTGATAAAGCAAGAAATGGATGATGTGACACTTTGTACAGCGTTAAGAACTGTCTAAACCGACTGTTATTTTCAGAATGCAATGGGATTCTATGATCTACATTGGGAGGACTGAAATGACGGGATTTTATTCAAGCTCATAAAAGTCCAGCCTCCACTTCTGTGGAAAGTGGAGGAGCGAGCAGGGTCTGGCTAGCTGGTTGTATATTCACAATTCTGGCCAGTTTACTCACCAGACAAATGAAATAATATTTAATTTACATAAATTTAATTCTATACTATGTTTATGATAAAGACCGGGCAGAATTATTATTTACTTATATAACACTTATAGATAGATACAGGGAAAGTATATGTATATTTTAGAAAACACAGTTAGTCATTGATTAGGACAAAATAAATAAGAAAAATACAGTTACTTAGCTTTTCTTCTGATTTGAAATCAATAGAGTGACTTCTAATTCAATTATAGTACTTTAAATATGTATTTGAGTCTTATTCAAATAAAATGAGCTAAATTATTTTATACAATCTTTAAGAATAAGTCTATGATTAAAATATTACAATATTACAAATAATTATATAGTAATAACTAAATCGCAATATAAAAAAGAAGGCAAAAATATGACTGTTTTGACATTTAAAGTCAGTAATAGTATTTCAAGTAAGACGATGAGTAGCTAGAGATAAACCCCAGTTATTTGATAGCACAAAAGGTATGAAGTAGAATTGCTTTTCCTTAACTTTTAGGGGGTAATGGAGTCTCACTATGTAGCCCTGGCTGTCCTGGAACTCACTGCCTATGTGTCGGGATTAAAGCATGGGGCACTATGCCTAAGAAGCAGTCGCATTTTAAGTATGTTGAGAATTTTCTAGGAAGACGAACAAGGAAGAGAAAATTGCTCCCTGGGGTCAGCCTTTAAACCGAGCTGAAAAACATGCAGTCAGCGCTGTGCTTTGGCTATCTGCTTCCTTAGCCATCTGGAAATCTAAAGAGGCCGGCAGTGATTGCCTCTCTGCTGCCCCAAGCATCTACTATTGCACTCACATATCTGGTATGTGTGAGGCACGGTAGATGCTTTGAATTTTCTAAGAACAAACAGAAATTCTATAAGAGAATGAAAGGCACAGTTTTGGTTTATGGAAGACTATACAAAATTGAGTATTTCAGGAGTAGAAATTATTTAAGAAAAATGCCAATTTTAGATAAGTTAGTTTTAGATGTGATTATGAATTAATTTAGAGAGAAAAAAATTAAAGCAACACTAGTTTGATTCCTGTCATGGGCAGTGACTCTTACTTGTGTGAAAACTCCAGATGTTGGGGTCAAGAGAGTCACAGTTATCAGTTTTCTCCGTTCCTACTATAGCTGTGACATCAAAATGAACTGCCCATTCAAAGGAAGGGCTAGTGGGATCTACCTTCCTCTCTGCAAACACCTGAGAAGGCTGTCAACTAGACCAGACAAGGGGGTGGGGGGAGTCAGAAGCAGTGAAAGTGGTACCTACTAGGCCAACTCCACCCATCATTTATGTTTCCATGTGAGCTCTGCTTGAGTTTGTAAAGCTTTCCCTTCTGACTTAGGTTGTTTCCAGTGTGAAACTCTGTTATGCTCCCAAATGTTTCTGTTACCATAGCTCTAACTAGCATGTATCGGTGGCCATATCTTACATAAAGGGACTAAATGATAAACAATAAAACCCAAACCGACACACTGATTTTATGATGTATCGTATAACAATGGCTCAGAACCCAGTAGTTTATGAATGAAATAAAGAGACTTTATTTATTACACAGGCACTTGGATATTCACATGCCCAACACAGCTGATACACTTAACAGCTAAGGAAACACGCACAGATGTCTGCTTGGAGGCTCAGGAGAGAATGTTCTCTGTGCCACGGTGAATGAGTGCATTAACAATGAATTGTTCCTTCGCTTTCCTCTAAAGCATTTCCAAAAGTTACACGACAAGTAATAGGCAACAAAAACTGATCTACATTCCAAACTGGTAGGCTAACTCGAATTGTGAGCAGCGTAAACTTTTATCACAATGCAACATAGTTTGTAGTCATGCTTGAACAGATTAGGTTAGTAGCATGCATTCCATTGTGCAATATGAATACTGTTAAACTATTTTCCAACAAAAGTCAAAAGACGCCCTGCATAGAAAAATACAAATCACTGTAGTCAATATATCATGAGACCGATCTTGGGACTTACACAGTGATGATGAAATCCTAAAATGCCATGCCCACAAAAAGCACATTAAAAATGGGATAAACAGATTTCATTAGACAATCCCTAAAAATTAAGGAACGAGAGCCTTAACATTTGGGGGGGGGGGGCATTCTTGCTGTGTGCTTTGAACAGGGCCTTTCTGCTCACCTCCTTCTGGCTTGACTGGTCCATCGGACATCACCTTCCTGAGGGCTAGCTGGCTTTGGTCCTGGTTGCCATTGGCTGGTGGAGGCAGAGTACCAGACTGAGTTCTTTGCATGGGGAGGACGCCTGCTACGCTGTGTCTGTGCTGCTTGCTGGCATGATTGCACTGCCCACTTTTAGGTGCCGCTGTGGCAGTGCGGGGTGAAATGGAAACCCAGAGTGTATCCTCAGATGGAACCAGCTTCAATGTTACTCATGCAAACACAAGTGTGCTTTGGTTTGGTTGGAACCAAGTTTCCGAAGGCCAAAATGATACCACATGCACAGCACTTGAAGGGGATTAAAAACTGGCTGTTTCCTTGGGAATGATGACCAGAGAGATGAGGGAAACAATAAGCTGCCTCTACTCCCCGGCGGACGCTTCTCGGAGGTGGCAGCCCACCTCAGCCGTGAAACATCTGCACTGGGGTTTCTTAGAGAGCGGTATCAGAAGATGTCGCATGTAAAAACTCATCAATGAAGAGGAGTTAATGGCGAGACTCTAATGGACTCACAGTTACTAGACATGATACTTCTTGACTTTGAAAACAGTTCACTGGTTAGGAAAAAAAAATCTGTAAACGCTGCTATTCTGTACAAAGTGTGATCCAATGGAATGGACCAGATTGTGCCCCTGAATGAGATCACGTTGTCTCACCACATAAACTTATATGCATATGAAAAATACGTATTTTTGAGAATACGGATTTCTGCACGTTCTTCAGGAGACTATGAGGTTCACATATCAGCTCCTTTCCCCATGCATCCTGTTATCAAACATTGCTTCAAATGGCTTTTTACCCTGGGTTCTAGAATTTGACTATTGGTCTCCTTAAGTATCTGCTTAAATGCTGAGTGTTTCCTGGCCCAAGTATCCCACTATTGACCTTACTTAAACATGTATGTGTGTCCCCATGCTTGCTTTTGTGGGGATAATGCTGGAAAACTGGCAGTCCCTTGTGCTTGTAGTTCTTGTATTCTAAAGGAGAAGGAAGTGCACACAAACACACACACAACACGGCTTTGCCTGCAAACTTACAGACACGACTACCAAGTACTATGAGCCAGGTCGGAGAGATGGTGGGAACAAAGGAGAAACAGCCAGTTTTGTCTACGTAAATTAAAAGAAAAAGAAAAAAAAGTAAAGGGAGGGGAGAGCATATTTATGTATTGATACTGTTCTTACACAGACAAAAGGACAGAGAACAGAGTGAGCAGGGGATGCCAAAAGACAGAAAGCAAACAGGGAAGGACAGCAGGAGAGAAAGGCAACAGATGAACATTAAGCTGCCATGCTGAGGAATTTATTTGCGTCTTTTACTTGGTTGAATGCGGAGTTGTTGCACGGCGGCTTCGGCCGCGGCTATGGCAGCCCCTGCGTCTTCCAGGTGCGTTTGAGTGACACTGGTTTTGCTTTGACTGCGAGATGGTCCATGAGATCGGAGATGGCCTTCGGATGATGATTTTGAGCTACCAGGACTACTGTGGGATTTCTCAATGGTGGGAACTTGCATGTCTGGTTACAAAAGGATAAAACATGAGTTAAAGTTGCTCCCCGGGTCCCCCCTCCCCCACTGTTAAAGTCTAGTCCACACATAACTTGAAACTGTCTAAGATGGACATTAATGTTTTCTTTCATGGGTCAGTTATGCAACTCCACACCATACAGTAATGCAATTAAGATTTGGAAAGCCATTCAGGACAGGAAGCAAAGGGAATGGAGCCCAGGGAAGGGGCTCATTCATCACGAATGAGTTCTAAGAAGCCTCAGGCAATGGGCGCCTGCCTCAGTTACCCCTTCCCCGGCAACTCTGCTCTTTCTCATAGAGGTTGGTAAGACAACGGATTTCCTCAGCTGCCGGACCCACGCTGGTAAAACTATAGTGAAAACGGTGCCTGAGTAGATTAGAAGATATTGCCAACTCCTTGTCTCAGGAAACTGAGAAGGTATGGGTTCAGAGAAGTAGTCCAGGGCGAGAGGGAGAATGAGATTTTTAGGCTAATCATCTTCCAGGAGGTTGAGCATGGCAAAGTTGAAATGCCTACGTGGAATCCAAACCCAATACAAAACATAGACATAAATCAAATCTTCTACGGTTTCTGTAGTCAGTGGTTCTCAGTTACATTAACTCCATGGCCTCTGAGACGTGACCTCAGCTTCTCCTCCTCTAGAATATTTTCACACAATCTGTCCTCATCTGATGTACACAAAAGCACTCTCAGAATTAAGGAGTGCTAATTGCCTTTAATCCTTATAAATAATTAATGTATCTGGTCGCCACACGTTTATCATATATAGATTGATAAATTTATCAGTTATGAGGAGGATTAGTCTTACGCTGTAGAACTGTTGTTAAAAAATAAAGGGAAAACTCTTTCCAATAAAAATAAGGCTGGGCAGCAAGGGCATAAGCCTTTAATCCCAGCACTTGGGAGGCAGAAGCAGGAATGTCTCTGTGAGTTCGAGGCCAGCCTGGTCTACAAGAGCTAGTTCAAGGTAGCCAGGGCTGTCATACAGAGAAACCCTGTCTTAAAAAAAAATGCTGTGCATATTGTTAAATACCAAGTGTAACATCATGATTCAAATTAAAAATTAATTGGCATCCAACATCCAGGAAAGACTTGAGGAATTTGAATTGCCTTTTGTCTTGATGACATGAGAAAAATGCTCTTCATAGGATAAGTAAAAATATGATGCAAATTTTGTTTGTAGACTGTATGAGAATTCAGAGATCCAAACCTTTAAAAGAAATATAACTAGCACTAATGATGGCCACGTTTTCGTCAACATATTAGAAGAAATTTTATATTGTTTGATGAAACAACTCAGCGAATTTTCTAAGATCCCATTAGAATGGATTTTCAGAAATACAACTATCTTATGTAGCCCAATCTCATTTTTACAAAATAAGGCAATGACAATGGTGAAGCTACCACCTAAGTCTGTGCTGATATGTGTTTACAGCGCCTTTCTTCCCAAGTCCAAACATTCTTCTCATGATATCACATTAATTTTCCCACAGAACTGAAATTGACAATGTATATTACGCATAGAGCGACTCAAAGTCAAGAAGGTACTGACTGACCAAACAGGCAAACAATCACATTCTACTTGAAATGCTTCCTACCCTTGGATGGGTCAGGGAAGACACCATGGCTTCTGCTTTTGATGACAGAGGGCTTTGGAGACTGCTGGCTGCTTTGACTGGAGTGAGACTTGCCGTGGTCAATGCTCTCGGTCTGTTCCTTCAGTGGATACCACCGAGGAGTGTTGTCCAGGTGAGATGTGCTGGATAGATCGATCAACACCTGGGGAAGGTCAAGGAAGCAGGAAAGAGCACGGATTGAGCTTATAATAGGCTTAGTTTTCCCACGACCTAAAACACACTAAGGATGTAACCAGATGGATAAACCACCTTAAGTGGGGGGGACGCCACCTTCCTCACTTCACTTCGCTTATTGACTAGTTCTTCATCAGATACTGAGATGCTTAATAAATGTGTGGCTAAACTAAACTACATCATTTCTTTGACTTTTCCCTAATTTACTCGGGTAGCATGAAAAGATCAGAGTCATAAGCCAACCTTTTTATGAAAAACAAGTTGGTATGGTTGTTCTTTTATTTATTTATTAAAAAAGAAAACAAACTATCCTTTTTCATTATACACACCAATCCAAGTTTCCACTCCTTGCCCTCCCTCCATTCCCTCCTCACACCTCCCCACCCCATCCCCATCCACTCTTCAGAGAGGGTGAGGCACAGTGCTTTGGGGAAGGTCCAAGGCCCTCCCTACAATGTTCTATAAAGTAATTTTTACTTTAGGAGAAATGTATGATTTTAACGGGAAGATGGACAAGATCAAAGAATGAAAAGAACAAGTAATTTGCCATTATCAGCTTATTTTTCCAATCTAAAACGTACTTTAATGTTTTAAATACCAGTTGCTGATGGGTCATGGCTTATCTAGCACCCCTCCTTTCCTAATGGGACACACACAAATACTGTGTTTTGACAGCCACTGGCTTCTTAGATTTAATGAGTAATAAATAATATAGATATATGACCTAGGGTCATATACACAAGAGTAAATTAGAAGGACTTCAGAAAGCCAACGTTTTGAAATTTGACAGTAAACCCTATTATTTAGAATAATTCTGCATACAATCAACTTTAGTTTTAGTGGCTGAATTAGGAAAGACTCTGAAAGGAAGGCTTCCGTGGTGTGGATTGGATGGGAAAGAGGTAGCATATCTTCAACCCAAAGAAGCTCTCATTACAGAGACAGCACATGCAAGACAGTCCCTATCAAGAAGGGATTGTGTAAGCTTCAGATTTCCTGGAAATCACATCCATAGAGCATGTATGAGTGTGTACACACATATAATTTAAGTTAAAAGCACTAAATAAATTTCAAAATTTTATAACATTGTTGATGGAAACACCCAAAGGTCTGTTCACTCTTCTAGATTCCATTCTTAGATATACATATGTGGTTTTTAACAAATTTATATAATAATTATTTTAAGTATCTTCTCGTCCACTTAGTTTTAACTTTTAAAACCTTTGAAAATCATTACCATAATATTTAATCATAAACGGCAATGAGAAATATTACATGGAAGGAGAAGGGATTAAAAAAACTGATTTTGCAACAAGGACACATGCTCAACTACGTTCATAGCAGCATTGTTTGCCATATCCAGAACCTGGAAACAACCTAAATGCCCCTCAACTGAAGAATGGATAAGGAAAATGTGGTGCATTTACACAATGGAATACTACACAGCAGAAAAAAAGTGGCATCTTAAATTTTGTAGGAAAATGAATGGAGCTAGAAAACATCATTTTGAGTGAGGTGACCCAGACCCAGAAAGACAATTATCACATGTACTCACTCATAAGTTGTTTTTAAACATTTAAGCAAAGAAAACCAGCCCAAAAATCACAATCCCATAGAACTTAGGCAACAATGAGGACCCTAAGAGAGACATACATAGATCTAATCTACATGGGAAGTAGAAAAATCAAGATTTCTGGAGTAAATTGGGAGCATGGGGACCTTGTGGGAGGATTGAAGGGGGAGGGGAGAAGCAGGGAGGGGAGCAGAGAAAAACGTAGAGCTCAATAAAAATCAATAAAAGAAGATATTGCATTTAAAAATTCCAGCTTAGTTTTTATTTTTTTTTGTTTCAGAGATCATTTGTAATCACATTGTGACTTTTTATTTTCCCGCTAAAACACTATTTATTTAATCTTAACTAGATTAAAAAGTGCACCAAATGGTGAATGGAAAAATCACTTCTCAAGTTTCTATTCAAAGAGTAACTCAGAAAACTAACTTACCGGCCAAGAGATGGTGGTCAGGAACGGCTATTGTGTAAACTCAAGGTGTTTATCATCTTCCATCCTTCTTTAACTTGTTGCATAGGGTGACAGTATAAAGGAGGACAGACTTACCTCCCCAAGGAAGTCGTTGGAAGAGAATCTATCATAATCCCAAACCGTCACCTCCAATGTCTTCTTCATGAGCTGCGTTCGGATACAGCTATCATCAACCACGTTCCTCCAACATGCATTTCTATACATTTCTGAATGATTCTTGCCTGGACCTCTTTTCATTCTATGAAAATGCTTGATAATTTACGTAAGACTCTGTGTGTTAAATGTTGTGTGGAATTATAATGATTAAATTGTAGTTCAATCTAGTGTTTGATTCTAGGAGACCTCATTACTTTGTGAAAAAACTGGTCATACTTATTTCCCGTTGTTCTGTCTTTCCTCATTTAACAAGAAGCAGACGATACTCTCTAAATATATGAAAGCCATGAATCGAAAACATTTAGATTTTTCTTTATCCCAATCATTACCAAAAATGAAGCATTTTTACTTCTGCAGAATTTAACTTACTTTAAAGAACTCGGATTAATATTCACTTATAACTTCATATTCATAACCACCTTTCAGAGAGCAAACCAGAACCTCATTTTGAAAGATTGTTTACTGTAAATTATCTTATTTGGATGGCTTTCTTTCTCTTTTTGTTCTTGTTTTGTTTCTTGAGACACGGTTTCTCTGTGTCATCCTGGCTGTTCTGGAACACACTTTGAACTCACAGAGCTCTGCCTGCCTCTACCTCCTGAGTGCTGGCATTAAACAGATACTATTCCTGTTTATGGAAGTTATGGAATTCATATTCTTTTAAATTAAAAAAAAACATACACACTAACATCATTTTGCCTTGAACTACTTATTTTTGGTCTTGATGTCTTATGGAAGTCATCATTACATCTTCTTCACAAAATTTTATACTTTCCTCTTGGGAAGCTTCAATTTACAAAAATGAAACCCTACACCATAAATGGTAGAAGAAATAACACATTTCATGCATTTCATCTTAGTTTTTCTTGGTGTTCCTTCTGAAAACCAAACATCAGCAGTTGAAAATATTTCCTAAAATGTGCAAATTTGATCGAATCTATTGAAAATATTTCATTTTAAAATATTCTAAGAGCCTTGCCTCCCTAATCATTTGTTCATGTTTGGGCTACTTTGTTAAATACGAGCCTTTGTTTTCACCTTACTTTGAGCTTCTCTCATTGATTATCACTGAATATATTTCTCCTGTCTTTAATGAGCTCTCACTGTGTTTGGAAAACCTGACTTTCCATAGCGTTGCCGTCACTACACTTACATCAGCCTACATCTGCCATTTATCAAATAATAATTACATACCTGCTCCATGGAAATGCTTTTATAAATTACTGTTTGATTCCATTCAGGATTAAGACTTTTCTGGACATATTTAGTCCTCCTCTTGTACTCAGCACTGAATTGGAAGAGAAAAAGAAGAGGCGTTTTTTTTTTTTTTTAAATTTACATTTTACCTTATCTGATGACCTCTGTTCAAACTGAAGGGCATATAACATTTGCCAGATCTTTGGCCTCACCTCGCTGTCTAATCATTGCATCTTGAAACTCAATTTTAAGTTGAACGTACAATGACATTTTGGAAATATATTGGGTGTCTTGATTTTGTTTGCACTACTGAGTATGCATATGCTTTTAAAGAAATTCCTGTAGGACTTTGGACTATACTCTAGAAATGTTACTTTTTCCTATATGTGGAAGATACTTAAGTATATAATAACATTAATATCTTTTTGGTTCATAAATAATAGTATAGTCTTTAACTTTCTGAGAGTTTGACCTCTAATCCTGTCAGCAAAGCTCAATTGTCTCTCCCACCCTCCCGCCTAAAAGGCAGTGAACGAGGAGACGGGCATGATGGTGCAAGAGTGTAGGTCCAGATTTGCAGGCACAAACCAGAGCTCAGCTTGCTCGGCTGCCTAGCTACTTTGGACCCAGTTTGGGCTACGTTAGACCCTGTTTTCTCTTGTCTTTAAAAAAGAAAGAAAAGATAAAGCAATCATTACATTTACAGGGAAAAAGAAAGGCAAATGGCTCTTACGACAGATGAAATTGCAAGAGCTTTCCCAAAGGGACATTTGAAACTCCCTCTAAAGTATGACATTTACCATGGTTATGAACCAGGTTGAAATGCCTCATGCCACTAAGTTACGTTAAAATGGAAACTAAGTTAAATCTTTCATTCATTGCAAATTGGGCATTTCACTGAATCCCCAATTCTCCCATTGTCTCTAAGCAATTATTAGCTGCTTGTGTCGTATACATACACTTAACAACTTCCACAGACAACCTATCCAAATTAAGCATCATAGCAGATCCACAGCTGGCATGGACTAGTGACCGGAGTTGGAACTAGGCAGCAGCTGTCCGTGTTTAACATTGTTGATCCCACAGGCAAGGCCTTTCCTTACCTTCACCTTTTCCTGGCTTTCCCATCTTAGTTTGTATGTCAGTGATGAAGTAATGTTCTATTTCTGTAGGAGTCCCCTGTTTACTAGGAAGTCCTGGTTTACCTAGATTTACTAGCTGCCTTTCCTTAAAGCCAGTCAAGACTCCATACCACTGACACGCAAGGAAAATAAAATGTAATTATTCTAGGATAAAGCTTAACATTGTGATTTCTGTAATGTAATATATAGTGAAATTTGAGCTATGGGTTTTGTGCCTCACCAAACCTCCTATGTCACCCGTGAGAAACTGATTCTAGGGCCTCCCATTTCTAACCATCCCATTTGAGTGTACAAAAATAAGAACAAGATTTAATGTTAGTCACTCAAGATAAATTACAGACACTTTGGAAGAAATTTTTACACAATGATTTTAACTAACAGAATTCTCGTGCAATTATGTTGGTATATTTATTTCGTCTAACATTTTGTCCCTACCTCATGAAACTTATTATACATACACACCCAGGATATTTCAACTCTACTAATTTTGCTTCTACCCCAGAGAATTTCTCCCACTTGCACAAAAGAAATTTATTCAAAAACATTAACCACAGAATTATCTCTACCAAAGTTAATAAATGAATAAGTATGCGCTCATATATTCAATCAATGAAATATTAACAGGATGAATTAAATCAAATTCTTAAAAATGATTTTGTTTTCTAAAGTTTTTGCAGAAAGATAAATATGTCACTGTTAAGTTATTATGTGAATTTAAAATTGTTAAATAATTTTCTAAATTACCGGATACAGTTGTATATAAGACATCTATATTAATATCACAGTAACACTTAGGATTTACAAATGCTAAATTCAATTTAGTGGCTATTCTAGGTGGACAAGAGCGTGATTTCTGAAGGCTCCAAAGGAATGCATCTTCTACCATGACAACATCTGAAGCAAGTATAGCAAAATGTTGACAAACTGAGAAAGCAAGCATTGGAGTATTAGTTAATACTGCTAACAGTGTTCAGAAAACTTGAAAGGTTCCAAGTTCAAAACTGTAAAGTTCTTAGCAAAGTATGTCCTTTTATATTGTGCTTGCTGTTGATTTTTGATGATGTCGTGGGAACAACTGACCTGAGACTTTCAGGCTAACAGCTGACCTGTGTAGCACTGGGGATTCATAACTGTCCCTCTAGGTGGGGGTACTTAAACAAGGCACAGACTAACATAGCTTTAAATTTATGTGTGGCTCAGACATAATTTTCAAGATGGAATCATAGGAACACCACAGTAAAGATAAAATCCAAAATTTGATGATCATTAGTAAATTTTTTTTTCATTTTAAAAGAGTGAATTTTCATAATTTTTAACACAAGTGTGAAGCCAATTGTAAACATTTCTTTATTAAAATACAGCTATGTCTTAAGCTGAAATCATCCATAGTACTGTCATGTTCCAAAAGATTTATTAATTGAATGAACTGAATAAATAATAAAAATTTTGCATCCACATTTAGTAATGCTTGTCACTTTTACAAATATAAAAATCACTGAATACCAGTACAAATGCAACTGGCCTTACCTTATGATTCTGTATTTTATTTCTACTTGAAGTATTTTATGAAGTAGCCACATTGAAATAATAACTACATTAAGTTCTGGCTGCTTCCTGGTAAGAGCTCTAACTACTTTTTTTGGTGTTTACCCACTTAATCTTCAAAGCTTCCTTACAAAACAGGTTCTATTTATTATCTTATTGACTGAAACTTGAACTCTAAGTCTTGGGGGAATTAAGAAGTGCTTAGTAAGACTACAAGGGTATTAGGTGGTAGGGTTAGGATTTAAGTTAAAAAAATCCTTATTCTTAACTCTTAAATATGTTACATGAAATTAACTTAATAAAGCTATTTAAAAGCATCACTCGCTCATTTTTTTTAAAACAGGCTTTATTTGCTAAAGTGTATACTTAGTCTCTATAATATAAAGTTCCTCCACCTCAATTTACATATAACACAAATTATATATATATATATATACACACTCACTCACAACAAAAGAGATTAGAATGCTTTTAGAGATGCCTAGAGATATTCTGAATCTCATGCAATTACTGTGTGACAATTAGGGACAAATGATTACAGGCATGTATCTTTTAACAGAGTCAGATGTAATCTAAAATGGAATAGATTAAATATATCAATCGAGTATCTTCATCCTATTGAATTTGATCCTCCAATTCTGTCCAGACTTAATCCCCTTTCCACAGTTTTCTTCTTCTTCTTTTTTTTTTTTTTAAAGAAAACCATTTTTTATTATCAATGGCTAGTTCTTCTACAGAGCATCTACATAGCATGTCTTTCATGTATTAATAAATTAAAAAATAACAGCAAGCTTAAGCACAAAAGTAGACAGGAGAAACACAAGAAAGTCTATGTATGAGACTTTATGCCACCTGAAACTTTTACATATTTGAAAAGTAGAGCTCATGAACTAGAAAATATTGTCCTTCTAAAGTCCTGCCAAGTTTAACGGAAGTGAGTTTCACCTTATTTACAAACACCACACCGGTTTCACTTATCTGATATTTACAAAACAAAATCACAATTTTCCAATAGATTAAAATCAGCTCAACACCCATGCAAGTTAGAATGCTAGCTGTTTGGTGAGCAAAGACCTTACATCAGTATAAGTCTATAAAGTCCCAAACTGGTCCTTTTCAAACTGTATCCATTTTGTGCATCAACAATGTGAAGCTCAACCCCATTCCTCTTGGCACATGTATTTGTGATCTTATCATTTCATACTGAGCATTGAGATTTTGAAGAGCTTCTTTTGGCTTTCACGTCTTGCCGCTTTCTTCCTAAACTGAGCTCTAGCCAGCCAGCTTCCTCCTCACACTTAATGCCCATGGCTTCCTACATTCCAGAATTCCGTTTTCTCACTCTGGCAGTGGTAGACTGGTTGCCTTCTTTCTTGCCAGAGCTTTTGGCTTCCTTCCTCTTGCTCAGCAAACGGCTGCTGGTTACATAGGCTCGGCACAGCTATATCTGTGCCTGGGTGTTGGCTTGCAAGGCCTGTTCTGAGCTTTAACAGCGATCTGAGGAGTCATTTATGTTCCCAACTACAACAGCGCAGAAAGACCAAGGACAGAAGCCCCAGATTCTTGAACTGCAGCTCTTAAAGCCATTTCTTGTTATTTTTGTTTGCAATCGTATGCTTTTGTCGTTGTTCGCATAATTTCTTTCCCCTTTACAATCTCTGAAACTGTCCTAGGTGTACCTTGCTGTCTTTCTGCCTCTGAAGGGAGGTGGACGAGGTGTCCATTTAGACGTCAGCTCCTCGTCTTGGTTTTCCAGTTCTCTTCTGTCTCAGCTTCAGTTCCTTGTTCTAGTGTTGAGCTTGTGTCTGGATCTTAATTGAATGTGTTCTGATTTCCCATCCCTGCGTCTCCTTGTCTCTGATTCTGCAGTGAGACTTTTTCCTTTCTCATTTCAGTGGACACTTTAAAGAGACCTAGATGTTGAGTGGCTTCTGCCTCATGATGACTTACCTTCCGTGTGTTGCTTTTTTTCAGATGAATTTGGTTGCTCCCTTATTTATCAGAAGAATGCTCGTTACCCTGTGCCCCTCAGACTTGTGTCTTAGAAGAATCATCTTTGGATCGTGTCTTCTTGTCTTTATCATGAAATAGGATTACTATTTAGCTATCTGAGCCTGTAGCACCTTGAGTTCAGCCTCTTTGCCCCTCAGCTCGATCTTTGCTTCTTCTCCAACTGTGTGTTTATATTCACCGTTATTTGACTTTCAGTGTCTTTCTGATGACCTTGGTCATTATCTTGAATAATGATGTTTTGAGGCTCCAGGAGAAAGGTGCTCCTTTTCTTTCTATGTCTGGGGCTATCCATATTGTTCTGGATACCTAATTAACCTTCTTTAGTGGAAATACCCTCTTGATACAGAGGTGTAGCAAAACATATCTTGCCTGTCAGTATTTATGCCCTGAGCTACAGAGCATTGGGATTACAGATGCATCAAACCCAGTCTTCATTTGAATTTTGGTAAGAGGCATGTGATAGTTTGGAGTCTTGCCTGCTAAGGTAGTACCTCTGCTTGCCACACCCAAAAATATAAGCCAAGAGCTTTGCTACAGACTACTTTATACAACTCTTAAAAATAATCCTATTCTTGTGAATTCAAATATGTATATAGTATGTTTTGATCAAATCAGATTAGCTCCTCTCCGATTCCTCCTTTACCCACTTTCCCAAAATCTATGTGCTTCAAACAAAACAAAATAAAACAAAAAAACCTCACAGAGTTCGCTTAGTGTGGTTTCTATGTGTACGGATGTAGGGCTGTCTGCTGAAGCATGGGAAGCCTCTCAAGGGCTTCTCCCTCCCTCAGAAGCTGTCTTCCCTTGCTCAGAAGCCGCCACTGCAATAATCTCCCAGTTTGGGGTGAGAACTCAGGAACACCAGTGACCCACACTGGGCATATGGCTGGTATAATCCTGTGCAGGTCTTGTGACCTTTCCACAGCATTGATGGCTTCATTTTAGAAGCCAAAGCAGACTTCTACAAGATCTTTTCTTTCCTAGTTTTTCTTCTTTCCTCTCTCCTTCCTTCAAATAATCAATCAGTCTATGGGCAGTATGCCATAATATACCAGGCTGGTCTTAAACCTGGGATCCTCTTCAAAAATTTAATTATTATTTTTTTTTTGCATTTCTGAAGTGCATAGCTGGCCTCATAAAGCCATTCTTCTCAAACACTCTTTAGTGCCATCACCCTCTGGTCATCTTGTGCATGATACTATAATTCTGTGTCGAAGCTTTGTATAACCGATAAACTACCATAATTGTAAAAGCTATGCCAAAATCTCTGCATTTGTGAGCCAAACATAGGCAACCGAACTGGGAATCTTGAGCGTGACCATATATTCAGTCTGAAGGGGAGAAAAGGGCTATTCTCCTTTGCCTTTCTTGTACCGGAGGGCAGAGTACCACAGAGTACAATCAGAGAAAAATGTTATTAATGAGAAAAACTGGACTTTTCCAGCAGGATGCTGGGAGAAAATTGGGAGATATTTCATACTTCAGTTATGCACACTTTCACTTCATAGCTATTCCAGTAAATGTATTGGGGCCATAGGCCATGCGCTCTCTTTCCTTGGTATTTTCTCCTCTCATTCCCCCCGACCTCAATTCTTTCATAGTATACGGATATATTTAGAAAAAAAATTATAGAAAACTAAATGAAAAGAAATGCTAAAACTGGACCAGTGTGGGTTTTTTAGGGTAACAGAACTTTTGTGGTTTTAACTATTGTTAATTGATTATTTTTATGTGCATCAGTGTTTGGTCTGTGTGCCACCTGTGTGCCTAATGTCCACAAGGCTAGAAGAGGCTGTTGTGTTCTCTGCGACTGGACTTAGAGACAGCTGTGAGGGTGCTGGGAATTGAACCCTGGTCCTTTGGAAGAGCAGCCGGTGCTTTTACCTGCTGAGTAAGCTCTCTACCCCTCATTATATTATTTTTATTACATTGCATTTTTTACTGAAGAAAGGTTGTTTGCCTTTGTTGCTCTTACTATAAAACTCATTTGCATGACCGAGTAGCTATTAATACTCTCTCTTGCTCTCTTATTTAACTGTCCTTGGCTACTAGAAATTTATTACACATAGTATCAGAAGTAATAACAGCAACTGCCACTTACTGAAGATTATTATGTGTCATACACGATACTCCCCAATTTGGTTTATCACTAAGCATTTCACACACACACACACACACACACACACACACACACACTACACACACACCCATGATGGAAGTTATTATTTCTAGTTACAGAAGAAAGCACAATTTTGACTTCTCATGTGACATCTCATGGCTTCTAAGTGACAATGCTGAAAATCAGACCCAGGTTTTTAAGGTCTCCATTCAATGGCTTCCATGCCTGGGCATTTTCCTCTCGCACTGAGAGTTCCCAAAGGCATGGTGAGAATGAAACACGGATGAGAGCTCGGCTTCTTAACTTCCAAATGATAGTCAAAGTATTCCAGGCTCATCCAATCGCTACAAAGGGCTCCCCCCAACACGCTCTCCTATACAGTAAAGGCAGGAAATCACCACCCTGACAATGTTCCTGAGTTTCCTTCGATTGAATTCCGGGAGTTTGTGAATGTGGGGGCTGCTTTGTGAGATCTAAACTGACACCCTATCTTTGAAACAGAACTGATTCTACGTATCAGCCAAGGAACCTCAGATTGTACCCACAATCAGAGAACTAGCCACCACAGAGAGCCATCACAGTGTCTCTGCGCACTGGTTGCTAATGATGTGACTAAGGAATGAAATTTCTGGGTACTGCTAAGGCTACGATAATAGATCCTAGCACTGAAGATAAATATTTACATCTTTAAGACTCAGAAACAACCTCTCTTGGGTCACAGCTTTCCACGATTAATAAAAATGTTACATTTTAATAGCATAGACAAGCAAATGCTGCAAAATTAATAATATGACTAAGGCTAAAATCCTCATCATCCTATTAGTACAGATGGTACATGAGTCTCTTTAATTAAACCACACACTTAATTTATAATGCAGTGGGCGACGTGCAAAAAAAAATATCCTTTGGGTTATGTCTTGAGAGGGAGTCTTGGTTGGTAAGAGGCAGCCTGTAACAAATCAGAGAAAATACCTACGACTAAAACCAAAAAAGTGTTCATGTGGTTCCTCATCATTATAGTATGGTGATTTTTTTTGACTTCTAATGATTTTGTGATACAGAAAACATAAATCATGGAAACATTTCAATTTCAAGTGAGGGAAAAACAAATCTGATACTTACTATATTTAAAATGAGATACACACATTGGTCTAGTCCATAAATTCACTTCAAAAATCACTTGCAATATCTTCATTTGCAATAGGAGATCAGGAGAACTTAAGTAGTGATTATCACATAAGCAGCTAAATGAAATTCATTACAGAGAATACAAGTGGAAATTGCAGTTATATTCAATTTTAGTGTAAAATTTCCTTATCCTTTGATTCTGTTTTCACTAAAGTCTAATTTTCTATGTCCTGTTGCACACTGGTCAGAAGGCCTGCTTGTTGTAGGCCTAATTCAACAGCCGTTCACTGGGAGAAAACGAACAGCTACGGTGTAAGTAGACATATGTAGACATATGGGCAGAGGTATTTAAACACACATGGTTACAACTCTAGGCACAACAGAATAGTTGACAGTGAAGGAGAATCAACTCTACCTTGCGTTCTGGACAACCATGACTTGACTGCATTGATTCCAGGAGCCAGAGGAAAGGGTACAAACAGGAAAGAGTGAAAGACAGGGAGAAAAAAGTTAGGAGCAGAAAGACAGGAAATATGAGGACAGCAATCACACGCAATGCGCAGCCTGAAACCGGCTTGAGGAGGGAGATAATGTTAGCGCCACAGTGATACAGCGCTCACATGTACAGTGAATCCCCATCACTCGGCAACTCAGTAATTAGTGATACCGCTATGACAGGCTAGGAGCACGTTAGCCACCTCGGAGCTGAATCCGCTGTAGGATGGCTAGTTGGATAAACTCTGAGAGGGTAAATACTATTAGATGCATATTTTTTTGTCCAGTTTATTCTTCTTTTTTATCCTTCCAGCTAAGTATTATGGAACTGGCTGAAACCTTCATGTTACTTGTCTACCTGTTCTGCTTATTCAACTTTGCAACCTTCTACCAGAGTAACAGCGTGCGTACATATAAGTATTCTTGTGCAGTATAGACAATGACACCGAGGGCCACTGATAAGGAAGATGGAAAATAAATGGCAGTACTTTTTACCTTAATCCATGTAAAAATACTTAGAGATAAATTCCTGAGAGTAATTTTCTATAACTTCCTAATTTCTTTAAAGAACACAAACGTTCTCATGGCCAAAATCAAAACAAAGTTTTTATTGTTTGTTTGTTATTTTTTGTCACACCCCTCTTAAAAGATGTGGCCAATTTGTGAATACAAATATGCAAACTTGCTATTTAATTAAAATAAAAGATTCGAGAAATTTTATTGATTTCTAATAAAAATTACCGAGAATTTCAAAAATCCTTAAGAAAATAAAATTAGATCAAGCACACCAACAATCTTATCTTTCTAAAAGGATTTGTTTGGGGGAAGGGTATGGTATTAGAGCAGGGACACTAATTTATCCTCTCTGCACTATCTGGCTTGTTCCCATTGGCAAATAAAAATTATGATTGTGCTCTCATTGAAATGGAAAGAGACTATCTCATACATGGGCGTCTGCCTGTGGTGACTTAGTAAGTAGATAGCAGGACATACATGACTCTAACGTGGCTGGCTACTTTTCAGACACACCCGTCACGGTCAGAACACACATTTGCATGTTTTGGCTGCTTTTAAGTCTGTTGAGGCTTTGCAGCACTATGCGGTTCTGCAAAACGTTCACTATGTACTTAAAAGCATTCGTTGCTGATGGGTAGTGTATTCTATAAACACCAGTGGGGTCCTCAAGCCAACTAAAATATTATAAAATATATAGAAGAAACTAACAATATATTAGTGAATTTTAAATGAATTATCATTTTAAGATATATACCAAAATATTTGCAAAGAGTTAATTGCTGGGATTTCTTTGAAAGTGATCTGGATGTAGGAAGCATGTAAGAGTCAATGTGGAATCTAACGGGCTAGTAAGTAAAAGTGTTTGAAGGTAAAGGATGGTCAGCCCCTAAATGACTCTCTCTGCTTCTGTGTTATCCTTAAAAATCCCCAAGCAAGAATTAATACTCAAAAATGAAATCAGTGTTGCTGTCAGCTGAGGAAGTTTTCAGCACACCTCCACTTCTGACTGCTGATTCCACCACATTAACTTGGCTAGCATAAATAGCTTACATAAGGTACGGTGATCTGGGGAGGTCAAATCTCTGTCCTACACTTTTCTCAATAACACGTTCATATACCAGGCATTACTACTAGCATCAATTATGTGATTAATTATCATGCATCTCCCAAGAACACATATCTTTTACTTAGCATTTTCATTTGGTGCTGGGGGCTGAAGTATTCTGGTTTGTTAGATATAGACTCTGTCATGGAATTCGACCCCAAGTCCAGATCACTTAATTTATATCCACAACGTACACATCCCACAAAAGATTCAATGAGATGTCTTTTATTTATATAGCAAAATCATTACTTCAAATGTTGTTATTTGTTACTATTTTTAAAACATTGATTTGGAAATGTGTCTATAAATAGGGATTCATAAAAAGTCACTTAGTGGACATCAATCATGCATATCAGATAAAAATACACACACTGTAAAAAGAAAGTAAATGAAGTTTGATTTCTCATGTGGATTTAGGGATGTAAGTTAGTTCTTTAAACCTGCCACAATTTCTCAAATGCTTTTAGAATAAATCTGAGCACACAGCACAAGCGCAGTTCCCATAATCAAAGCGCTGCTCGCTCCCCGAGAGACTGGCGTTATTATGACCAAGGCTCTCTCAGAACCCATGAGAATGTCGTTTAAAATTTTAATTCAACTGGATCTCCTTATTAGAAATAAATACGATGGCCAAAGCAAACTAAAGCCAGGGTAGGAAGGACTATCCAGGTTAGGCCTGGAAACGAACGGGAGATGCTCTGTGGACTGTTTAATGCCTGGATGACGATGTCTTATTACTTACCCTCGCCCCGGAAGTAGGTACACCTTAACAAAAGGGTCAGAGTAGCCGTTGTTGTCTCTAGGGACAAGATTTCTTGCTTGAAGAATATGTATTATAAGGTTTCCAAGGTCATAGTTGATTTGAAGCTTTAGGGTGTAGAAAGGATTCGGTGAAAAAAACCAACAAACAAACACGTGAAACAGTATCACTTCATACTTCTCTGGCTCTTCCAACACTTTATAAGAAGTTACCCACTTCATCTCAATTCTACTGGAAACTAAACAGTTAATGTCCAGTTTAACTGAACGCTCATAGGCATGTCTGGATTTCTGATAAACATATTGCTACTGGACTCTGCACAAGTTAGAATCCTGGCCTAGTTAGAGTTCATTTAACAGGAAACTAACACAGTAAATATTTATTATATTTTCATAATGAAAATTTATTCATAGCAAACGAATACACCCCACAATTACTAGGACTTTGAAAATTAAATAACTTGTAAATGTATTATAGAATAGCATTAATATTTCATAACTGAACAGTGAGAAGAAAGGCTATGTGGAGAGGATTCTATCAGGATTGAGACATACAAATTTAAAAAAAGAATAGATTTCATTTTTTTCTTCATTTCTCCAAGTTTAAAACTGTTGTTTCTCTTTCTGAACCACTTCTTATAAAGCAAGAGTCTGGGGTGATATTGACTTTACCCTTGGGCTTGAAAAGTTGAAGAGGAATAATGAATCCTAGCTCTAAGATGCTTATGAGATGCTCACATTGCTACCAAAGAACAAGATTTACTGTTCAGATAGATATTTGAGAAACTGTCATAATCTGAAATGATTAAGATTAATAATTTTTTCTTTGACCATTGTAGGATGCCTTTGTTATATTTAGATTAAGTCTTGATTTCTTTTTAAGTTTTCCAAGAACTTTGAAATGAAAAGTACTTTATTTCAAAGAGGGAACTTACATGTAAAAATACTAACTTTTTAAAAATCATAAAAAAACAGTGTTTTCACTGTGATGGGGTTACTAAAATGGGCCAAAGCTTTGCTTAAAATTTCAGAATTAATATACATCATCATTTTGGCACAATTTTAATCTGATTCCACAGAGAAAAGCCCAGGTATCTCCGACAACAATGACCAATGTGTGAATAACAAGGCAATCTGCCCTAAGGGAAAAGCAAAGACAGGGATTGGAACTGTGTGCTGACAGGACACAGAAGCAGAAAGGGAGACACATTTAGCTTGCTCTGGAGTTCAAGTTTCAAGTGACATTGCTCTTAATCTATTTCTCCCTGACATGGAAATCTTCAGGCCACCTTGAGAGAGTGGGTATCAAAACGTTCCCTCTTCATCCCCCAAAACCCCCAAGGAGGTCTGGGGTCAGACCAGTCTGCACATGCGCCATCCTCACACACACGGACTCCAGGACCGCACCTTTATGATTATGGCTCTATGTGCGCCATGGGAATAAGGCTTTGCCACACGAGGGGAAATGACTGAAATACCAGCCTTCAGGATATTCTAACTCATTGGTTCTCAATCACTCAATTTCCCTTTCGGCAAATCTCTATCTTCAAATATATATATATATAAAATGATTCATAACAGTAGCAAATGTACAGTTATGAAGTAGCAACAAAAATAATTTTACGGTTGGGGTCACCACAACATGAGGAACTGTATGAAAGTGTGACATTATTAGGAAGGTTGAGAACCACTGTAAACTGCTAAGAGGCATTGTGCCAGGTAAGGCTCAATTCCAGAACTATGTCTTACTGCTGAAGGACTGGACGAAAGAGAAGAACGAGGGAACATCAAACCCAACAGAAACAGCAAACATCAGTCAAAAGGCAGGAAGTTAAAAAACGTAAGTGAAAACTAGTAATCAAAAGTTGAAACATTTCCTATGTTGCTTGTGGGATGGCAGAAGGCAGGTTTGGTGAAAACATTGGCAGCCAGCATAGGGAGAACAAGATCAGGAATTCACAAGCCATGCCCAGTTCCACCGGCTCTGTCCGTGAGGCACCCTGGGACAAAGACCCTCTGCGTTTTCACTGCTTCCCTTTAGCTTTTTCCTGTGTGTGTGCTCACTTCCCAGTCTTGGTACCCTTGCCCTTGCGATACTTTCTGTAGGCTGCTGATACATGGCTTTTTATTATACTTCCCCCATCACTCTGCCGCATACTCTAAGCCATGGAATGCTGGCCTATGTTAGGTGAGGGATAATTCACCTCTGCTTGCATCCCAGGTTCTTTCTGGATGTGTCAGCGTCTCAGAGCTGATTCCATCATAGCTCGACTCTCAATGCAACCGCTTTCTGTGTGATGCTGTTTCCAGTAACACATTTTCCCCTTCTCTATGCTTCTTGAAACCTTAGCTCATATCTCTGCTACTCTGTGAAGTCCTTTGTCAGAATTTCCTTCACACTGCGTTGGAGACACACTTGCTCTTCCTTACTGGGACCTTCCTCTGATAGCTAGTCAGTACTGTGTTAATTTCTATGTGACATTTCTCATCTACCTAGAATTAATTTTTTTTTCGAGACAGGGTTTCTCTGTGGCTTTGGAACCTGTCCTGGAACTAGCTCTTGTAGACCAGGCTGGTCTCGAACTCACAGAGATCCGCCTGCCTCTGCCTCCCGAGTGCTGGGATTAAAGGCGTGAGCCACCACCACCCGGCTAAAACCGAGTTTTAAAAACATTTTACTGCGACTCACAGTAATATATAAGCAGTGATAATATAATACAAACATAGAACTATATGCAGTAGTAAAGTAACAATATTTTGTACTTTTTATGGTACTTACCTTATGAATTGCAAAGTTATCAGGAACTACAAAACGAAAACGCTTCCCTATGATAGTTGTTTATCAATTAGTTAGAAAACAATAATTTAGCAAAAGTTATTACTTGATTCATGAAGTTTGAAGACGGGCTTACAGGTTTTTTTGGAAGGAGAAGTTGTTTGTGAAATGCTGGAACTCAGTAGCTGCGGACTGAGAATTTTACAGCCTGGAATTTCAAAACCACGGCTAGTTTCTACACACACACACACACACACACACACACACGTTATGCGGTAGCATTATATATGTATAACATATTCAATAAAAAGTGTAAGACCTAAACAGACTGTTAGAAATTCAAAGAGACAAAGTAAAAACAGAAAAGATAACAGAATGATGATATTAAAAGTTTTTCATACCTGAATTTCTCCTGTAATTGGATGAGAGGCAACCTTTGTTGCATCAGTAGGCTGAAATATAAAGACCATATATTACATTAATAAATATTCTTAGGTGTCTTCATTTTAACTGTTTTTTTTAATTAACTTCAATTGGTTGTAGCACACTGACTACAACATACATTTTATCCATTTGGTTGCTTCAGAATTATAGCATCTACTTAAAATTCTCATACTTGTTTAAGGATGCATAAACCTGATGTTCATTTTGAAAAACCTGTATCGAAGCCATGGTTTTATATCAGCAGTATTTTCAGTTCCTTACAAAAATGAATACTTTTTGTTTAAAACATTTTGCTTACGTATGTATTTCGAGGTTTTAAAGAGCTATTTAGTAACGAAGCCGTGTTTACATAAGACTGCCCAGGAGCACGGAAGCTGCAGAGAAAGCCATCCGTGTGCCTCTTCTAGCTCACTGAGCAGTGAAGCACCCCAAAAGACACTTTCCGACAGACAGGAAATTTAATCTTGAATTAAAATTTATCTTTTCGGAAAAGTTTTCATTTCCCTCCAAACTCCTCAGGCAAACGGAGCTTTCAAAGTAGTTCGGAAAGTAATCTAGGGGTCAGATGTGGCGGCATACATTTTTAATCTCAGTGCTCAGGAGGTATAGGTTCGTGGACCACTGTGAATTCAAGGCCATACTGAGCTAGCTAAAGCAAAATAATAAATTAAAACAGTTGATTTTTTATTGCTAAATCAAGGATACTGAAATTCTGTTGCACTTCATATATGTATCATGTAAAATTACTAGCTAATATTCTAGTAAAGTATATCCTTTCCAGAATAGCTATTGAATAGTTTTTTTTGCTTGATATTGAATAGTTTTAAAATATATAATTATGTGTATCATTATATATGTTTAAAACTTATTAAAATAATTTCAATTCATATTTTATATATATTATTCAAAAGCAATCATCCAAAATTTTGATAATGTTTCAGCGATTGGTTACACACAATCACTTAAATATGGAGGAATGCTCAACAGTGGCCTGGGGAAGGGCTTTTGTCTGTGAAGTTAACAGACAGTAAAGCTACAATTGACAAATGGAATTATGGTGAACTTACAAGCTTCTCCCTAGCTAAGGAAACACACAGTATGTACAGACACATGCCTCAGAACAGAGACCATCTATAAAATAAGTCTGACAATTAATTTCCTCAATATGCAAGGAACTTCAAAAACTCAATATTACAAACCAAATAACTATAAAAAAAGATGAATAGGTAGTAAGTAGGTCCATTCTTTAAGGTAAACTTTTACATTTTCACTTAAAAACACACACCGCACATACTCCATACACACATACCACACACACAACACACATACCACGCACACACACACTGCACACACACACACTGCACACACACACACTGCACACACACACACTGCACACACACCACACACCACACACACACACTGCACACACACACACTGCACACACACACACACTGCACACACACACACACACACACACTGCACATATGTCCAAAATTATCAGATTTGATTTGTGTCACTGCCAACAGGTAAATAATCTCTGCACAAGGACTAGCCAATTGAGTATATGTATGAGTCACAAAAGTAGTTAAAAATTTCTAATAACTGCACTAAACCAAACAAGAAATATTATAAAAATATTTATATTCATCCTAAATATTGTCACTTTACCACGTTAGCAAAATAAACATTGTGTTGAGATATTTCAGTCTTTTTTTTTTCCCACACAAAGTCACTGGAATTTGGCCCGCAATTCACACAGATGTCAGCTGAAACCAGTTGCATGTGGTTAGTAGTTACTCCTTGGACAAAGGGACACTGGAACCATATATTTCAGTCAAATATAAACCTACACAGACCCAATTATTGGCAAAGGGAAGAATGGCCACACGAAACACCAGCTGCCAATACCACTGTCCAAATGCTGTCCTGCTTGAAGAGTTTCCATTTTCTAAATCACGGTCGCCAAAGCTAAGGTGTAACAGTAAGGTAAATTTGTAACTGCGTACCCCGAAGGAGAACAGAGGTTCACAGGTGATCACTGACATTTTGAATCATAAATATCTTTGCTACTGTTCTGTGCAAGTCACTCAACTATAATATGTTGTCAGGGGAACAAAAATAGTTAAGTTTTATGGTGCGTTTAGCCAGCATAGGAGAGTAAACCAAGAACCTGACAACTGCAGTCAATTTGTAAATTGTCTTCAGAGACACAAAGAGCACCTTTAGAAGGAAGAAAGGAGGATAGCAGGCAGGCTGGGAGGTTAGGAGGCAGGGAGGAAGAGACTGGGGAAGGAAGGAGAGAAGAAGGAAGCAAGAAAGGGCAACAGGAGGAAAAAGAATGAGGAAAGAGAGATTTTTAATATCAGAGAAAGTCCAAGCCGTGATGACTTCACAGAGGAAATGTGTTACTCAGTATTGTTTCCTCTTGCCCACCATCAGCTCCTCATTGCCTACAGACTGTAGTGGAAAGCCCAGCCCAGCCCTTCATGCCTTTCAACTTGCAACCATCTGCTTCTATACGCTGTCATCCCTGAAGTACCTATGAACACCCATCCTCTAGACATGGGAGCTTCTGTCCAACACTCTTCACTCTGAGCTCTCTTTGGGGTGTTGCCCCCTTTCTTCCTTTTACCTAAACTGGTTCTTAAGCATCACCGAGATGTCCTCCCTACTCATGCTCACTGAAACTGGCTGAACATTTCGTTATTTGCAATCGCATCAGCAGTTCTCAGATTTTAAGAGCACTGCACACAGCTGGAGAAATTACAAGACCTAGGCTCCCGAGATCCAGGCGCGTTTTTTGAAATAGTCAAGGCTGTGCAAAAAAAAAAAAAAAAAAAAAAAAAAAAAAAAAAAAAAAAAAAAAAAAANAAAAAAAAAAAAAAAAAAAAAAAAAAAAAAAAAAAAAAAAAAAAAAAGAAGCAGTTCTAACACATTCTCTCATTCTAAGACATATGGTGCTGTGCCAAATCTGCTGAAAACGGGTACAGTTTAGGACCATGTGTCTACTTGGAATGAGAGAGAGGGGGTTTTTCCATCCTTCTTTGCAGTCTGGTAGAGCGTGACTCCTGAAACTGAACAGTCATGGGCAAATGACCGGAGCAAAAGGCAGAGCTGAAACCTTAGTCAAGGCAGTTCTGATCACAAGTATATCAGAGCAGATATAATAACACTATGCCTATTATAATTTTTAAGAAAAGAAACCTATGTTCTTTCTAGGTTCTTTTGGCATGAATAGGATAGGGCCCAATGAGAGATGGCACAGTGGACTTTCAGGTAAGCGTGCCACGTCAGAGAAGTCACATTGTACTGTCCCCTGCTTTTTCTAGGCGGAAGGGCCAGTGCACTGTCCACAGCAACTTTAAAGAAAAACTTTGTTTTTTATTTGTTTGTCTCAAATAAAGACAAGCACATGAAGAACAACCCATACGGTGGAAATGAATAAAATTTAGAAGGTTGATCATACGTCACTGCTGTTCGCTCTTTCTTTCTTTCTTTCTTTCTTTCTTTCTTTCTTTCTTTCTTTCTTTCTTTCTTCCTTCCTTCCTTCCTTCCTTCCTTCCTTCCTTCCTTTCTTTCTTTCTTTCTTTCTTTCTTTCCTTCTTTCTTCCTTTCTCCTAAATTATTTCTATCCCTTTGCATTTTGTACTGAGAGAGATCTAGCAGGATATGTATCTTTTGTTTTCAAGCAGTCATAAAGCTAATGTTCTACCTAGAAGGAAACTTAGATTTCCGGAACAATGACCTCCGCTGTACATCAAAATTATGAAGTACCACATGGTTCAAAGTTGTCTTTCTTAAAAACTGAAATATCTAAAGAGATGTGATTTTTCTATAGGGACAAATTAAGCAGTCAGAAGTGGAAAATATTTGTTTCAATAGATCCTTAGGACTCTTCAGAATATCAATCACTTCACCTCCCAGCTACCTCCTGTCCAGATGAAACGGCCAGAATTCGCCACTTGCAGTGACACGGGGCTTGCCTCACCTTGCTGCTACCATGCTTCTTCTTGCTCACGGAGGGCGACCCTGGCTGCCCAGGGCTGGGAACAGAGCTGGATCCTGCTGACGTGGGACCTGAATGAGCATGAGACCCTTTCTCCACGACTGACGACATGACCAGTGGGGACTGCTGGAGGGAGACCTTCTGCAGCTCCGCCGCCAACTGCTTGGGATCAACCCCTGGGGACTTCGCCTTGTCCACTAGGAGAAAACAAAGGCGTTACGTCTTGGGGCTATATGTCAGATGCACTGTGATGCTTGTTGGAGTTCTAGGTGATGACTGAGCACTATTTAAAGATTAAGTTAAAATTTCAAAACCAAATGTACTCAATGAAAGTTTGATGTATCTATTTTTAGGGAAATCGAGACGGCCCAGATAGGAGCGTTACAATGACGAATTACAGGGGATCTGAAGTCCTATTAAGTCTTCAGAAAAATACTTTGAATATTTTATTGAGTGAACTCTGGGAATAACAAAATGCCTACTTTATCTTCCAAGAACTCGCTTGTATGAACACATATTTTCTCTTTTCTAAGTCTTCCATATTCTTTATAGAAGAAATTTCACAAAGTATATATTTTGAACTGGCTTGTTTATTTTAGTAACCAAGAGTTCCTAGTAGGGGGCTGGAGAGATGGCTTAGTGGTTAAGAACACTGCCTGCTCTTCCAAAGGTCCTGAGTTCAATTCCCGGCAACCACATGGTGGCTCACAACCATCTGTAATGAGGTCTGGTGCCCTCTTCTGGCCTGCAGACATACACACAGACAGAATATTGTATACATAACAAATAAAAAAAATTAAAAAAAGAGTTCCTAGTATCATTATAATAACAATAGAAAAAGGCCAAGTTGTGCTTCAAAAATAAGTAGTAACTGAAAACTATATGATTAAAAATAGCTCCGTGGATTGTCTTCACAAGATGAATTCATATTTTGAGAATTTAAAACATGAACTCATAAGTACATATTTAATATAGTTTTCTTGCTTACTCTAACAGCTAAAGATGCACGTTTCCCCAGAATGCTAATGATGTAGCTAAAACACTTTTGGCGTCGTTCATGATCATATTCTTGTATATAAGTTTATAATTTTCTCCATATCTATGTCAAAACAAACTACTTCTGTCTCGGCCTCTTCACCCATAGTTGAAATCAGACTCTGGCACCTACCAGCTTTCGGTGGCTCGTGCAGTTCCAGGTGCTGGGGATTTTCCGAATCTGACAACATATTGAGGTCCCTAAAAATGAAGACAGGTCATTAAGAAAGACATTGAGGAAGACTGCAACCGAAGGTCCCTTTCCCCACCTGTCTTGATTTCCTTTCCAGAAGGTCAATGAGAAGTGGTTCATGGTACAAAGCAGCTCCCGGGCATGCGCACCCTGCTGGCCCAGTCCATATTAGCAATGTCATTAAAAGTCAAAGCTGATAAGAATGATCATTTAAGGTGAAATCTTTATGGATTAAACGCAAGTCACTTCAAAATATTACACACGTTGGGTTCCGGCCTTCTTTCAAGAGGAATACATTTTAATAAAAGCACGGAAGGGAGAGCTGTGACACCTTTGAGGTAGTTGCTGGATTCTGGCTACATCCTAACCTTTGATTCAGAGCACAAGAAGGCCATCGACTTTGAATTCGCTTTATTTTCTCATTCTGAAACACCTGCTGAGGGGCAAAGGTTCCACCTTAACAATTTAAATCAAAAGAGACATGGCGAGCCAAAAAATGGAAACAGAAAGATGGGGAAAAACTCACAGTCTTACACATATTTCTGCTTCCCCACTTTGTTGATTAATGATGCTCTGTACTTCCTCGTATGTCTTAGAGGTTAAGGGGATCCCGTTCCATTCCAAAACCTGCATCCCTAGAAAGACAAATTTGAGTACGAAATCAAACACGTGTGTTTTCTGCAGTCTTAGCTCACAGGGCACAAAAGATTTTCTGTGCTTTTCAAAGCCAAACCAGCACACATTTCAGAGAACATGGACACAATGTTCTCCAGAGCATCATGTAGTTGGACACAAACTTACCTGAATGTATAATACATGTTTAAGACAACATGCAAAGTTTGCCTTTAAAAAAAAACCCTATTAATTCTCACCAAACACATGCATTCTCTTCACACGTCCATAAAGAAAATCATATTGAATAAACAAACAGGTAATTGCAACCATTAGCATTAGATACTGGCTTCCACATTCTTTTATGGAAAGGAGGGGTTAAAAAAATGTCACCAGTATTTCCTGCTACAACTCTGCTCTGGTACTTTGTGTCTGTTTCACTGCGTGGCAGACCGAACAGAATAGCAACAGTGTTATAGCAAGGTCAGCTTTGTGGGCCTGTGACCTGTGCGGTTAGTACAAGGCTCTGTGTTCAGAAAGGCTATGTGCTCTGCTGTCATCTTGAAAATCTACTTTTTTCATTTTTTTTTCACTGAATCTAATAAATTATGTATTCTTCCCGCCTGGTCAAGGCATTTCATTTATGCTATCTATCTGAAAAGACAATTTTACTCAAAATAATAATATATTTAATATTTAAACATTTATACCCAGAGTTTTTGGTTCATTTTGTGAGTTGTCAGAAATAACCTAGAAGTGCATGTTTGACCTCATTCACATGGCCATAAGATATAGCTATATGAGATGGATATACATGGCTGAAAATAATCCAACAGAGTACCCCAATATTTGTGAGTGCTATCAGCTTCCTTCTAGAGAAAATATCTGCATGCCATTATATAGTGAATTAAAAAAAATAATTTCTGAACAGCTTTAATTATACTTCACACTGTAATTCACTATTGCTTACTTCAGCGCTGGTTCAATGGGAAAATGCAAATATGTAGATATGGTTGTGTCTTTAATTTTTATTATATAGCATACATCGGGAGGCATGTTACCAGTTGCAATTAAGTGAAGGAAATGCCTTTATACTAGAGTCGAGTAACAGAAAAATCCATCCAAAGGCTCACAGTAACACAGAGAAAGACTTTTCTATAACTTACTCCAAGAAAACTTTATCTTCAGAGGAGTCTTAGGTTTATTTCAAAAATCCCAGCTGTTGTATACAGAAAATAAAAACATTATAAAAAGATATTGGCTCTAAGGATAACTCAGTGCAGAGAAAGCAGAAAGTAAAAACATCTTTAAAGCTAGGAGGAAAAACCTACATTTATTCTGAATTGAAAAATTAATGCCATAATAATCTAGATATTATCCCCTCATATTTCTACAGAATCATATTCTGTGAAAATAATCCCAGGTCTATTTTTTTTTCTATTGTGTTTACCTTCTCAGATTTTTACATCTTGGAACAAAGGGAAGACGGAGAAAACTCAATTATATAGTGAAATAAAGAACGTGTCTAAGCATAATGAAGGAAAACACATTTTATATCGTCAGTAACATTTCCGACCATATTCTTGCCACAGCATGCATGTGGTGCTTTTAACTCCGAGCTCGGCTCTGCCCCAGGCCAGACACCAGCATTTCTTTTCCACCCATCCTCTTTCATGCTAGTCAGTGCAGCGGCAAAAGCTAAAAATATTCTATCAGGTCTTTTGTCCTGGTTTGGTGTCCACGCTGATGTAACAAGAAAAAGGGGCACTACTTTCAGCATAGTTATACTTCCCACTTCAATGTCTCTCAGTTCCTGAAGAAGAATGGAATACAACCTCTACATATTTCACAAAGCATATTTAGAATTATGAGTTAAATATTATGTGATTTCAAACCAATGTAGTTGATTCATCACAAGAACAAATGAAGGCTAATAACTGTAGAATCATCCCAGTAGATACATAAAGGACAGTATATAAAGTATTTAAAGTATATAAAGTATTTTAAGACTTTATAAAATTAAGATTAAAGTTTATTTAGAAGAAATATGTATCATCACAGTTTAAGACATTTATAATAAGCCTCTGGTTAGTATTATAATGAGTGGGAAAGACTGAGCAATTCTCTCCATGATCTGGAATAGAACAACCTAGATGCCCTTCAATGGAAGAATGGATGAAGAAAGTACGGAATATATACATATTAGAGTACTACTCAGCAAAAAAAAACAATAACTTCTTGAATTTTCGGGGGAAAAGTAGAAAACACTATCCTGAGTGAGGTAAGCCAGACCCAAAAAGAGAAACATGGGATGTACTCACTCATATTTGGTTTCTAGCCATAAATAAAGGACATTGAGCCTATAATTCGCGATCCTAGAGAAGCTAAATAAGAAGGAGAACCCAAAGAAAAACATATAGGCATCCTCCTGAATATTAACCTTCATCAGGCGATGAAAGGAGACAGAGACAGAGACCCACATTGGAGCACCGGACTGAAATCTCAAGGTCCAAATCAGGAGCAGAAGGAGAGAGAGCACGAGCAAGGAACTCAGGACCGCGAGGGGTGCACCCACACACTGAGACAATGGGGATGTTCTATCGGGAACTCACCAAGGCCAGCTGGCCTGGGTCTGAAAAAGCCTGGGATAAAACCGGTCTCGCTGAACATAGTGGACAATGAGGACTACTGAGACCTCAAGAACAATGGCATTGGGTTTTTGATTCTACTGTACTTATTGGTTTTGTGGGAGCCTAGGCAGTTTGGATGCTCACCTTACTAGACCTGGATGGAGGTGGGTTGTCCTTGGACTTCCCACAGGGCAGGGAATCTTGATTGCTCTTTGGGCTTTTTTGGGTGGGGGACTTGATTTGGGGAGGGGGAGGGAAATGGGAGGTGGTGGCGGGGAAGAGTCAGAAATCTTTAATAAATAAACAAACAAACAAATAAATAAAAGAAAATGTTTTTAGTTTGTGCTTACTAACACCAAATTTAGCTCCACTGAATACGTCAAATATTCAAATACGTAAAACTTTGCACAGAATACACAATTATGTAGGATGCCATTTTAATTATAATAAAACAAGATAATTTAGAGATTATTACTTATATGACAATATTAAGTGACGTTGCAGGCATTTAAAAACTGAAGGTATCAGTGAACAAATAGGAACCTGACCTGTGCATCATAGCTTTAGGGTAAGTAATGAAAGGAATGAGGCTAATACAGCTCCTCATCTCTTTTTGTCCCTCTTCTAGGCAGATGCATGTGTCACCCACCCTGGAAAGATTCATCAAATTAAAGTAGGGAATCAGTTTTAGCAAAGAAATTGTGGTTGCTTGTGTGGTCCATGGAAAAAGGTACTACCTTAAAGAAAAATTGCTTCAAGATGTCCTTAAGTTCTATGGCTTCCGTTATATCCAGAATTTCTCTTGTAAACACCAGGCACAGTAAGAAAATCACCTAGCCTGGAAGAAGTGCTCTGGCTTTGACAGGCATTTTCAGAATTACGGGTTATTCTCAGTGTTCTAGAATGTACAGTTACTAATCAGACTTTTTTTTTTTTACTGAATATAGGACAAAAAAAACTATTAATGAAAGCGATTAAATTTACTACCAATAGTTAAAGAGACAATTGGAACTGATTATAATCAACTTGTTGAAACATGAATTTTTTTGTACTTCAATATGAATATTACAAACCCTTGCTTTCACAGAGAGTATAACAGAATAAAATTTGGTATGATTTGTGTCCCAGCCTTGAGATTGCTGTGATAGGATTTTTCTTTTAGTTCACAGCGACCACTAAAACAATTCACCATTATGGTCCATTATGTCCTGGAAGAACTGATATGCAGGCCAAAGCCAATTTATTACTATAATCTATTGTCTTAGAATACTGCGTATTATTAGAACAAGATAACATCAGAAAGTGACTGAACAGTCAGAAGAAGGTCATGGGTGTGTGGGCATAATCTGATGGATCCTCAGGAAATAATGTAATATGCATAAAATGAGCCACGATCTCATTTTTTAAGTAGATTTCAATTCAGATATAAATAAATTTCATAATTGAACTTCTTAGTTGATTCTGTTACTATGCCTAGGATGGATGTTTTTAATGACATTCTTATCAAATGCTCATTATTTAGCATATTAAAACTATCACATCTGAAGAATGGCATGTCTAGTTAATATAAACAGACCAAAAGAAAAAGTATTGACTTATGCAGAGATGAGCAGCTAACAGAATGGGCAAATGGTATTAGAAGAAGGGACAAAACACCCAAATGGCCACTCCTACTTTAGATGTCCAGGTGGAATCATTAAAGGCCCTAACTATTTTTGTCTTTAATCCTTTTAAATATTCATTTGAGGGCTGGAGAGATGGCTCAGTGGTTAAGAGCATTGCCTGCTCTTCCAAAGGTCATGAATTCAATTCCCGGCAACCACATGGTGGCTCACAACCATCTGTAATAAGGTCTTGGTGCCCTCTTCTGGCCTGCAGGCACACACACAGACAGGACATTGTATACATAATAAATAAATATTTAAAAAAATAAAACTATTTAAAAAATGTAAAAAAAAGGTAATAAACTAACCAGCACTCTTGCTACGGGCAGTACTTTGGCCTAGCAGAGAAAACGTTTCCATGTTGCCCATATCATTCAGTAGGTTTAACGTGCCAGCACATCAGCTATGCTGTGAGTGTGATCCATGTGAAGAAGGCGGTGGCTGAGAACCTGTGGGCAGTTTGTGCAGAGTGTCTGAAAGAGAGAAGATTCAGTGATGGACAGCCAGTGCTTCCTTCTGATGTCTGGCTGTGCCTCAAGTGTGGTTTTCAGGTAAGAAAGGTGTTATTTATATGTGTGCCTTCTATTATTTGTAAAATTCTTACTGTGAGTTGAATGTCTGATGATATAGGCCTTGAAATAGAGTCGTTTCATGTTTATATTGTCATGCCAAGATGGACTTAGAAATGTTTAAGATTAAGTAAATATATGCTATGTTTAGAAGGTAATCATGTGTAGTTCATAAATAGTTTGAAAAGGAATNTATTTAAAAAAATAAATATTCATTTGATATATTCTTAACTATTTTTAATGCTTTGTAAATATACTTCACTCAGATAATGGATTTAACACAGAATATCATCACTTTATTTCAGGAAAACTGTTTCCTAATAAACACAGGTGCTATTAAATGGGTGGCAATGCCATCGTCTCCACTGAGCACAAGCAAAAGGAAAACATACTTTTATCTGGTCGATTAAATGCAAAGACTGTTGCAAACATTTCTGAGAAATAATTTTAGAACCCCAAATAATTGAGTCAGGAGAAAAACTGTAATTGAAAAGCCGGTTTTGACAAGGAACCTAGTAATTCATCTTTAGCATTAAATGGAAGATTTTAATATTCTTATAGTTTTTATTATTATTATTATTATTATTATTATTATTATTATTATTATTATTATTTAGTTTTTCAAGACAGGGTTTTGCTGTGTAACAGCCCTGGCAGTCCTGGAACTCTGTAGACCAGGCTGACCTTGAACTCAGAGAGATCTGTCTGTCTCTGCCTCCTGAGTGCTGGAATTAAATGCGTGCACCACCACTACCTGGCTTTTTATAATTCTTAAAATCAGAAGGAGAATGGGAGTTGGCAGGGGACTGAGACAGAGGGAAACAGGAGAAGATGGTCCATGTGTTGAAATGTCTAGTTACAGGATAAATGATTTGGGAAGCCAACATTCATGGTGAGTGTCATTGGAATCACTCTACGGTGTCCTCCATATTTGCTGAATAAATCTTAAATTTCATCACCAATAAAAAGTTATATGTAAGGTGAGGTATGTGCTAATTTGTGCTAATTCACTTAATTATTAATTAAGTACACATATATCAGCTTAAGAATGTAATAAAGCAGGGAGATTTTCTGAGGAAAATTTAAAATGCATTTGGCATGTTGAGTATTGTTCATAACATATATTATATCGATACACTACACGTGCTGTTTGAGCTCACCGAGATGCTGGCTCTGGAAGCAGGGTTACGCACTACCTCCTCTACCAGACTCAAGCACGCTTGTGTCAAAGTGCCTTTTGATGCCCTTCATCTGAGGATGGGTGGCTCCCGGCGACCCCAGCTGGGACAGGGAGGACAAAACACTCAAGAACAAAAACACTGTATTCTTGAAAACAGCAAGAAGGCGAAGCATTTCCAGCAGATGCTCAGACTGTTTGTCTTACGACATATAAGTCCCTGCTGTGGAAAGAGGAGCTGGAAGTTCAGCGATGGGAATCTCATTCAGGGACAGAAAGCTTGAAGGGACCTCAGCTGAGCTTCCCCAGTTGGTTTCGGCTGGGTGTAAGCATCTCATTTGATGTTTTTATCTTTATCTGCGGCTATTTGTTTACTTATTTGGAAGTCTCACCAGGGGGTATATTCTGCTCTGCCTGGTACTCTTTATGGGACCGCACCTGACTCTCCAGCTTCCGGCACTAAGCGGCTTCACCACCATGTTTCTGTGGGGTGTTTGGAGGCCCCTGGAGTTGATGATTCTACCCCCTTTTTGCTCTCTCAACTTACCTTCACTAATTTTCTTTACTGGATGTTTGGAATGCCCAATTTGATGATATTTTTCTATCATCTGCTACTTGCCATTTATTCTTTCACTTTTTGCTTGGTATATGCTTATAAAATCACTCAATCGAACATAAAAGCATGACTCTGTTACCCCAGACCCGATCCCTCAGTCTCATCCATTGCGTTGCAACAGAACACCGGATGCATCCTTCCATCCTGTGTGCCAAGACCTGCAGATCCCACAGACCACCCGCTCCTGTCCTCCCGCTGTATCCTAGTCCCCAACTCAAACAGGAACCTCCTACTCAACCACAGACCGTGTCTGGCAGAAAACCAGCCCCCAGTCCTAGCACTAGCTGGCATTCCATGTCAACACACTAGCTGAGCAGGCCAGTATCAGAGGCAACACACAGCCATCACACTCACTGAGAACATAAGACATGAAAGAGAAACTAAGGAATAAAACACCCACCCAACAGAGACAAAATAAGAAATCACCACCTAGACCAATACTCACCCCGAACCCAGATACCCAGACACCAGCAAAGAACACAATAACAGTCAGGGCAATGTGTCTCCACTGGAGCCCAGCTACCCTACCACAGAAGGCCCTGGATATTCCAGTATAGCTGAAGCACAAGACAAGGACCTTAAAACCAACCCTGTGAAGGTGACAGAACCCTTAAAGAGGAAAGGAATAATTCCTCTAAAGAAATCCAGGAAAACACAAACAAAAAGGCGGAGGAGATGAACAACCCACCCAAAGAAAGCCAAGAAAATACAAAGAGTTGAAGAAGACAAAACAAAACAAAACAAAATTAAAAAAAAAATGCAAAAGCTTTTCAAGACCTGAAAGTGGAAATAGAAGGGACAATGAAACCAAAACTGAGGGAATTCTGGAAATGGAAAATTTGGAATTTGAGCAGGAACAACAGAGGTAGGCTATGAATGAAAAGTTTCCTAAAGTTGGAATCCTCAAGTAGAATAGTCCAGATAAAGCTTGGATTAAGGTGGGGTCACTATTGTGATACGAAAAGATTTATTAGCAATGATCTAGACACAAAAATACCAAATGATAGTGGGAACTTCTAGGTAAACATTATCAACATTTGATAATGTATTCTACATCTGGAAATTATTCAAATTAGATTAGAGAAAAAATATACAGTAGTTAAAACTCCAATCTCTGTGATCATTTCAAACCTCGGCACTGATGGGTCAAAAACCTGTTAAAATTCTGATCTCAAGGAAAATGGTAGGAAGAGCAATTCTAAAAATTATAGAGGCGCACAAACACTGCCAAACTTTTCTGAATATAAACTCTGCAGTTGGAAGTGAAAAATTCAGTTTTTTTTAAAAATTCTTATTTCTTTTTTTTTAATATTTATTTATTATGTATACAATATTCTGTCTGTGTGTGCCTGAAGGCCAGAAGAGGGCGCTAGACCTCATTACAGATTGTTGTGAGCCACCATGTGGGTGCTGGGAATTGAACTCAGGTCCTTTGGAAGAGCAGGCAATGCTCTTAACCACTGAGCCATCTCTCCAGCCCCGAAAAATTCAGTTTTACAGCACATATTGTGAACAAACTGCACTCATAACACATGTGAAAGATGATATCAGTTCTACAAAGGCTCACAATATACACTTTGATATTCAGAAATACAGAGAGCCACAATCTAAAAGAGATGGGCAATTCTTAAGTCGATACTGAACACATTAACCAAAGAAATTAAATGACATAAATAAATACAATAAACAAATATGTCGCCTACTGCCTATGGAACCATTTTTCACACATACATTGTTCCTTAAAAATGAAAATTTAAAATGGTAAAAAATTACTCTCATTGCCTTGAACAATGTTTCAACGATGTAATAAAGTATTTTTTAAAATATTTATTTATTTATTTATTACGTATACAATATCCTGTCTGCGTGTATGCCTGCATGCCAGAAGAGGGTACCGGATCTCATTACAGATGGTTGTGAGCCACCATGGTTGCTGGGAATTGAACTCAGGACCTTTGGAAGAGCAGGCAATGCTCTTAACCACTGAGCCATCCATAATAAAATCTTTTTAACATTAAATGAGAACAGAACCTCTAGTGTTACATGTTTGGTAATATTAGAGTAATGCTTTATACAAAAAATAAAAATCAAAGTTGCACTACAATTGCTCCACAATTTTTTGAGACCTGGTGTATTCTCAGAGAAGTTTATACAGAAATGCAAGATACCATGTATGAATTAGACATACAGGTATATAACTACTGACGAACAAAATATCAAAACCTAGATACACAAAGAGAAAGAGAGAAAGACTAAATAAAGGCCTTATAAAAGCAAGTCAAGAGAGGGAATGAATTAATAACATTTGTCTCTTTCCACATTAAATAACCCTATCATGACCAAAGCATGTCCTGAAAGACATGTTGTGAGGTCTGAATTTGGATCTGGAGGGGATGTACACTGGCTGCTTCACTTAACAGTACCAGTGGCCCAAGCACAAACTTCGGTGGATAAACACTGTGTATGGTCTCTGTAAATTCTATAATAATAACTTATTAAAATACTCAAGACCCACGAGTGTAGGTTCTAATGCATTTCACTTAAAATGCCAGAGAATCAGTTCTAAAGGAGCTAAAGACTGCAAGCAATAGCAGGAAGAATTTAAATCAAAAAGTGAAACCATAAAGCAGAAAGGTTGTAAATATTTTTGTGATAAACAGATGATTATTATAAAAATATCACTTGAAGATAGTGAGCTATATGTATATATAGCTATATATACATACATGTATATATAGCTAATGAGTATTGCATGTATATGTTACAGAATTTGTATTCAGAATGGTTACATTATCTCAAAGAAAAAACACTATCATAATAAATGGATTTATAATTTACTGTGTAAAGATGGTGAAATACATGTTATTTTAAATTGTCCACAGGGAGGTGAATAGTATCTAAAAGTAAACAGTACCACAAGTGGATATTGCGGATGTCACTGACCATAGAGTCTCTGTCCTTGCTATTGCTGCAGGAAAGCATGCATGCGCCTGCGTAAGTTAGTAATCCTGGCTGTGCTCCAGGATACATTGTGGACAGAACAGGTGGCAGATGGATGAGGCTTGTGAGCCATCTGTAGCTAGAGACCTGACCTTAGCTTCCGCTGGATTTTGTTTTACATTTTCATAGCCGCTTTCCATCTAACTTTACCTTTTCATCATAAAATATTAAATTAGATTATTAAAGATTTTAAAATTACACATCAGCAAAAATCTTGACTAACTGTGTTTTTAAATAAAGCAACCAGCAGCTAGTAAACTGACAAAAGAACAATGTGAGCAAAGTAAAATTATCTTATTGTGAATACACTTTTCCATTATATCGTAGTATAACATTACCATACCAAAATTTCACCAACATTGATTACAAGATTTTCTGATACAAATGTAAACAAATTTGCACAATAATTTTCACACAAATAAAACAATTTAATATGAGTACATTTATTATATTCTATTACCAAATTTCTAATTCTTACCTTCTATAAGTTTTCCCGTGTGTTCTGCACTTCCACCCGGAAGAATCTTAGCAATATAGGCTCCAATTTCTCCACCATGGCCAGGGATTTCTTTACCACCAACAATTCTAATTCCTAGCCCATTGCCTACATTTAAAAAATAGCGAACGGTTAGTAATCACTAAAGAAGCAAATATCTTTCAAAAGTAGGTTACAGAAAGAATGGATTAAATACTCAGAAGCCAACTCTAAGAGTAGAAACTTGACATCAATAACAAAATTACATTATTTGGATGCCCAAATAGATAATAATAATAATACTTAAGGTTATTGGCACTTAAGAATAATCTACAGTGATTAGATTATCATTGAATGCTTTCTCAAAGTTTGTTATATTCATTCAAATAGTAAATGTTCCCAAATGAAACCACACACACACACATATGTTAATTTTAAATTACAAAAGAATATGTTAAGAAAAACTCTAGAGTAAACAATTTAACTATGAAACAAAGAACAATTTACTACCAGAAATATAGTCATGGCTATTGTAAACCGGACAAATATAATCCCAATGCAGATACAACTTCCTGTAGCATTAAAACCATAACCTATGGTTACTCTTCACTTCCAAATTTAACTCCTCACTGAGTATTGTTTGTGGCACAAGAATATTGTTCCAGGTTATGAATAACTTATTCCTGGTTCTTTACTCCATAACCAGATTGTTCTAGATTACCCATAAATAATTATGATTCTGAACCGTTGCAGCCTAAGTTGGTGTACCGTTCCTTCATGAACTAAAAACAAGTGAGGACGTGTGGTTTTTGTGACAAACATCAAAGGCTTTTGTACAAAATGTAATACAAGAAAGCAGGTCTTAATCTCTAATGAAGTCACAATCGCCTATTCATTTAATTGAATTTTTATTACTTGGTAGTGGAAGTACTATTCTCTAAGCTCTACACTCTGGAAATCCTGCCCCTTTCTCACTTCATTTTTCGAAAGTCACATTTTGGCCAGCATCTGCACAGTTCAAGTGTTATACAACTAATTATACTAAATCAGCGAACCTTTCCGTCACTTCTAAACAAAGGTATATCCTAATATAACACACCCTTCCAGTTCCAGTGTGATAATTATAAACGCACTCCCTTCCTGCTTCCTGTCCTTTTTTCTTCCTTCCTTGTTTCCTGCCTGCCTCTCTCCCTCTTTCTTCTTCCTCTTTTCTCTTTCTTCCTTCTCATCCCCTGCTCTTTCTCCCTCACCCCTACCTTTTTGTCTCTTATTGTGTGGGATTCAGTGGTTTCAAGGATATCTCCATTCACTACACCACAAATGAGAGATGCTTACCCCATCTACTCTGAGTCTGTCTTAGTGGCTTAGCTACCGAAAGCCGAACAGAACTAAAAAGCGGCTCTAAAATACCCTAACTAATGAAAAACTTACTTTAATGCAACATTAAGTGGAATTTCAAAACATAAAATAAATAATATTTTAAGTCATATAAATTTATAGTTTACACTTCAGGTTTAGGACTTTAAAATTCAGTCCATGGTCATAGAAATAGTTAACATGAGCATAAACCAAACCAGCACCAAGGGGGCTGCCATCCACCAAAGACTACAGTACTAACTTTATACAATTTTTATTATTAGAGGAATCATTAAATAATTCATAGAAGTTTTAGAGAAAGTGAAGAAAGGAAGGAATTCTGCTGCAGGATGCATTTGGAATCTCTGTTTTGTTCTCACAAAGTAGGCATTAACTTTCCTTAAGATTCTAAGAATTCCATCCTATTCCCAGGAATTTACTGGGTTCGTTTGAAGGAACAGGGCACCGTGACTTTTCTCCAGCTTTCGGAGTTCTCTGAACACTGCTGTTTCTGGGCGCAAGTTGTTGATACCCGGAACTACTGTTCTGCTACCTCTTGGCTCATTCTGCTGGAGTACAGTGAGGATTATTATGTCTGCAGCTTTCTTTTTAGGCATACAAAAGTGTATTTCAATAGAACACAAGATACTATTGTTTATGGGAGTCTTACATCAGGTCAAATTTCTGTAATTTGATCTTTTGTGTTTTATTTAAATATAGCAACACTGTACAGTCAAAACCAATTCTGTAAGTGACTTAAAATCCCAAGGTACTATGGTATTTTTAATAGTGTGTCAACATATATTATAACTGGAGGTTTTTTTTTTCTTTTATTTTCTGTTCCATCTTGCTGGGTCATCCCTGATCATCTGAGGAAGAAAAATAATGTGTGCTCTGTTTTTTTTTGCTTGTGAGGGTCTGTAGGTTTTTTATGTTTAATTGCTGTTTTTGTCCTGTATTTCCTTGGTGGTCACGTTTCTAGTTATTCTGACATTGAAAATGACACATTGAAGTCTTTGACTATTTATTAATTCCAACAATGATTATTTCATATACTTAAGGGCTCTGATTTTTAGCCCAAACGTGTTTATAATAATTACATATTCTTGGTGAATTCTCTCACTATATATACAGATTTTGCTTTGTGTTACTTATTATTAATTACTTTTGCCATCTCTTGGTTACTATATGAACTTTTTGCAATCTTTTTATTTTCAACTTAGTTGGGTCTTTGGAGCTAATCTAAACACTTAGAAAGCACATTAGCAAATACTCTTTGCTAATGGTGTCTGATTGGTAAGTTTAATCTATTTACTGTCAAGGAAATAGCCTTTAAAAGAATCATATTGCCACTTTGTTGTTTGTTTTCTGCATACTTTATAGGTTTTGACTATTGCTTCCTGTATTTTTACTTTAGTTCATGTTTATTTTATGACAGTGACATAATTTGATTTACTTTTATTTCTACTTATCTATATTCTACTGATATTTCCTTTGTGTTTATTATGAGAGTTTTATATTTGAGCCTACTATTAAAACCGTCAAATATCAAATGATGCCAATTTATCACAGTTACAATGCAAACTCTATGCTCTCTGTTATAACTCACTATCACAAATTATAGCTATATGTATTATATGTCCAACCTCATCAATTCATAATGATTTCATGCTCTTGTCCTTAACATCTAATGGAAAATAAAAAATACCACCACAAATCATATAAAGAAAACTTTTGAATGCTGAAATATTATATAGAAAGCTATAAAACAAAAACTTCTCTTAATGAGTGAACTATAAACTAAAAAAATTATAAATTATTGACAACTTCAGCATTTGGAAGTTGAGTAAATCATACATCAAAGAGAGAAGTATACATTCCAGAGAAATTACTGGCCTGAGAGGAAGAACAGCAGAACTCTACTTTGCCTTTCTGGACTACTTCTGTACCAAGCTCAGCTGTCACGTGACTTTAATGGGGCAGAATGAACCATAAAAACCAGAGGCATTGTTGCTATGGAATGGAGCAAATAGGAAATCTGAAGATTCTCTAGGTATTGTTAGGCCACTTATAACTAGATCAGTCATAGTTAACAAACTCTCGCCATGCTTTTGGGTAAATGGAGTCTTGGAATATAGAAAGCATAGACCAGGCAGAGTCTAAGCCATCTTGAATATCTAGTCTGAAGAAGATAACCCAGATATATAACACAGGTAAGAAACCAGAAAATTTAAAACTTACTTGAGCAATTTCTCCCCAATTTATAAACCAATGTGTTTTTTACATTTTTAGAGGTAGCTGAAAGTCACTTGAGTTGAACTTGTGGCCCATCACCGGCAATTTAGATAGAAGTCTTAGACAAATATAAATATAAAGCTATTCAAAGACATTACATGAAAATATATACATAGAACAATCCTGGAACATGACATTAAAATACTTAACAAACAAGCTAAATCATGACATATAAAATAATCACACATTATAACAAATGGAAATTATTCTATGAATGTCATGTATTTTATAATCCAGAAATCAGTTAATATGTGTCTTATGGATAGTAAAGAACAAAGAACACATGCTTGCCTCACTATACCTAGTCAATATCTTGGGCAAAATGCTGAATACATTCATAATAAAGACCTTAAACTAAACTAGAAGTGAAGACTCAGGTATAATTCACATAGGTATGGTATGTTCCTATTGTCCTAGTACAACAGGGACAGGAGACCATCCTCCAACTACCAAGTGAGTCCAAGGCAAGCCATAGTTACATAAGACCCTCTCTCATACAGCACAAGACAAAATGACAGAAAAACAAATAGGAAACAAACAAAAATCCCAAGGGAAAAATAGGAAGATGCTTGCACATTTCCTATTTGTAACATTGTCATTGTGAAAGAATAAATGTGTTCCTTAGATGTCAGGGTAGAACAAGGATGCCTGCCCTAACTACTGTATTTAGGATCACACAGAAAATTCGGTGTAGCTCTACCAAACACTGAACATGTAAATTGAAATAGGAATAGTAAATACTTTATTGGCAGATGGCATAATTTTGCATGTACGAAATCATGAGTATTAAATAAAATCGTAAGAAAAGTAAATGTGTGAGGCCAAATATCAATTCTACATCATGTCAACAGATTTTCAAAACAACAATTAAGAAAACTCTTCACAATTAGCTCAAACAGAATAAAAAAATTAAACACATTTAGTAGATGAGAAATTTTATAGACGAGAAATAAAAATAATAGTGAGAAGTTGTATAGGAAATCTAAATAAATGAGATGTTGCATATTCACGGACTGGAAATTTCTGTGTTTTTAGGAAGCAGTTTTATGTTTGATCTGTGTTTTTAGCACAACCCCTATCACACTGAGCAGACATCTGTGAAGGAGGATGTCAAGTCCTTTGGGCATAAGTTGATGAGTGGCTGGAGAGCATGGCAATGAGACACGTCTGCTCCTGGCAGCACCAATCTACTTCAAGAGGAAGATGGGCATCGAAGAGGCTCCTTATGGAGTTTGATAGCCATTTGGGCAAGAAACTGCTCTTGCCTGGACTGATGTATAAACTGTACACAGAGAACCCGCAGAGAGAGGACTGCTGAACTTGCCTAAAGGTGAGATGATCTTTTGGGGTTCCTGTTTCATGAAAGAGTCTGCGAGACATTCTGCAGGACACAGCAGAAAGTAACTGAATTGTCTTTGAAATTTCCTGCTTCGTGGAGGTGTCTTCTGGATACTATGAGCCTGTAGGCCGAAGATGGATGCCCCAACGGTACAGAGGAACTTTGGGTGACTGTCCAGGCAGCAAGATATCTCTGTCGTTTATTTCTTATTTGCTTAGGTAATATTATATCCTTCTGGAGTCTTTGATGGAGTTGAAGAATGAATAGATAGTTATAGTTTTCCTTAGTTATGATAAAAGATAAAATAGATATATTGTAACTGTAATTCTTGCTTGATAACTGTTTTGCTATATGTAATTTTACTATGTTAAAATGAAAGCCTTCCTTTTTTGTTTAAACAGAAAAAGGGGAAATGATGTGGGAGTGATTTCTTATTAATAAAGAAACTGCCTAGGCCCCTTGATAGGCCAACCCTTAGGTGGGTGGAGTAAATGGAACAGAATGCTGAGAGAAAGAAGCTTAGTTGAGGATTCGCCATGGTTCTCCCACTCCAGACAGACGCAGGTTAAGATCTTTCCTGGTAAGCGCACCTCGTGGTGCTACATAGATTATTAGAAATGGGTTAAGAAGCTGAAACTAATGGGCCAGGCAGTGTTTAAAAGAATACAGTTTCCGTGTAATTATTTCGGGTAAAGCTAGCCGTGCGGGCAGCCGGGTGCCAGGGATGCAGCCCCGAAGCTCCCTATCTCAACAGAGTGGCACAATAAGATACAGCATGCTTGGTCCTCAGTTCACCAGGGCTTCTTAGTGGACAGTCACCTGACCAGGTCCTCTGTGTGGACGGTCACCTCACCATAGCCTCTTGTGGACAGTCACCTCACCAGGGCCTCTGTGTGGACGGTCATCTGAACAGGGCCTCTGTGTGGACAGTCACCTGATCAGGCCTTTGTGTGGATGGTCACCTCACCAGGGCCTCTGTGTGGATAGTTACCTCACCATGGACTCTGTGTGGACAGTCATATCACCTCTGTGTCGATGGTCACCTGACCAGGCCCTCTGTGTGGACAGTCACCTCACCATGGCCTCTGTGTCAACGGTTACCTCACCAGGCCCTCTGTGTGGATAGTCACATCACCAGGGCCTCTGTGTGGACAGTCACTTCCTATGACAACTGTCAGCAAGGACAATGACAAGGGAACCTATCATTGATCGAGGGAATAAGACAAGATCAATACGAGAACTGATTATATAGTTTCTTAAGAAAATTTTTAGGAGACTGTGCCTTTTCCCTCTGCATGGGCTCTTATCTGCTCTTCAGGCGCATGCCATAACCACTAGGAAGAACAGAGGCCCCTGATGAACCAAAAGCTATTCTAGCTGCAACTCTCATGGAGACTCCCTGATGAACCAGAGGTCAAACTGGCCAGCAGAAATACAGACAACAAGGACCAGAGGGCCAATCAGGAAACAGAAACAAGGAAACAAAACACACATCCAACAAACACAAACTCAGAAATCAGCACCTACATCTTTATTCATCCCAAGCCCAGAAATCTAGATTCTAGTGTAAGAACACATTCAACAACAGCTAGGTCATTATGGCACCAGCAGAGCCCAGATATCCTACTATAGCAATCCACGAATATTCCAACACAGCTGAAGCACAAGAAAATAGCCTTAAAACCAACTTTAGGAAGCCAGAGAGTACTTGAGAGGAACAACTGGAATTGGGGGAGGGGGGGCGCATTTCACTAAACACAACTGGCAAAAAAAAAAAATGTCAGTGAAAATATTACTTAATGACATTCTGCTATACTTGCAGACCAGAATCTAGCATAGTTGTCATCAGAGAGGCTTCATCTAGCAACTGATGGGGGGCAGATACAGACACGCACAGCCAAATGTTTTGCAGAGCTCAGGGAATCCTGCAGCAGAAGATGAGGACAGACTGTAGGAAACAGAGGGGTCAATGATACTACAAGAACACAGTCCACAGAATCTATTAACCTGGGCTCATAGGGGCTCACAGAGACTGAACCGATGACCAGGAATCCTGCATGGGCCTTATCTTGGTCTTCTGCATATATGGCTAAGAAGCTTGTTGGTCTTATTGGTCTCCGAACAGTGGGAGTGGGGCCGTCTCGGACTCTTTTGCCTGCTCTCGGGACCCTTTTCCTCTTACCAGTTTGCCTGGTCCAGCCTGGATATGATTATGCCATGTCTGGTTGATATCTCTGATAGCCCATTAATGAAGAGAAATGGAGGAACAACAGTTCTTGGGGAGAAGGGATTTGAGGGAAGAACTCAGAGAAGAGGAGGTGGGGGACACTTCTGTTGGGATGTAAACTATTAGAGAAGAATGAATTAAAAAAGCTGGTCAGAAAGTGTACAGGGTAGCTGTACATCCAGAAAACGATGCAGTGGAACTATCATAGATATATACTAAAGCTTATGTTTAAATATTTTTAAAACCTAAGGAAAAAAAACCCAGTAAATTAAATAAAATGTAGAGCATTAAAAGAATGGAATATATTTAGCAACATGGAGGAACATATGACTGATGTATGTTTAACAAAGAGAAATCTAAAACTGCGAAAAGTGAAAATTCAGGCACTAAAATATATTATTTGATTCTTTTCACAAGTACTGCTTTTAAAAGGTAAGCTGAAAGAGTCAGACAGTAAACGTGGGCTTCTCAACAGACATAAAACGTTTAGATGAGCCATTTCTAGGAAAATTTATGATAGTGGAAAATTTGAAAACAGAACTGTGGAATGGTCATACAAGCCTGTAAGTTTATTAAAACTACTGACCTGAACATTAACAAAGGATATTTGTAATATTTAAACTATACCTTGATGAAACAATAATGGTAATTATGATGATGATTATAATTAATAATAATATAATAAAACACACATTTGAAATTTCCACTCAGATCCAGTGCCTCTAAAACGCATTTTATAAGAATGAATTGATGGAAAACAGAGCACTTGGGATCTAAATATTTTCCTTGTATTTTCA
>NW_026067916.1:7396684-7498274 GCF_014885135.2 Alexandromys fortis | reverse complement strand
AGTATTTTTCTTTGGTACAAGCAAAAATACCCATTTTACCAGGAAAATAATGCTAGATTTCTAAGTGATGCGTATCTGTGGCAACAGAGAGCACACCATCCCTCAGTGCACAACCATGCTTCCAAATCCCCAACACAATTGCAGCTGAGGAGACAATTGCCTTCCCAAGTCATCATGGAAACAAACAAGGTGAAAGAGGTGTGTGCACACTCGATCAAACTCTTCCACAACAATGTCTTTAAAAATTTACCAGAATTTTCTGTTTATATGGAGTGGACCTGAAACATAGGTAGTGCACAGTAATTGAGAACAAATGGAAGAAATAACCAGGGTATATTTCATCAACCTGAAAATTTATTTTATCTCGCACTTCAAATAATGAAAATCTCATTTTTAATGTAAAGATTTAATAAATTTTAAGCATTTCTGGCTCAGGAAATACAAAGAAATACAAAAACGATTATGCTGGAAGTGACGTAGGAATCATGACAATGAAATAAAAGGTGAGATCTAGATTGGATCTTGACGCAATAGATAAAATAATTGATTAGTGAAGAAACTTACAATCTGAGTAAGACTTACAGCTGTCTTAGTAATGTGTGACCATGTTGATTTCCTTTGTTTGATGCTAGATTTATGTCAACATTAGGAAAACTGGGCCAAAAACAGACATTGCTTTTTGAGCCATTTTCTTGAGTCCAAAATTATTCCAAATAAGAAGCTTACAAAGTCCATTATCAGCTTTGATCTATACATAGACACAAGCAATCTGATGGCTTAGCACGATTGTCAGTGTTCACCTTGGACAAATACAGAAAAATCTGATCCTAAGATCCCTAAGCCTCTATTTTCTCTATCCTCAGCAGCCATTGCATTCAAGAGAGCAAATCACACCATAATGCGGTGACCATGATACTTCCTGAAGCAGTAATTATGAGCACTGCCAAATCACGCACTGTTAGGAATGCAGAAAATGAACATAGGATCTGTACCACTCGAGTGACTCTTCATGCACAAACCATGTCATTAATGCTTTTTGTATTCAAATGAATAGTCTGCTATTTTTGGAAATGTGCTATAAAACAGATATAAATGGTTGCTTTCTAAAATTTAATGAGTCATTCAAGCCGAAAAATAAATACGTATGTCAATATGACATTAGAATTAGAAATGACCAGAGAGTTCAGTTTGCTTTACCTGAAACTGTGTGGTCCTTCGAGTCTCTGGCTATTTTTACTCTTGCGTGAGGAAAGATGTAGTGCATCGTCTTGGCATTCATTTGCAGAATCTAGGCCATAGAAGGGATCCGGTAAAAATAAGTTATAAAAACCCTTGAAATGCATTACGCAGAAGTACACTTGTTCAATTCAAAGCATACCAATTAAATCAATGAGACTATACCAGATGATTCTTCACTGATGGCAACTGAAGACTTTACACTCACACTGCATACTGCTTACATTAGTTTCTGAGTTCACTATGGTGTTTCATATTTACAACCCATCTCTCTCGAGGACTGACTTGTCTTATTTGGGAAATCAATGAGCATGTATATCTGTTTTTGAAGGATGTTTCAGACAACAGTGATATGTGCTTGTTATCGATGACAATGAATAATTTATATCTGAGAAATTCCAGCTCTTGATGTCACACTTGAAAGTCAGGAAATGGAAAGGTGTTGAAATACGAGTGGCGGGGCTGCGTCCCCAGCACCCCGGCCGCCCACATGGCTAGCTTATGTCCAAAATAACAACACACAAACTGTATTCATTTAAACACTGCTTGGCTCATTTCTATCTAGCCTCTTCTAGGCTAATTCTCGCACCTGGACTAGCCCATTTCTAATAATGTGTGTAAGCACCCCAAGGTGCGCTTACTGGGAAGATTCTAGCCTATGTCCATCTTGGGTCGGAGCTTCATCGCGTGTCTCAGAGCACAGAGCTATCGCATCTACCCGGGAGAGCTGAGCATGGCGTCTCTGCTCCAGAGAGCAGAACTGTCGGGTCTCTCTGGGAGCAGAGCAGAGTCTGAGCTCACTTCCTCTTCCTCCCAGAATTCTCTTCTGTTTACTCCACCCACCTATGTTCTAAGCTAGGAGGCCAAGCAGTTGGTTTATTATAATTAACCAATGACCTTCCTCCATCAGAAAGGCATTGTTATCTTTAAGTAATTAAATGAAACTAGTGGAGAAATCTCAAAGACTATCCCTCCCTTCCCGTCAGATCCCTGACACCATACCTGGGTCTGTGACATATTTAAGGTGCTGGAATTTATTGTGAAAATTTTACTGAGAAGATCTATTACATCCATGCTCAGAATAGTTCTGTTGAAATGAATAAAGACTTTGTTCATTCAAATGCTCCCTGGTTCTGTCCTTCTATTCGAAAGTTATGTGACGGGTGGGGAGATTTCTTGTTACTACAGGAGCCCCTCCTGAAGCAGGGGCACCACTGAAGCTGCTGTTGTGTCTGTGGTTCCCAAACCATCACACGGCTGGACTTTCCTTTTAAATGTTTTTAGGTTTAACTGTTTGTTTTTAAATTTATTCTGTGTGTCTGTTACATCATCTATTTTGATCCCGTTCATTACCCATCCTTTCACATCCACCCTCAGCTCCTGAATCCCCAACAAAATAAAAAAAAAAGTAAAAGGAAAAGGAGAAAAATAGAGAAAAAGAAAAAAATCTCTACATGGAAGCTGTACTGTGACACAGTGAGTCACAATAAAGTCCCTTTGTCCGTTTATCTCTACTCGCAAGTGTTCATTGCAAAGAGTCGATTGAGGCCTCTGGTTTCTACTACATTGTCAATGCTGGGTACTCACAGGGACTCCTCTTGGGTACCCTGCTGTTGAGATTATTCCTTAAAATTAGTGTATGCCACCTTATTTTGGTGATTTTATGACTTTATAAAGATTTAATGACAATTTAAGGCATTTATTCAAAAAATAAACTAAGGCGACACTTTTGCATTTAGGGTTTCTTTCTGTTTTCTATGTTTATTCTCTAGATAAAATTTCACAATGCATAAACTGCAGTTCTCAAGAACAGGCAGGGTTTTGGTGTGTTCATGAGAGTTTTATCAGTGAATTATTATCACATTTTAACTGGTATCTGTGATGTTGAGATACTGTACATCTTCATTTCCATGGTTGTTTCCTTAGAATATCTCCACACAATTCCACAAATTCTAAGACTTTGCAACCAGCATCATGAGTTCACTTAGTAAAATATTAAATTTTATAGTCATGATTGTTATATACGAGTCAATAGAGAGCAGAATCACAATTGCAGGCAAATATTGACAGAGCCTCTGAAATATAGGCTTACTGGGCAGCTGTTTGTTGTTCATGTACTAATATTATCAAGAGCATGCCCAGGGAAACCAGAGGGTAGTGATACACCAAAGTGCTGGACTCTGCCACCACCATCTTCTGATGATTGTACATCATCAAGACTGCCACCTGCATAGATACCAGAAAATGCATTGTTCTTTCCTAACCACAAATATTTTTATGGGATGAGTCTACATATTTATGAAGTAATTAAATTTGCATTAGTATAATTTGCATTTTCACGTCCACTTTGAATAGCATAAATGCTTGCTATAGAGAACAGATGTCTGCCTGTTTCCCCACACTGTACTGGACACTGCACACCTACATGTCAGGGTATGTAGGGCAGACAGCTCTTGTGTTGTATCATAATCAAAGACATAAGATATGGTTATACTAAAGCATTAGGAAAAGAGACTTTCTCCAGCTTTGTAGCAAGATAGTACTGGTAGTTTCATAGATGTCCTATAGCATGAAGGGGCTTATTGATGACAATCTGAATGAACAGTATGCTTAGCAAAGTGACTGGAGTCTAGGGAAAGAAAAGAGAGTGTTTACCTACAAATGAAAGAAAAAGTATGGTCCCTTCAGAAGAGGTTAATATACCTAAGGCAGGAGTTCCACAGGGTTTGCCAATGACATGAACTTTACTGGGACAGTGGGGCATATTGTTAGAGTCAACAAATGGTGACTTATTTTAACAACCATCATCAAAGAATATCAATCCTCTTTCTATAGAAAAACCTTAAAAATAAATAGGATTGCATGATCTGTTTGTTTTACAAAGAACATTTAGATTTCCCTTGAATAGTACAAATATTAAAATGTACATATTTGAAAGGAAACAAATGCTGCATTGGTGAATTTGTAGTTAATATGATTATAAATCTAATACTTTTTTTTTTTACAGAAATAGTACTGCATGTATGTAGGGTTTTATATACAAATTTTTATAGAAGACAAATTCATGTTTGAATTAGTCAGTTGGATTTTATCCTCTTTCCCCCAGAGCATTTTGTGAGAATAAATTCTTGTTGTGTATGTTTCAAGTAATAGCATCTTTGTTTATTGGTATCAAGAGCTCAGTATTACCTTTTATTACCAGACATGCAAAGAAGAAAATAAAATGAGAATGCTTCTAGACCAAAATAAAGTTCTTGATTTAAAGGAGAAAACAGTATTTGAAGACAAATATCAACGCAGAAAAGCATGAACTTAACATGTAATTAAACTTTGAATGCTATATATTTAAGACATATGTTATCTCCTATATAGAATCCACTTAGAAAATGTATAAAGAAAAGCAAAGAAATTATTAACATAAAAATTAATATGTCTGCTACTTGTTGAAGGAGAGGCTGTGATTCACAAGGGGCATGCAGGTTTCTGTGGCAAGCCATGCTCTCTTTCTCAGCTATTGGGGGACTCGTATGGCTGTTCACTTTACAGTAGCTTATAACTTTATGATTTCATCATTACATAATGTTTTATAGTTTAATTGATACTAATTCAAATTCATTTTTGCAAATGTAAGACTTCTATCAGCAATAAATTGCATTATGATTGTTATGTTCATTTAACATGGATCTTCATCCTTCTTTTTGTTGAACTAGCTAGAATTTTATGAAATGATCTTCAATAAGCCTCTTCTTTATTTTCTTACATTACACTAGTCTGTAAGAACATATTTAAAATGGTACTGTGTCCTCAAAGCTACTCATCTACAAATGTCAGTATCAGAAAACTAAAAACAAAATGTTATTTGCAATACATGTATTTTGTCTTTCTAAATAGAATAGAACAGATTTTAAAATTCATCGGAATAGATACAGATTACCTCCATGTACTCTCAGACAACATTATGTAACAATTTAGTTAAAGACCTCTTTAGTATTCATAGAAGAGTGTTTGATTGCAAGGGGAATTGAGATTTGTGGTTTCTATAGCAGCTGTTAGGATTTTCTTAACATATTTAACATTCCATTGACTTTGCCCAGGCTTGTAGGGTGCACTAAGCTACAGAGACCCAGAAGGGCAATAAATGATAACTATATTGGTTTCATTATTGTGCACATTCCTAGCCAGATCTTTATGATGAGAATCAAAGCATAAGTATAAATACAATGTTAAGAGTAACAAAAAATACAATTCAATATAATGATATATTAAGATGTAAAAGACCCAAAAGTATATAAAGATTTAGTCAATATTGTCCTAAACAACAACATGTTAAAAACAAGAAAAGAGAATCTTTACAATATTTTTTATTACACATATGTATATTGCACAATGTTCGTGCAATCTCTTTAAGTAGCTCCATGTATTTTCTTTTCATTCATTACCAGAGATGGTATATCCATAAAATAATCATCTATTGCATGAATGAATCATTTAAGTTGTCTGGTGGAAACACACACATCACAATGTACAACAAACTGATACAACAAAGTACTATTTTCATTAAATTACCAAAAGGAAACACTCTTGAACTTGACTGATATTTTGGTTAACAGACTCGCCTATTTTGGGATTTTTGACTCTTGTTGTTAACAATTCCAGGAGACTGTAAAACTGCTCACTTACCTGCTCTTGATGTTGACTGAGGGGTCTAGAGTGAACCAATCTTTCTGGCAATTTCCGGTCCAGACCATGGCTATTTTCCAAGCGAGACTCCCTGGGTTTATCAAACCAATCCGTTTCCTCCCGACGCAAGTGGTAGGCTTTGGGGACCAAGGAAACATCAAACATTGCGACTGCAACTGATACAGGTGATAGAGGGAAGCAAGTGTCTGCAGCATTAGCATGCACTGGGCTTGCGGAGCACAGCATGCAGCTCAGACATAACCTGTGTCAGAACTAGACCCGTTTCCAAGAGCATCTACAAAGTTCCGGAAAACAGAACAATCTAAAGAAAAAGAGGCATACGTAGGCACAGCATCTCATAGTAAATAAAACAATACAAAGTTACATTTATAAGTCAGTATAAATGAAATTTCGATGACAGTAAAAAAACAAAAGTATATGAGGATAATTTCATTCCACTGAAGTCCATCAGTTCCTTACATAGATAACTTACCCTGAAACCCACCATGCATGACCAGACATCAACAGGAAATGCACTGTGAGCATATGCAAGTGTCTCTTAACTTTCCACTTTTGTGTAAGTCAAGCAGTAGGCTTCTGGCTACAACACTAAGTGAATATATTTTTGAAAATTATGACATTTCTATGATAATTATAAGTAAACAAAAGCATTTAAAGCTAAGATACTCTATGTGTTATTGTGAGAAACATGTGTACTACAAGAAGTTTAGAGCTTAATAATAAAAAATATATCTAAAATACGTATCTACATGAGAATCTTTAATATAAATAAAATTATGATTATCTGAATTTTAGCACTGACTTAGAAATCTGACAACTACTTTTTACTAACTTACCACTGTGATAAAACTTGATAGTATATTTTGAAATTTTAATCACATTTAAAGCATTCAAATATAAATTTAAAAATTTCACCTAGTTAAATCAGAACTTTCCAAGTTTCTTTAGCATATTGCAAAGTGACAGTTGTACTGGACGGCTAACACTGAATAGGCATATATTACTTCTTGGCATTCCTTGGCTATATTCTTGCTCCCCTCAGCAATTAAAAGCCTTTGGAAACAATGTATTACTGCTACTCAAGTGACAATGAAATGGCCCGTTCCCTTTGCTCAGCCTGGTACATGATGCTTTCAACATTATTTTCTTTAAATGGCTGCTTCTAAAATGCCACAGATTGAGCTCTCTTGTCCATGTTGTTGAAGGTGGCTTTCTGTGTTTATTTTATCCTTAAAACTCTCTGTAGGGACGGCCATTTCCAGCGTCCATTGGCTGGTAGAACTGCACACTGCAGCCTTGCACACCACCTCTCCCAAGTACACAAGGAATGGGGAGTGGCATAGCATAGTTCCACCAATTTTAGAGTTGGTGCCTGGGTTGTGGCTACATATACTCTTGGCTGATTTTCCCACTACACTGGCAGCTGCTTGAAGAGGAAATTTATAATTCTTTTGTTATTTTCTCCTCTTTCATTTTTTTCCTCCAACTTATTGGAGCATAGTGTTTAATAAAGTATCACAGAATGAGTGAAACGTAGAATTATTTGTCATCATCTAAAGAAGTTAAATATCATTGTTAGGATAGTTTTAGACAAATAACTTCTCTTTGTACCTTTTTATAGATATCCAATATTCTTTTCATAATCTACTTGATAATTATTGTTCTAAACCACAGTGGTAATGTGAAGCTGAGTGAATAAATTTACAAAATTACAAAATTTACAAAATTCAGTATAACAAATGCTTGATAAATAAAACAATAAACGAGATAGTCATCAGTCAGTGAACTTACTAGACTATAGTTCACTTCATTTAGGAGAAAATAATTTTGTATAGGTATTAAATATATTTATTATTCAGTTTTAAGGGTTTGATTTTTCCTAAATAAAGTATGGGCAGTGATGGTGGTACATGCCTTTAATCCCAGCACTCGGGAGGCAGAGTAAGGTGGAACTCTGTGAGTTTGAGACTAGCCGAGTCTATAAGAGCTAATTCTAGGACAGCTAGGACTGTCACACAGAGAAGCCCTAACTCGAAAAACCAAAAATAAATAAAATAAAATAGAAAATAAAGTAAATTTAAACATGCTTTCAACACGTGGTTATCCTGAATAATACAGGCTTCCGTTTGAATATGTAACTTCCCTAATTGCATTTTAAATACAACTGTTTAAATGTGTTTTAGGGGTCTCTGGATTTTACAAATATGACAGAACCTCAACCTGATCTAATTTTTCATCAGTTTATCTCCAATTCTGATAACCTATTTTGATTTTTGTTATTTCTAATAACAGTGTCCTACGTAACTGAGCAAGAAAGGTAGCTGCCGCCTTTTACAGGACTATAGACTCAATCTAAGCTACCAGACAGAGTGACTCTGCTCCTGTATCACGTCTGTCTTCCTCATGGAGCACCAGGCATGCTGAGTCAGCTGCTCCTAATTGCTAGCGTTTGATCTGCTGCGGTGGAACTATATTACAAATGAATCTTAGAAAATGTAAAATGTATGTTCCATGCTGATTCAGGTAATTTTATTTGTTTTCCTATCACTACAAAAACTTCAAGTATTTGCATGATATACAAAAAAGAAAACCATTTTACATTTTACTTTGCACGTATTCTAAAGATACCCAGTATAATGCAATAACAAAGTTACTAATGAAGTTCAATTTGTTATAGCCTTTCCCCTAGTTATGCATCGATAGTCTTTATGAATGAATTTTGTCTGCTTCATTTTAAAATATATTTTAGTTCTCAAATTTCCATCCAATTGTACATTTTCTTTTGCTTTGGCACAATCTTTATTTGCCTCAAAACTGTATAGGATGTGTACTGTCTTATCATGTTATCATCAAACAAAAGTTCAGTCAGTGATTACTTCTATAAACAAAATTTAGAAATAAAAATACTTAGGTAATTTAATACGTATGGAATCAAATAAATGTCACATTTTGGGCTAGTTACAAACATTCACATGTCCAACATCAAGTTACAAATCTACCACATTTCTGAGGAATAATACTATTTGCCAAATTCTTTCCAGATAATCGTCACCTTTGTGTACATATCCTTTAGGTATTGGGTTGCTCCATCATTCCAAGAGAGTTTGTTTTATTTTTATAGATAAGACCATCGATGGCTTCTCATTCCTTTCCTCAGTCATTCTACTTGTGTACAATGAGAATAAGATGTGTACTAGACTAAAACAGTAACTGTTTCCACATAATGTCATAATGTCAGGGAATAATTGGGTTATTTCAAATACGGGCCTAGGACAGACAGAAATGTTTTACTTAAATAATAAATTGTCAATAAAAATGGTCAACCAATCAACCTGTAATGAGAAAAACCAGGTTTGAAAGAAACTTGGTGATCAGAACTTTATAAGCAACATAAATGGTTTTTACCTCAGGCCCACAGACCACCCCCGCCCCCTTCAGTTCAGCCAACAGTCTCTAAAATCAAATCTGTGTCTACATCAGAATAAAAAAATTTCTTCATAAAAACATGTTCTGATGTGAGTTTTTACTGAGAAAGATTCAAATGGGAGAATATTTGCTGTGGGATGTCTTTCTATACACTCTGAATATATGTTGCTCTCATTGGTTGATGAACAAAGCTGCTTTGGCCTATGGCAAGGCAGAATAGAGCCAGGCAGGAAATCCAGACAGAGATAAAGGGGAGGAAAGATGGAGTCTGGAGATGCCAGTCAGCCTGCCTCTGAGGGAGCAAGACATGTAGAATATGAGCTACCAGCTATGAATTGTGTGGCAAAGCATAGATAAAAGATATTGTTTAATTTAATTGTAAGTGTTCCACCAGCCAAACATTTATAAATAATATTAAGCCTCTGGGTCAGGAACCGGTGGGGAGGAGAGAAACCTCTGATTACAAATATTCATATCATTTTAGTACTTTTTAGTATCCAAATGAAGAGATATTTGCATTTGTTTAGACATGGTTTATTTCTAGGGCTTCAGCCCCATATCTATTCAAACATAAACCAATATACAAGATGGGTGCAGTGGCTCATGTCTTTGATACAAGCATTTCTGGGCCTGAAATTGGGGGATCACCATCAATTCAGCTAGTGTGACCTGAATAGTGAGTTCCAGGTCTGTGTGAGCTACAGAATAGGATCTATCTTTAACAAAAAACTTAATAAAAATGTTAGATAAATAAGTCAAATTATTTATCTAACATTATAGGTTTTACATAATAATTTAAAATCTCTATATTTCTATAAGAATTTCCAAATTAAAACACCTCTAGTATCATATGTACTTGTTCAACCAAAAAAGTAGCAAGACGCCTTTGGGCAAAAAGGAAAAGCAATGAAATGCCAAAGGGTTGCAGGAAGGATTAGATGCCCAGGCACAACAGGAAGGCCTAGACTCTAGACAGTTACATCTGCAAAACAGTGTAATATTTTTTCAGTTTTAAATAGAACTTTTATATAAAAATTTCATACTAAAATTATTTTTAATATGATGATTAGAGTTAAACTTTCTAATGCATAATAGTAAATGGACAAATTTGTCAGCAATAATCTTCATAATAAAGGAAGATGAAACGCATCTATTCAATGAGAATGATAAAATTTTGTGTTACGCTAACATCAAGTAGTTGCAAAAGCTCTCGGCAAGAGGATCATAACGTCTGATGTTCAAACACTCATCTCATTACAAAGTGGAACCAAATATTACTCAATGGCTCTAATTCTTAGTGAGTTTATTAAAATTTATTAAATACGTCAAAATATAGTTTTAAAGTGCAAAGAACCATACAATGCAAATCTTCCCAGTTATGTATTTTTTAAGGATGACCATATTTTATTGATATAATTATGTAATACTCGTTTTAAAAAAATCAGACACAACACAAATCGAGCCAACACTCATGAAACAGAAGAAGACAAGAAACTTAAAATAATCAAAGAGAACCATGCCACCAAGTCTACACACGAGAAGTACACATACAGGAAATAAAACTGAAATAAACATGCACGAGTTGCACCAAGAAAGATGGACTACACTTTTGAAGAAAGAAAATTAAACATGCAGAGAGGTACACGCTGGAGTTTGGAGAGTAACAGGGTAGGCGGAGGCCCCATTTACCTTCGCTGTCAGACATAGCGTGTTGGAAATCATCCATGATGAACGCTATGTCACGGTCATACCCTCTCGTCCGTGACTCTTCTCTCATGTGTTGCTGAACTTCGGGCAGTGAATGGCTCGATCCAAACTGATCCCTGGTGTCCGCAGATATCGGAGGCAGCGGTCCAGCGGCAGCCCTGGCCATTCCCATTGGCTGGCCAACAGGACTGAGTGGACTTTCTTCCTCCGAGTTCTGAGCCACAATTGGTATTCTTCCTCGGCTCTGGCTGATGGGTAAACTGGTGGGCTTAGTTCTGGAAGAAGATGACGAGTGGCCAAAGGAGACGTCGAGAGCTTCGGCCTCTTGAGCTTTCAGTCTTAACGATGAGCTGGAAGAATCCCTCTTAATCGATAAATCAAGCCCATAGACAGAAGAAGGTCTCGAGGAAGGCCTGGACCTGCTTCCGCTGCTGTATGGTTTATCTGCTTCATCTTGTAGAGCTGACCTGATGGTGTTTCCTAATGTGCCCAGTCCTGACCCAAGTGATGAGCCCATGAATTTTTGTTGATCTGTAATATTTTTTCTGAGACCAAATGTGATATCATCTTGAAGAAGCCTTGCCCTAGAAGAAATACCACCAATAGATGAAGTGCTAGAACTCATATAACTTGGATAGTCGGGTTCAAGATCTCTGCTTTCTTGAATAGGTGAAAACTTTGACATTTTAGGGTCAATTAACGATTTCTTATGCTTCGACTGCTTTTGGTAGAGTATGGCTGCTGGTAATTGTTTGGCTGCTTGCTTTTCAAGGGTGAGTCTACTGATGCTATACTTTTCAGACTTGGGGAAATGTCTATAGCTAGTATCGGCGTGGTAATAATGTGAAAGACCAGCAAGGTGGTCGAGGCTCTCGGTGCCTCTGCGGAATTCTTGCTTAATCTGGTGTTTCAGAAGCTTTAACTCGTAAGGATCCTCCATCGGGTCCTCCTCTGCCTTCACATAGCTGTGGAGTCTGGAGGAAGTCTGCAAAGGCGCCAGGAAATCGGTCACTTCCTGAGACCTGCGGGTCTCGGTGGTTCTAAGGAGACGGTCCGTTTTGGACAGATCTTTCTCGTGGAGGCTAAACGCTGTGCTTAGTGCCGCTGTTCCTTTGGTAATTTCCCCAATGTCATCGATTAGGACGTAATTCCTTGAAGTGTGGTGGTCCATATCTGCATAGAAAGAGTCTGCAGAAATGCTTGATATTGGGCTGCTCACGATGCTGCTTCTTTCTTCCAGCCCTATTCTCAAATCTAAGCTATTGTACTTACTCCCGAGGTGGGAAACAGCGTACGTATTATCAGTCGAAACAGGAGCGATCATCAGGGGCTGGTTGCGAATCACTTCATAGTTGGACGTTATCTTGGGTTCCAAATACAATGTCGTTTGCCGAGGTTTCTGCTGTATCACCATCATCTGGGACGGCAACTGATAAGACGGTTGTGGGCTTGGAGTGGGCTGAGCTTGGGGTGTGAAGGACATGGTTGCCACCGCTTGGAAGGTGGGTTGAGTCTGATAAGGTGAGACTTGCTGATGGTACAGGGTCTGCTGTTGAAAATGAGATTGCTGAGTATACGGGGTGGGTGCTTGGGTGGGAAGAGCCGGCGAGGAGTACTGGTATTGTGTGTAAGGACTCGTTGGAGGAACCAGTTGAGCTTCCGTTTGGGTTTGGGGTGGTATGAACTGGCTGAACTCAGTTTGCGGAGCTGTCCTCGGCCGCTCGATGCCGTGTTGACTTTCTATTCGGCTTGGTCTGGTGCTGCTGACCTCACTGTCCGACATGTAATCCCGGTCCTCGGCTACCCCCTGCAGGTAGGCACGCTCTCTCTTTTCTCGCTCCTTCAGCAATGCTTCTTTTCTCCTGTTAATCCCCATCTCTAAATACCGTAGCTTGGCATCAATCTCCTTTTCTTCTTCGTCAAGTTCTGCTTGCTTCTTTCTAAGCTTGGCAGATTCCCTTTCTACGAGGTCGAGCTCTCGGTCTATGTCCTGGAGAATCTTGGCTCGAGCCATGGTGTTAGTTCTGCACATTCTTCTCCTGGACGCAGTGCCCATTGTACTGTAAGCAGACTGTGTTCCCGTAGATGCCTCCTCGGGAGGGGGGTTTGGCAGTGTTCTCTTGACTTTTTTCTGGGTTCCAGAGGCTGTCATGGTTTGAGAACCTTTGGTCTACAATCAAGTAAACAAAACATTGTATTTTACTGTCAAATAAGAAAATAAAGGCCAGAAGTAAACTACATAAGCTCTATTTGAATAACCGAGTTCACATACACTTTGGTATTATAGCATAGTAAAATTAAAATTTCACCCATATTTCAAAAGTTGATCACAAATAAAATTGGTGAAAAATTTTCTTTGTTAATTAGTTTTTTATAATCGTAATGTCTGCAACATTTCAGGGGAATATTTAACTCAGGGCAAACTCTTATTTTATGCAAGCTGACATTTTAGCTTTGCTCCTAGAAGAACTCTTTGCACACTCATTTTCAATCCAACTTATTAAATATAAGGTTGTTTATTTAATAGTTGATCATTGTAACTGTGTTGCTTGTCTGAAATGCAATATACATTTGTTGGAGATGTTTGTCTTCCTTCCCCATTTTACATTGTACTATCTTGCAATTTTCAGTGTCTCTGTGATTATTTGGATTCCCAAGCCCTCTACTTTCTTCTGAGTGTTTTCACAAAGTTGTAAGGGCAAAGATAATTTACTTCATAAAAGATTATTGCAGCTAGTTTCAATCAAGTAAAACAATAACTGCTTTTTGTTTGTTTGTTTTTTAGACAGGGTTTCACTGTAGCTTTGGAGTCTGTCCTGGAAACTATCTCTTGTAGACCAGACTGACTTCAAAATCACAGAGCTCCGCCCGCCACTGTCTCCACTCCCCAGTGCTGGGATTAAAGGCATGCGCCACCAAGCTGCTAACAATGGCCTTCTAAAATAGCATATGAAGGAATTTTGTTTATTTCACTAATTTGACATATACTTGCCTTTTAATAGGCAGAAGACTTGAGAGTCATAAAATCAGAATAGCTAGAGACACCACGAGAGATCATTTATAGCTAAACATGCTGATGTTCTCAAAGCTGTCTGTGTGTCAGTAGCATGCTAACGTTGGAGCCTAGTCTTCTTTGTACTTATCCATGTTTTTTAGAAGATGCCATATTCCTTTCTCTTTAGCAATCCAAAGAAATAATTCCTACCTACCCTTCAGTCATCACACATATATGACGAAAATGGGTGATACTTGCCTATATGAGTTCTGGAAATAGAATCTCATTTCCTTATTGTTCCTTATTTTGTTATCATAACAACATTATTCCTTATTAATTAGATCATATTTGTGTAGGCCTCCTCACTTTTGTTACTTTGGAACATCCTTTCATAGTTCGCTTCGTTCATGCTTCTCCTCTGCTCTCCTGCATAGGTTTATGAAATATGGATAAGGCACATTTCCAACGCAGCTGCTGCGCACATTACTAATCCTTACCCCCATTCTGTCCATTTTATACGCACAATTAATCCAGGAAGTTGATATGAAAGTCAAACGAGACAGCTGTTTTAGTACTATAGGTATCCATTAACTACTATTTCAAAAATATTATTTCTTCTGGACTTCGCAGCTTCCTGATGAATTTGCACTTAATATATTTTAGACTGCTACGTTGTCAAAGAATGCCTCACTGTTGCTTAGCCTGACTACACACCAGGTCATGAATGTGGAAACTCACTTGCCAACACATTAGCTCGTGTGAGGCAGGGTGTGAGATGGGGGAGATTTTAGTCTCTCAGGTCAAGAGAGACTATCACGATGAGTGATGCTATTTTGGGGAAGATTTATTTTATGTGCATGTGTGAGTGCTTATATGTACAGGTACTATGTGCATGACTGGTGCCCACAGGGCCCAGGAGTATGAATGCCAGATCGAAAGTTGACTTTCATCAAATCTAAAGCTACTCAAATCCCTTATTAAATGACAACAAGCTGTCTCCATGGGAGTGTACCTCTTGACAGCACAGGATTTGTCATGATCTTCCAGTTAGGTGTTTATAGCTTTCTGTGGTAATATGAAAACAGTGAAATGAACTATACTTTAAAGTATGCATTGACCACATTTTATTTCTGTAGGTACCCATTAACTATTATTTCAAAAGAACAAAAATATCAAGAAGAATTATGACTGAGATAACTGTCACAAACAAATAGCACAACAAAGCAAATGCAATCTCACATTTAATTTCTAGATTTATAATTCTAAAAAGTAAATGGTATAAAAGTTAGTAAATCAAGACATTTCTCAATCAAGTCCATCCATTCATTCATTCATTCATTCATTCATCCATTTAGGGGAAAGAGTTAGTTATCAATGTGCTGACTTGACATAAATGTAATGGTCAGTATAGTCCTCATTCTTTTATCCACTGGAATATTAAGATATAAGTTGTATTTTAAACATTTTATGAAGACTTCTACAAACATGAGCATATTTCCCTTCAAGTAAGCAACAATTGAGTCTAATGTTCTGATTCTAGGCTGCCATACTCTAATATATCAGATAGCAATAATCTCGATCTTGTTTCCAAGACAGCAGGTCATATTCTGAATGTATTAGGTTAGGGGAGGTGAGCACCGAAGGCTTTACTGTCTAACAGAAGAAGTTTCCCGGAACAACTTTTTCTAGTATACTGGTTTTGCAGCACTGAGTAAGAGTGAGTCATCTCTTCTACCTTGTAGACAGACAATAGCAGTGGACAGGCCAGTGTTTGTTTATCCACTTTTCATTCCTTAAACAAAAGATTGGGTTATCTGCTTTGAATATAACTACCTTCAGTGTGTAATCTGAAAAGAGCTAACTTTCATTTGCAACCATAGCCTTGACAAGGACTTCTTGAGCTTTTCACCACTGTCACCGTGTTCTTTATAAAACACGGTTACCACTGATTACATTGAAATTGGTGGGAGAATAAAAAGTAAGTCACATCGGAAAGTTACACTGGGGATGAAAACGAGAGATCATCTTGAAAAGAGACAGGATCATGAACTCCATTCAGGGCACAGAATCGTGTGGGTGAGGCAGTTTAATGAGTGGGAGGAAATGAAGGCGGAAGAAACATTGTGCTAAGTGAATCGGTCCCGTCTGTTCAGCTTTAGGTTTATTTTAGAAAATATGGAGGTTCAGTGTTAAGATATCTGTTTGTTTTTCAGCAGGAATAAGAATGTCCATTAAATTTTTAGTCTTCATTTTAAATAGATTCATTACATTGTCAATATCTGAGAAACTAAGGTTTTGAGGTACAGTTTTGAGTCAGTGCTCTAAAGAAGACTGTTCTACCTTACACCCACTGAGATGCCATTCTAGGGTGGGGAAAACATAACCATGACCGGTTGTACAAAGGCCAGAAGGCCATAGACTTTTAAACAATGAAAGAAGATGTGGGGGAGAGTAAAAAGGCCGTCAAGATAACCTCCAAAGCTAGTCCTTGGTGATGTCCTTTAATCTCAGCACTCGGGAGACAGAGGCAGGCAGATCTCTGAGAGTTTGTTGCCAGCCTGGTCTAACAAGAGCTAGTTCTAAGACAGGTCTCCAAAGTTACAGAGAAACCCTGTCTTGAAAAAACAAAAAAGGTAAATACAAATCAGGTTACAGGGCAGAGAAGAAGCATTGCTGTGTAAAGTATTTGAGGGTCTGAACTTGATCTTTAAGGAACCACATAAAAAGCTGCTCACGAGCAAGAGTTTACGACCTAAGCACTATGGAAGCAGAAACAAGTGGACCCCTGGACTTCTGGACCCCTGGGCCTCTATGGTAAACAACTCTGTCTGGGCCAGTGGGCTCTAGGTTCTGCAATGGAGCTTGTCTTAAAAATAGGCAACTGGAAGGACAGCCAATAATGATTTCTTACCTACATACACACACAGATACACACACATGCACACACATGCATTCATACACACACACGCAACTATACTATTGCACTACTATTTATTGGGTAGCTCTTGGTGTCAATCTCTAAGATACAGTCGTAAACTATCATTATATCACTTGAAAGACATGGCAATGCATTTCTCATTTTATAAACATATAAATAAATACAATCGTGAAAATTATACTATATCTTGACTTTGCAGGTTTATTTTCCTGTTAAAGTAGAAAGAATTCTATGAACTCTTTTTTTCTTTTAAAAGACAGAGAGGATTTGTATTAAACAGTGTGAGTCAACCAAAACTGCTGATGAATAAGACATTTTGGTAATGTGATGGTACAGTTTTCTAGAGAAAATGTATTCTCTTTTGTGTGAGTCTATGCAGTATGCTAGGAGGTGAGTTAGAAGAACATATAGAGTATTGGACCTCAAAATCAATCTTTGTTTTCAGTTTGAGAAAGGAAAAAGTAACAGCTATTGCTGTGGGACAATACTCTTGTACCCTGTAAAGATTGTCACTTGTATTTGTTTAATAAAACATGGATTGGCCAGTAGCCAGGCAGGAAGTATAGGCAGAGTAACAAGACTAGGAGAATTCTGGGAAGAGGAAAGGCTCAGTCTGCAGTCACCAACCAGACACAGAGGAAGCAAGATGAGAATGCTGCACTGAGAAAAGGTACCAAGCCATGTCGCTAAACATAGACAAGAATTATGGGTTAATTTAAGTTGTAAGAGGTACCTAAAAACACACCTGAGCTGTATATCAAACGGTGTTATAATTAATATAGTTTTTGTGTGATTATTTGGTCTGGGTGGCCGGGAAATGAAAGTGCAGTCTCTGTCTACAAGATATAGCAAATTCAGGGTCAAACAAATGGATAGGTTTTAAGCAGGTGTTTGTGGAGGGAAATGTATAACATGTAAGTTTTCAGGGAGATTCAAGGATCATCTGGCTTCATTATCAGCAGATAATGCAACAGTGCCTACGAGTAAGATCAGCTTCAGGCCGCTCTTGATACAAGCTTGGAGAGGAAAACTGGAAAAAGAGGCAATTGTATGGGAACTTATAACACAAAACTTTGACATCTGTGTCAATATTAGAGTCTCAAACCCTCTGTGCCATTCTCTCACAGACTGCAGAAGCAACCCTGGTTCTTACATCAAGGTCAAATTATCCAGGAGCACATGAAATGCGGAGGAAACTACCAGAGTGTCAGTATTCAGTCCCTGGCTCTCGCTTGTGATACTGACCACTGGGTAGTAATCAGGCTGACTTTGTCTAGGAGAAAACAGCCAAATCTAATTTCTTCCAGTGACCAGGCAGCTGTCACAGCAGGTTAACACAAAGGCGATAGACAGGACACTCACTGTCTTCTCAAGGAGATCAACAAAACAGTTCTGGTCATAGGAATGGAAGTGCAGCTTAGGCTCTCCATGGTGTGGCACACACGCCACACACACGTACATGTGTGTAATTAGCCAATGTTTCTTAACCTCCCTATTAATCTATTGGAGACAGGTGTTTCTCTTCATGGTAGAGCACACACACCACACACATGTACATGTGTGTAATCAGCCAATGTTTCTTAACCAATCTATTGGAAACAGGTGTTTCTCTTCATGGTATAGCATACGCACCACACACACATACATGTGTGTAATCAGCCAATGTTTCTTAACCAATCTATTGGAAACAGGTGTTTCTCTGCACTGGGTGACTGTTTTGAACTTTGGAGGATATTTGTCTATACCTATGGCCTTTGTCTACCACACATAATATAAAAATCAATGTTGTCATGTATTACCTACCAATCAGCTCGACAAGTAGCCTTTAGCTAATACTCACAGATATTAGAAAATGTTCTCAGGAAGATATCTTTGCTCTATTTGATTAATCCTTTCTCCTGATGTGGAAACAGCTGCTCTGTGTATGTCTCTCACTCCGCTTTATTCTGAGTGGGAAAACATATTTCAAAACAAACAAACAAAAACACAACAAAAACCTGTCCCTAGAATGGTGCCTTGGAAAGACACGAGTGGGATAAACTAATAAATAAAAAAGAGTCTATGCTACAGTAATGATCTGATAAAATAAATAAAGCAAGAATGTACTAGATGATTTTGCCTCATTATCAATTTGCCCCATGACAGTAAAACACGTTCACCTCTTCTGACTAATTTTTCCATGAGCAGGTTGCTAAACTGTAAGATCACCTACCCACTTAGGCCTTTTTTTAAAATATTTATTTATTATGTGTACAAAATTCTGCCTCCATGTATGCCCACACACCAGAAGAGAGCACCAGATCTCATTACAGATGGTTGTGAGCCATCATGTGGTTGCTGGGAATTGAACTCAGGACCTCTGGAAGAGCAGTCAGTGCTCTTAACCTCTGAGCCATCTCTCCAGCCCAAAGGAAGCTGTTTTGCCCCCCCCCCCCACCCAATCTTTCTCCTCTTCTTCACCTTGTTTCGGCTGCAATGCTGACTTGTGAGGCCCTCGTCAGAGTTCAGACTGACATGGGGGCTGATCTTTCAGCAACCAGCATTGTCAGATAATTAAGGCTTCTGTTCTTTATAATACACTTAGCATTGATGACCTTGTCACAGAAACAAGATGCCTCCTCAGATTCCTGGGAAACTTTCGACGGCTGCGGGAACTATGAAAACTAGCATGAATGAAACCGTCAATCTGACTGGAGCCTTCATAGATTTTAGACTTCATCAACGGCTATCTCTTACTAGGTTCAAAATAAAAATTAATTACGCAATTAAATACACATGAAAACCTTAACCATGTACTTATTTATTTTGCAGATCAATATGGAATTACTCAGTGAGATCAGTTGTACAGCTAAACTTAATTTTAAACAAAATCATTTAAGAAACAAAGAGTTCGAACAAAAATGCATCTGAAATCTAAGGGCAATTAAAAACACAGCTGGGAACATCGTAACAAACACTAACCACTTGCGTGTTCCTCACTATGCTGAAGGCTGAGACGGTAAACATAAGATGTGATCTGCACCCTTTACTCTGGAAACCATACAGAATCTAAGAACAGAAATCACTCTGAGGTAACTTCCACTCTACTTCTGTCCTCCAAATTCGGAAATTCTGTTCCCTTTGAATATGGGAATAGGCCTTTTTCTTCTTGCTAAAAAGAATAATTAACATATTCTTCTAATCTCTGACCTTATTTCCTTCAGGTCCGGATACAAAAAAATAATTATAAGCCCTCATGCCTCTAAATTATTATCCAGAAAGTGGAAATGTGTAGGGATTTTGCCTCCTCCAAGCAAGGCAACTGTAAAAAACATAAACCTGGTCGCCAAGTTCATTTAGCTTTGAGAGGTCCGGTGAGGACATGACGATGAAGTTGTAGGTGAGCCTAGGAACAACAGAAGGAAACTCATGCTTCACTTCTTTCCAGTGAGACTGAGGGCAAGCGGAATTAACTCTGAAGTCACAATAGAAACACTAAGAGGCTTTCCTGTCTCCACTGAGGGCAAGTGGAATTAACCCTGAAGTCACAATAGAAGCACTAAGATGCTTTCCTGTCTCCACGCCTGTCCATCTACAGGAAGACTTGTCAGTTTTGAGACAAGATAGCAGTTGAGTATAGAGTCAAGAGCATGTCCTCCAGAGTGTGCCTTTAGTGAAGCATTCACAGAAAATCTTTATCTTCCTCGCTGTCCTCCAGTTCCACAGGTTTAAAGGAAAGAAAACGCTAAAATTCTACAGATAGAAAATTGGGCTGCAGCCCAATATGAATGAATGCTTTCATGACTAAAATACTAGAAAAACAGTACTAACACAATGGGAAGATCTTCAAATTATGGGAAGAATCAGATACTTAATAAAATCTTGACTGTGTACTACTGACAGGGAGAATTTATCCCTTGTGAATGGAACTGAAATTGACCAGAGGATAGTTTATTTGTGAAAATCTAGAGACAATAATAAAAGTAAAATAATAATAATAATAATAATAATAATAATGTGTGAGTGTGTGAGAAGCTAACTTACACTCTTCTGGCAGCAGAGGAGTACAAACAAAGCAATAGGAAACACTTAGAGGTCTCGGGACAAATTCTCTATGTCGCCAGCAGACTGAAACGCACTCAGTATTCCATCAGACACCCTTAAGCTTTCCCTCACTGCACCTTGTGTCCCAGTTTGCTTTGTTTTGTTGCTGAGACCCACTGTTCTTGGGCTGAGCAGCCAAGCAGAAAACGAGTTTCTACCTCACTGGACAGAGTATGAGAGACGCCCGTCTGTGTCACCTTCATTGCCTTATATATTCTGGAAAGTCCCAAAGAGATTAATTTCTTCTCTTTCCAAATATTTATGAAGTATTTTTTTTAAAGCACTCTTAGAACTTTTGTTAAGGTGATATATCCATGTACATCTGTTTCTATTTTCTCCCTTCTCTCCTATTAATTCAGATGTCTTTATCGCAAGGAAGAAAACAATATATATGCTGTTTCTAAGGATTTCTGTGCAGTCCAATGGCCACATTAAGTTTCTTATTCCTTTGATTTTCTTCTCAATGCCTTTGTTCTGTTATCACAGTCATAAGCAGGGTTCCATGGAAACTGGGTATTTTATAACAGATATCGGAATGGTATTTTACTATGAGTGCCTTAGTAGAAGGTAATATCCTTCTTAACTCATGATGATCAATGATAAAACTTTCAAGAAGATAAGGACAGAGTACCTACTGCCTGTTTTAAACTGCCATTTAAAACAACGACAAAAAATGCACAACAAAATTGCGTGAAGTTGTTATCACATACACAATCCTCAAGACTCATTTTTTTACTGTACATGAAATAATTACTTGCCTTTGTATTGGTATGTTAATTTAAAAGAAGAAAGTAATCTACAATGCAAATGTAAACATCAGGATATATGATAAATAGTATTTACATATTAAGACAACGTAGTTACATATGATACATAAAATAAATGCTGTATTTAATAATTCAGAAGAACTCAGTCTTAAATAGGAAAGGAATGTTTTGATAAGTGATCATTAGTGTCTATTAATTTCAAGTTTCTAGTACACTGAAAGTGTCAACTATTAAATTCAACAAAAATATTGACTGAAATGGAATTTCCCATGTAGTGTTATAACAAAACCATGACCATCAAGAACAACAACAACAAATGTTCAATTCATTACTACAAAAGTAAAAACTAATGCTTCTTAAGCATTAAAGTGCATAAACTTTGACTTCTGTGATAAATAGATTTTTACTTGAAAACTTCTAACTTTGGTTTCTGGCCAAGATAATACCTTTCCTAAAACTACTTATTAGATTATGTGCTCTCTTCTTCTGCTGGGAAATATTATTTTAAGCGGTGTGACTTTTGATTATGCTACATTTGTTCAACTCTGTGAAGCTGGGTTACTTTGCTTGTCTGAAACACCTGACTGGCCTAATAAAGAGTTGAACAGCCAAAAGCAAGACAGGAGCAAAGACAGGTGGGGCTGGCAGGCAGAGAGGATAAATGAAGGAGAAATGAGGAAGAGGAGGAGCAATGAGAGAATAAGGAAAGGAGGACACTAGGGGCCAGTCACCCAGTCACTCAGCCACCCAGCCACCCAGCCAGCCACAGATATACAGAAGTAAGAGAAAGGTAAAAGCCCAGAGGTTAAAAGTAGATGGGTTAATTCAGGAAAAGCTGGCAAGAAACAAGCCAAGCTAAGGTTGGGCATTCATAACTAAGAATAAGCCTCTGACTGTGATTTATTTGGGAGCTGGGTGATGGGCCCCCCAAAGCCAAAAGAGTAAAAAGTAAAATATCACACAAGATATCTCACCTAAAATTTAAGGCTATTTCACAAATATTTTGGTTCCTTTTACCATTTCCTTGATGGAATTTCAACCTCATGGTCCTTTAAATGTTTTTTACTTATGTAATTCCTAGAATGTGTTTCCTGAGCAGACAGACACTATACTAGGTTCATATGGTAGAACAGATGTCAAGAACACAAACCATATGGAAATTTTAGTTATGACACAGTGGAAAAATGAGGTCTGACTTAAAAATAAGAGATGAAGATGGAAGCATTCTATACGGAAAAATAAGAAATACTGTTTCAGATGTTGAAATATCACAGAAAATGAGGCCAATCCAACAGTATTGAGCTGTAGGTGTTGGCAATCACTTTTCTCAGTTCCCGAAGTAGTAGTTATTCTTAACACTTCTGTTTTTTCACACTATTTCTGACGTTTGTATACATTATGTTAAAATTCATTTGGTTATACAAACATCTATTATTGAAGTGGTGCTATGCACATACAGATACAGAACATGTTGTTCAGTAGACTAACTCCAGTTCTGGGGCACAAGGAAAGACACGAGATAGCAGGTGATATGTCTTGAAAGTCAGGGGGCTTCCTCTTAGTTTTCCATATTACTTGCTTGAAGAGTACTGACTGGAATATTATTACTTACACATGAAAAACATTGCACTTGAGATGCAGAATGGGAAGGAAATATAGATAAGATTTGAGAACATCCCATAATTTATCAAATGGTCCAGGAACAAAAGATGATCTGCTTTTGAAAAAGTGGTAATAAGTGGTTAGATGTAGGACACATATGTGATATTAAGAATTTCATGTTATATCTACTGTGTTACTTATGTTGACTTATTTCAATTTATAATTTTTATGGTAATTTCTAACATCTTCACCCCATGCATGAGAAAAATCAGGCAGAGAAAGGTTTACCAGCTTCCTTTTGTTTCCAGTGCCGGCTCCTAACAAAATCTGAATCAAGAAAGAGCAGAGTTATAGAGAAAACCATTCCAAGAGCCATGGTCTTAAGTAGAAGACACAAAACAAAGGTAGTTTTCTATTGCCTTGGAACAGTTCACCTCAAAATGTAATGACTTAAAGAAACACTATTTGTTATTATTAAAAATTTCCACCTTCTCTCCTCCCATTAATAATAATAAAAAATTAAAAAAAGAAAAAAAATCTACTTTCTAATTAAAATTTTGTTTCTGAAAGAAAAAATATATTTCAAATTTAACCCTTAAAAAAAAAAGAAACACCATTTGATTTTAACTTATTCAATATCTTTTCCCTGAGGCTGAGAGATGGAACAAAATCAGGGGAATGATCTTGTAGTGAAACTTGGCTTAGTAGTACAGGGGCAGCTTTGTCGGTTAGCAGGACATTTCAGTTGACTAGAATAGGGGCAACCCTAAACGACTAACATGAGCAAATGCATATGTGATCAAAGAAGCATCGAGAAAATGTGTTTACATGTGAGAGGTCAGAAAACAATGTGGGAATGAAAGGACAACATGGATGAAAAGTGGAGATCATGGGTGAGCTTCAAGATGTCAAAGGAACAGAGTCTCTGGTGTTAGATTATCCTCACAGATGCAAACTCATCCAGGACACTAAGCCTTGATTGTGAAATGCCATCTGTCTAGAGGAAGGTGGTGTCATAGAGCATGTGTGAATGCTGATGCACCCAACAAGACGGCTTTGCTAATGCAAGGATATTCTTGGAAAGCAAGGCAAGCACTTGAGTGGTCCTGGTGCTGTTTTATATATTTTGACTTTATGTTTTAATTTTTCATGCCATGTATTTTGTTCATGCTGTTTCTCTTCCCCTAACTCCTCTCAGATACACCACCAATCCGGCTTCACGTACTTTCTCACAAACAAACAGAACAAACACCAACTAAACTAAAACAACATCATCAAGAGCAAGCACATAGGGTAGATGAAATCGATTGTGTTGGCCAATCAGTCTTAACTCCGCCTGTAGTGTGGCCAATATACCCTGTGTCCCTCATTGGAGAAAACTGGGGCTTCTTTCCCCAGCAGGTATCAATTACAAATAGCTTCTTGTTCCAAAGTAAACAATTCTTGTCTATATATATATTTTTAAGGTGAGGTATGGACTAATTTTTATAAGGATATAAATACAAAAATTATACTCACTGTATTAACAAACTTCTAAGTATATTATATGCCTAGAGTTTACCATGCTAATAATTTTGCCTTAAGTTATTCTGATAAGCAGACCATCTATTTTGACAAATGGAGGTTTCTGCCCATGTAGACTCCTGCCTGCTGTTTGCTTTATGAGGTTATCCTGGGTGGCAAAGCTTGACTCAAAAAATAGAAGTGATTTCCTCTAGATCAAGTGATAAGTTCTCCAGATCGCTGAATCAAATCTCCTTATCTGACAGGTGAGACTGAACCAGGTTTAGAGCTGCTTTAAGGAAAGAACATCTATGCCTGGTTGTTAATTAAACATCTAGGGCCATCTCAGAAGGCACTGAACCTTTAGAACATAGGACTCAGATGATGTAAACTGGACTTGATCTGAAAACCTCTTTCCTGCAGTCTAGCTTCCTGGGTTTCAGAAAATATAATGAAGCTTCCAAGACAAAGAGGCAATTTAAACTGTCCTATTCAACTGCAACACCTATGAACCGCAACCAGCAGCATGGCAACAATGATGCTCTAAGTACCAGTCACATACTGATGGAAATTAAGAGCTGTTGGACTGGATTTAAGGCCCATTCAACAGGAGGGAAAAAATCTTGCATGGTACTGGAAGCTTAGCTTTCTGTAGCTAGTGAGGTCAGAGACCTAAGCAAAGAATCTAGTACTTTGTACTAGAACTTTGTAGACTAGTAAGTTCCTTACTAAATTCTAAACCTCATCCTTATACCCACAGATCATGAAAGAAGTTCTCTTAAGTGAAGCAAATGAGACCATCACAGGAAACCACAACTGGACTCAAAGCAGAAATCAACAGATTTTGGGGAGACAAGCCCCCACAGGTGCAGTTAAACAACAAGTTTCATAACATCAAGGAAGAAATGGGGGAAGAGTGTAGGAGCCAGAATATCAAGGAGACAGCTGTGAAACAGTCTCAGGTCAGTTTTATATCCTATCCAGTGAAAGAGTCTCTTCTAGAAATGTCCGCATAAACAGGAACAGAACAATGGCAGTATCAATGGATATGTTAACGAGAAGGAAAGTATTTTCAGGTCCAACTCCTAGACAATGAACGGCATGCAACTAATGACTACTGAGAAAGAGGAAAATAAGACTCTTCCAGGGAAAAGCCCTTTACTGAAAAGATAGACGCAAAAACAACAAAAATAGACTCAACAAGTTGTGTGTATGTATATATGCATATATGTGTATGCATATACATACATATATGTGCACATACATATCCATATAGGAAATATGCACTCATGTATGCAATGTATACATTTTAAAAGTATATGCATATTCACACATATATATCCATGTGTATATATGCATATGTACATCCATCCATGTATATATAAAGAACAAAAGGTTATCAATTTGAGATTAGGGGCACGGGAGGGTTTAGGGGTAAGGGAGGGTAGTTGGGAAGGGTTGGGGAGAGAAAGGAAGGAGTAAAAGCGACATAATTCTACTTCAATTCAAAACATATTTTTAAAAATAGAACACAATTCCGAAGTTCTCCTCTAGCAAAGGACTGTTCTTTAAGAAGATGAAAATTGTTTCAGAGCATTTACAGTCCGTGGAACAAAGGCAGCAGTGACTCACAACTCCTGTTCCTGCAGTCAGGATGTGAGGACCGCCATTCAACCAATACCCATGCAACACATTCAATACTCATTATCTGGTATTACATCAAGTACTTGCCAAACAATGGCAAGGTGGTATTTCATTATCAGCATCATCATTACATCATCGTACTAAACCCCAAACCAGAAAATTTCAATAGTTTTTCCAAAAATATATATAAGCCAAGAAAAGGCATAGCAAGTACTAGAATTCCAAACTGGTCAATCTTTTTTTTTTTTTTAATATTTATTTATTTAGTATACAATATATGCCTTCAGGCCAGAAGAGGGCACCCGACCTCATTATAGATGGTTGTGAGCCACCATGTGGTTGCTGGGAATTGAACTCAGGACCTTTGGAATAGCAGGCAATGCTCTTAACCACTGAGCCATCTCTCCAGCCCCCAAACTGGTCAATCTTAAGGCTACTTTTTAACTTCAAAGCTACAGATTTGACTTGCATCAAGAAGTAGTTTAGAAATAGCATAGGAATACATTGGAGAAAGTGGATCATCTAAGGTTTTCTGATGCCTCTTTTCTTTTTAACAAAGCAAAAAATTTCCTATTGGAACTACTTTTTCAGAGCTGGATACTACAACACTTGCCTGTCTGGCGGCTGGGGAAATGGATCAGCAGGCAAAGACACACACCTGAAAACCCGAATTTCACACCTGGATCCCACGTGTTATTGCTCTTATTGTATGTCAAGATTTCAGTTGAATCCTCAGTGCTTTTCTTTATTAAAATTGTCTTGGGATTCTTTTATTTTCTAGGTTAGAGCTTTCAGAGAAATGTTTCAAATGCCCTCAACTTTGGATACTCTCAGGAAGAGCAGGGATTTGAGAAAAGACCTTGGTCTGGGGAGAAATGTAAGTCTTAGGCCATCTTCCATTTTATATATAATATATATTTATATATACTATATAAATATACTAGTTTTAGAGGAGGCGGTGGCTGTGTAACATTTTAAATATACTAAACACAACCAGATTCTTTACTTTTAAATAGCTAATTTGATATGAATTTCACATTAATTATAAAAAGCTATTCTTAGAAATTATTTTTACTTCCTAGTATTTGACATATGAACAAGAGTTGTCTTCATTTTAAAACACCTTTATTTCTAATCTCTTTCGTTGATGCTTTATTGGAATTAAATATTAATTTCGAAAATCTCGGCAGTGGCTAGCAGTGCCCAAATTACAGGACTTTCTCTGTAAAACACACTCTGAGCTGAGGTGTAGCTTGATAGTAGAACAAATGCCTACTACAGGCAAGGCTCTGGGCTTGATTCCCAGAGCTGCGAAAAACAAAAAGCAACCCGCTTCATCTGAGTCTATTTTGGTATGTAAAATAATCATCTCTATCAGCCATAACTTAAAAATTTGCTTAATTGCTGGGCGGTGGTGGCATAAGCCTTTAATCCCAGCACTCGGGAGGCAGAGGCAGGAGGATCTCTGTGAGTTCAAGGCCAGCTTGGTCTACAAGAGCTAGTGCCAGGACAGCTAGGGCTATTACATGGAGAAACCTTGTCTCAAAAATCCAAAAGAAAAAAAAAATTGCTTAAACATCTGTATATAAACCTTATATCTAGAATTCCCTTGACTACTGAAAGTACTTACAGTGCTAAGAATATGGTACAAATGTTTCTCCTATGAGTGATTATGCTTTTTGTGATTTGGAAACTGTATCTCACTTCGGCAATAGCATCCCACTGCATATTTTACATAACCAAGTGCAAGAGCATGAAAAACACAATTTTCCTATTTTATAAATTTTATGATTGTAGACACTAGTGGGATCTATTTCAGGTGCTATTCAGGGACAGCATTGTCTCATGTAATTAACCAAAGCCACTCAAATTGTACTTCTCTATTTTACAGCCCAGCATGTATTCATTGAAGAATATATCTCAGTACGAATGGGAATCAACTGGAATGAAAGGGCTTTGTTCTATGAGCTTAAAACAAAGAAACACTCTGTCCCTATGAAATTATATTTTATATACTTATTTATTTATATATATTATAAACTATGGTAATAGTTTATAAAAATCCATATCTTAATCACATGACTACAGGATCTTACTGGGTAGTGAACCTCCGCCCCCCCCCCAAGCTTATTCTTTTCTCCGTGAACACACACGTTCAGGGTGCGGTTGTTTTCAGGGTCTAGAGTTTGAAGAGCTGTGGCCTTGGAGACCACATAAGCCACCATGAGGCAAAGTTTGCACACACAAAAGTAAGACTTGCTCTCTTTGAAGTACTATGAATATTGGGAATAGAGTAATGTATCAAGGAACATTAATTTCCTTTCAATATTATAATTAGCCTGTGGTTCCCGCACCCAGTGGCGGAGGTGGTGGGATTACCCAGGAGTCTGAGGCCAGTGTGGGATTGACAGTGAGTTCCAGGACAACCAGAGCTCTATGGCAAAATATTTCACTTTATTTATTTTAATATTTAAGCAACATTTTAATTAATGTGCTTGTGTGTGAGTGACGACATTCCCTTCCATGATGAATTGACTGTACTCTGGAAATGTGAACCTAGTTAAAGCTGCCTCTTTAAGTCGCAGACAATAACTATTTCCCCTTTACAAACAACTTAACTCTTACAGGGTTCTGCTTACCTAGAGATACTGAATAGCACTTAATAATGATACTTTCTGTAAGGTAAAAAAAAATAGCATATGCCACCTGACTGCATTCATTTATTGGAAAATGGGCTAAACCATTTGTGTGGGAAATCCGAAGAGAGCATGAAACTAATAAAATTTCTAAAAATTAAAGCAATAACCTGTATGAAGACATAAATGCAAATATAAAAATTGAAAGCGCCTCTTGCTTCTTCCCAGCAAGCGATCTTTCACGCTCTGGGGTGTTAACTGTTGTAGCATGGCTTGCCGGGGATTTAGTCAGCTTGAGAACAAATCTCTTCTCCAGAGAGAGCCGCTGCTGTGACTCCAGTGTTTTCATGAAATATCGACTTCCTGTCATTTTCATCCGGATATTATTAACTCTGTTTTATAGACAATAACATGTAATTCCTTACTGAGCACGAACTATTCTTTCAGTTCTTTCTGAACGTGAAGTATTAAATCTGTGGCTGCTGCAAATTGCTTCCCGAGCATCAGGTCATGAGCAATGTGAAGAATGAGGCCGCCACTGAGTATCAAAAGCTCTGAGAACTTTGACGACAATTCTAAAAGTGGCATTCAACTATCCGGAAGTGAGAAAGACGGTCTGTGTTCATGCTGTTATAATGGCTAACCACAAAGCCGTAGAGGGATCTCTACTATTTGGTGTTTATATCTCTCTGATTTTTCCTTGTCCTAAAACATAACCTTGAAACGACATTGAAACAAATGTGAGATGGGGGTTTGTTTGCTAGCGTAGCTGTTAATTTATTTTGTGTCTGTGATTGTGCATGGCACACACATCACAGTGGACGTGTGGAGGCCAAGTGACAACGTGTGGTAACTGGTTTGCTCCGTCTATTGTGTGTGTCCAGAAGCATCTTATCCCATGAGCCGTCTCACTAGCTCCAAGAGATGTTTGCAACTGATGAAACATTTCTTCTCCATAAATTGAAATCCTGTAAAACAGTGCTCATAAAACTTCAGTCCTGCCGCAAAGTCATGGTGATAGATCGGATTTCAAGTGCTCTTTGGATCATTTGGTTCCCTGTGAGACAATACTATTTACAATCGATTAGGGATTGTACATTTAATCCAGTTAGTGTCAACAAGCATTCTATAGATTGGAAGATAAAGTTCACAGGCTTGTAAAATAATGTCTTTTTTCCCTGTTATTTTAACTTCTTAAATTTGCTTTCAATTGCTAGTTCTACACAGACACAGAAAGAAGCAAGTCAATGGTTTTTCAATAGCTAAGCCATGAAATATGAGCCTATTGTGCATTTCTGTAAGTGTTTATTGGCAAGTAATTCCTGCCACACAGGAAAAACTGGTTGAAATTTTCAATAAAGATGACTCCTGCAAACAACATCTGGGTGATTTTTGTTAGAACAATTTTGAGCACTGATAACTATATCACACTGGAGAAACTCATACACATTTTGTTCAGGTACTAAGGGACAGCAAATTGTCACGCTAGGTTATTTAGGAAACTCACAGTCTCACAGGGTTTCCTATCACAGGAATCAGTGTTTTCAGGTCAAGGTTCAAATGAGGAAACAACTACCCAAGCAGCCTCTAAGCACAGAGCACAAACCCTGCAATTAGGACTTGTCGGACAGGAACCCACTGCCTAGCAGAAATTAAACGGATTTTTAATCCAGCCTCAAAAGAGTGATTTAGTCCTGTGGTTAAAATAACTTACCAGAAAGAATTTCTATTCCTTCAAATAATAAATAATAAACAAGTAATTAGCCATTCCGTTGGGAAGAGGAATGGCAACAACAAGCGTAATCACCTTCAGCCTCAAGTCTCCTTGCGTTATCCTGAATTCAGTCTGTGCTCTTTACTGTTAACCACAATATTAAGCTTTTATCTGACATCACATCCAATTAAATGTGATATGATGAGTCCAAGAATAAGAATATAGAAATGTAGATTCCAGGAATAAGAATATAGGAATAGAGAAATACAAAGTTGTAAGCCTAGGAGAATGAGAGCAGACAGTCAGCAGCTTTCTCGGGAGCTTAAGGATTAACTATTAACAGAGCTTACAACCCCAGAGCTCTGCCTGCAAGGCTGAAGCAGCCCCGGCAAACTGAGAGGCAGATTTTAGACAATCACCCCCTTTGCCTCCCCCCATCACTCATGACCAGCTATTGATGTGAGCCGAGTTAACTCTGAAATGATGGGATGTATGTGACTTTGTTGTTGTTCGTTGTCCCATACTCTTTCCAGCTTCATGAAACTGTAGCATCAGTGCAGAGCTTTGGTAAACACCATCAGAAAGTGCAAGAGAGAAACAATGGGCTAAATAAATAAATGGACAGACAAACCCTGTCAATGGAAATTCTAATAACAGGCAATTTGTATCTGAGTTTCACCTCGATATTGTAAAAACTGCTTTGTTCATGTCTTAATGCTTATTGCTTCTTGCTATAAAAAGAGGGAGCTCAGAAACCGTCCTTTGCTACAGGCTTACAAATCCATCTCTGGCTGTGATCTCAGCTAGCTGATAAGCTTTTTGTGCCCCATGGAGATTGATTTTTTTTAATTTCTTTTATTTTTTTCCTAAAATAAAGTTTGCTTCTGGTTTAATAGACTTTGGTGTTTTGTTCCCGATCTTTGTGTGACCCCCGAGGACCAAATAGGCATTCATTTATCAAAGCAAATAAGTTCTTAAATTATGGGGCTATAATCGGGATTAATAATTTCTTGTATTACTTTCAAGAATTTCCTGGCTTTAGCTCCGGCATTTTGGAGGCAGGGGCAGGTAGATCTTTGTGAGCATGGCCAGCCTGGTCTACATAATGAGCTCCACAGGACAACCAGGCCTACATAGTAAAATTGTTTTTTTTTTTTAATCAACTGTTTTAATATGAATCCTTCACAACTTGTTCTTAGTATGAAATTAAGATAAATAAAAGCCCTTCTGTTATTTAACATTGGACTAACCTACTTCAACTTATTTAGTCAGTTCCTTTGAGACTCTGTGTAGCTTACAAATTTATTCCCATCATTCCGTCACTCAGACATTAATTATAACCCCCCCCCATCATCAAAAAGAAAGCCTGTTATACGGTAACAAAATCCTACTATAGTAAAATTGACGTTGGGTAGGTGTAGTAATCGAAAGAACATACACCTTAATTTCAGATTATTCACCTTGAAATCACTGAATAAAATAGATTTAGCTCCTACAGAAGTAAAGTGATTTGTATATTTTAGCTATGCAACGGCATATGAAACACTGTGCAAAGCCACAGGTTTATGTGTGCATATTCTCCATATATATGAATACTAAAATAATATACATACGATATTAATGTATAGTATATTGAATGAGAAGAAAATATCAGAAAATTAATGGGACATATTATTCCTTAACTGTAACTTATGTCTTGAAATATATTCTTGTTTTTTTTCCAATTTTTAACATTATTATCAGTTTAATTGCTATTTTGTTTTTAATAATAGCTAATGCTGTATTTTTTAAGACCTAATAACTAGCATTTTTAAAAAATATAAATAGATACACAAACATGTGCATTTGTTTGTATGTGAGTTTTGGAGGAAGTATATTTGGGGGAACTTGTGTGTAGCTTTATTGAAGAGGTGATTATTAGCCTCACAATTGTTTAAACAGAATAACATGAGCTGTTGAGAAAATCGTATTATAAAACACTTTGGAAGTTAAATAATGTTAAGTAATGCTGTACATTAGTAAGTTACATTAATCACAATCAGATCTCAGTCTAGAAGGGTCCCTCACATCTGTTAAGCTGGCATGTCAAAATATCCACTGTTACATTTTAGTAGAGGACCTTCACTAGCAGGAATATAAAACTGTTTCTTAGAAGCATGCTAACTTTTATGTTTTGAAATATGGAATTCTGGAGAAGATAAGAAAAAATGGACTTTCAGTATTCTGAATTAATCCTTCAATACTGATTAAAATAAATTGCAATATTATTGAACAAACAATAAACTGACATTTGTATTTATGTTGATTTTATCACAAGACTTGATAATACTTTGCTAACTATTAATGACTCTAAGTCACTTCACTGTTATATTTTGAAAAACACTAATATACTGCTGCCTATTTTAATTAACATAGTTGGACTTTGCAATATAAGATTAAATCCCAACAAATATGTGAACAAGATAGAAAATGAAGAAAGATCAGACCTAGAAAAGATGATGTTTCTAGTATTTACAAATATATCTTTAACATGAAAGTACATTTTTCTTATATAATATCATTATAAATATGATTTTATCAAAATCAGTTTTAATAAACTAATATTCATCTTGCTTTTTCTTAAAAGATAGGGCAATAACCCCTGTCAAAAATCTTTCCTCAAATCCCACTTAGCCATTGCTTCTTAAATCTTCATACTTTGGAAGAATACAAAAAAATTGGTAAAAACAAAAATTCTAAGTATTTGACTATGGAAATCACTGTTAGAAATAGACATTAAAGGCATCCAAAAATTCAAAAATAGCTATTGAAACAGCAATCATGAAGGCAAAATGTATTCTTGCAACATTCAGCTCATAATTTGCATCTGTTTTCCTAAAGGATCTGGCTTATTATAGATAAATATAATTTTAATAGAGATTATATCTGTTAAGGATGGGAATAGGATCAAACAGTTTTAACAAATACTTTGTGTTCCTATGGCGAAATCATTAAAGATTTTTTTTATTCTCCAGGACATATGAATCTTTGAAGGGATTCAGCTATTTCTAGCTGGGGGGATGTTCTTAGAATTTACATTGCTTTCTTGCAGTGGCTAAGGTCACCTTGTCTCCTGACATGCTCAATTACCATTCCTTCCTGAGCCTGTGGATCACCTGGGTCAGTGACACTCTCCTGCCAGTGGAAGAGAAAGGTCGCAGGGAGCATAGCTTCTTTCCTCTATCCATGCAATTCTCCTGCCCTGAAGCTACAGACACTCCACAAATGCATTTTTAAAAAAGTGGGTTGAAATAAATTCTGACAAAGTCCAGTGTTGCATATCCAGGAGGCAGAAAAACAAGCAGGATAAACCAGAATAAAACAATATAACACTGAGTTACCAAGTTTGGTAAGTGGGTGAATACTGGCTTTTTTTTATTACAGGCTTAACTTTTGCTTTTTGTTTTACTGGACATTAAGAATTTGTGAAACTGGAAAAATGGAAACAGTTTGATAAGAAGTCCATTAAACATTTGTTTGGTCAGGCATTTTTCTGTGCTTTATATAAAGCTGTGAACTCAGTAAACAAAATCTTTACCCACGAATAAAATCTGAGCTTATATTCTTCAGGATAAGAAAGAATATTATGTATTATGTATATTCTACTAGATAATGAAGATAATATTTCGCATGTATTACGTGTAAATTTAGGGGTGAAAGTGAGACTTAATGTCATACGTGTATATAAGAAAATTAGACAGGAGGGCCTCTGCTCAATATCATCTGAGCAAAAGCTCATCAAGGAAGAGTGAATTTTACAAGGATCTGGGAGGAATCCAGAAGAGGAACCTGTACTGGGATAGTAGACATGTGGGCAGTGGGAAGTAGGCAGGAACAACAGACAGGCAGCGTTTAGGCAGCAAAGGGCCTTCTGAAGAAATGCAAATCAAAACTACTTAGAGATTGTGTCTTACACCAGCCAGAATGGCAAAAAGGAGTAAAACAAATGAGACCTCATGCTGGTGACAATGCGGGTAAGGGAAGCACTCCTGCATTGCTGCTGGGATTGCAAACTGTGTTCCCACTTTGGAAATCAGTGTGGCAGATCTTCGGGAAGCTGGGAGGAGATCCAGCTGTGACACCCTGGGTCACATATCCAAAGGACTCCATCTGTACTCTACTACAGTGACACCTGTTCATTCACGTCCACTGCTCCTGCCGAGACTGGAAGCTGCCGAGATGCCCATCAACAGATGAACGGATTATTAAAATGTGGTAGATTTGCACAATGGAATATTGTCTACTTGTTTAAAAAAGTGAAATTATGTGTTGGTTCCCAGCACATTTGATTAGGATTCTCACATCCACAAAGACAATCCTAGGAACCTTCTAGGCGTGGAGAATGTGGGTCATTTAGACAAGTCACTTCCTCTGGGAAGCTACTTGAGATTAGAAGGAAGATCTTAGGTCTGGTATGATGGCCTGTGACTGTAATCTCTGAGGCTGGCTCTCGCAGATTCATTGGGGATTTTGAGCTGCCCTGGATATGAAGGTTATTCCAGGAGCCTTCTGACCTATCCCAGCTGTGGTAACACCTCCCTTATTTTCCTCAGCAACTGGTAGCACCATGCCTCTTCCTAAAACCAAGAGGTGGTACCCACCCCAAAGTCTCCCCTCTCTGTGCCAAAAAAGTGAAATCATGAAATCCACAGGTAAACGGATGAAACCTACGTACAATGGAAGCTTGTTAACATATAAACATAAAACATAAACGCCAATGAACGCGGAGATAACAGGACTGCTGCTAGACATCTTTTGCCACCAACCTATATCTCCAGAGCAAGGAATTGGTTTCGTTTAATTAAGTGTTTGAACAAAGGCGCCCCATTGACACCCCTAAGATACTCAGGCTACTGCGAGAGCTATTGTTTATTCTCCACAAGCTGATGGGACGGTCCCTATTGCTGAAGATCACACTTACATCTCTCATAGACCATGGAGAAGTCAAGCCGGTGTCTGCCTAGAGCCCTTTTCACCCCTGTCGCCAACAGTTAATAGTACTGGAAGGCGCTTCGCGCACTTCCGGGGGATTGTTAACCACCAGTCCAGCTACACGTCCTGAGGTCTACAGTGATGGCCTGCCCGCATGATAAACTGCACAATGCATAAACTTGTTAAAGTAACCATAAGGTCTACTCAGTGAGATGGAGCCCTGTATTATTCCTTTAAAACGGCGGCGGGGCGGGCGCGGGCGTGTGGACGAACACAGGATAGACGGGACACGCGCAAAGGAAGGACAAGACACGCGGTTCCCACGTGGGTGCGTTTTAATGGGGAGAGGGGAACACAGTAAGGGGTGGGACGTGCGACACACAAGGGTAGGGGGAAAAGGGCCAAGAGGGGGGCCAAGAGAGCGAAGCCTCGTGGACCTTCGCTTTTAACGGGGGGCGCAAGGTTATCTGGGAGGAGTGGCCTTCACCTGGGCGCGGCCAGCGCGCACACAGGTGACGGTAATCCAGGAGAAGTCTGGGAGCTGTAGTTTCCAAGGAATAACAACCTGACAGTAGATAGGGCTCGGGTCTAGGGGAAAACCCAGTAGAACTCACTCTTCTGCTAAAGGAACATAGCAATAAAATGACTGCAAACAACCTTCTTCTATACCATTTGACCAGTGTCTGAGTTATCATCGGAGAAACTTCCTTCTACAGTAGATGCGAACTAACACAGACACCCACAACTGGAAAATGTGCAGACACTGAGAGACGGTGGAAAACTCAGCCCTAAATGGGATGTCTCTATCAATTATCTCTCCTAGGTGCACAAGAAAGACTGTAAACGCCCACGGGGATAGAGGACTCCAAGGAAATAGCGTCTTCCAGACACAGCGGGGCTGACGCACACTTGCAGACTATGGAAACATGCACAGGTCTAGGCTAGATGGGGTCACAATGCTGGCAGTAGAAGGGGACACAAGCTCCTATCACTAACCACTGACAGCTGTTTGCAAACAACCTGTGCTCTTCGGTGCAGTTTTACTGGGTACACGAACCATAACTAAGGGCAGGCCACAGGCCCAACAGCAGATTGATGGCATAAAACCAACTCAATATTAATTTTGGAGAATTTTTTTTTCAATTCATATTTATGTGTTTGGGCATTTTAAACCTTATTTGTCTTTTGTTCATATATTATGTTTTCTTATTTTATTTTTTCATGGATTTTATTTTCTTTGTGTCTCTCTGTGTATGTGTTTTTTCATGCTTTTTATTATTTTTCTGTTCTTTTCTGCCTGCTTTTTTTTTCTAAAGAGAGAGAGAGAGACAGAGAGAGAATGCATGGAGTTGGATGGGTGGGGATGTGGAGAGGATCTGAGAGGAGATGAGAGAAAGGAAGCCAAAATCAGAATAATATACTGCAAGAAAAAAATAACTTCAATAAAAAGTAAATTCCTAGTAGTGACTGAACTTTGTAAGATTCTACTAATGAGTTCAAATTGTGAAGCAAGTAGTGTATTTGCTTACATAGATTGTAACCAAAAGCTACTCTACTTGCTCCTTTAGAGAACTTAGGAAGGAGCAGAACAGCGGAGTCCAAAGGCTAAACACAAAATGATGGTGACTTTGATCCAGCTTGGCACAAAGGAAGCAAACATAGGTTCTCTAATTCGGACATTAGATTCCGTGTAATTGACCCCTCACTAACCACTCCAGTTTTATTTACTGTAAACCTTGTTTGCCCCCTTTTTGATGTATAACCGGCTATTAATCTGAACACATGGATATTTTTTATCCTCTATTTGGAATGACCTTCATCTTTCTCTCCATGACCTAGCAGAGAGTTCAGCCTTCATGTCTAAGAGTCTCCTCCCTGGAAACGTTCCTGACCTATTGGAAGCAGGAGATGCTGGTCCAGACTTTTATACGCTATAAAACTCACCTTCTGCTGCTTATGAAGGGTCCTACCAATAGCAATATCAATAACACGTATGCAATTATCCCATATTTAGTATATATTGAAGTTGACCAACTAGAAGAAGTTGGAATTGTGCTCCGAGCAATGAACCTAGGATGTTTCCAACTTAGTTATTATTTAGTAATTGTACTTAATAAACTCACAACACCCATTATATCCTTCTTTGTACATTTGCAAATGCAAAGGGAACAATGTGAGGAAAATTCTGATAGCTTGAATCTCTGCCACAACTGAACTAAAAGTTTAAAGCCACAATTTGAGCAGACAACGCATCAGTTGGCAAAATCCTCTTTCTAATGACCAAATCCTGAAACACTATTTTAAAAGTTCAAAACATAATGTTTTCCCATTTTATTATTTATGTGAATTTATAGGTCAGAGGTGTAAAAAAAATAAATTCACACTTAAATTACTTAAATGCCACTTTCACGTGACGTTGAACAGATTTCAGAAGCAAAGCTGTCTCAATGCACAAGTGTCTGTCTGATTACAGTCCTGGTCTCTGTGCCCAGCCTTCCTTGTATCTTTAGCATTCACCGCACAATCCTCTTTAAGAAGGAAATACAGAAGATCATAAAATTCTGTTATAAATGCGGAAAATTTAGATGTGAAATTTTAATTAATATTATTGTAAATATGTCTGTATAACTACAAACAGACTTAAAGGTGTGTATTTTATAATATACATTTAAATATGTAATATAATGGTAAATTTTAAAAATTATATTATATTTTATAGACCACGGCTGTTGTTGAACACGTGGGGAATCAGTGGAAGAGTGGTATTTCAGACTATTGTCTTCAGAAGCTTCAGAGTTTGCAGGTTCATAGGTAAGAAACTACTGCACCAGGGCAAATTTTCACTTGAAAATATTTGTTCCAAATTGAACTGATAGTTAAACCATGTATAAATGATTTTATTAATTACAATATGCCTGCTATTGTGGTTAATCAACATTTCTCATCTTCATTTATGTCTATATGTACAACATATTTATCTGTTTCTTCCCTTGAGACACAGTTATACCTCAAAGATGATCTCTATTGAAACAAACATACACATTAGTTATGCTTCTATCGGCATTTGTAGTAAGGCTCATCTGAGGTTAGTTTAAGGAAGTTGCCCCAAACATAGTAAACTTGGATGAACTGGGCCTTACTTTCTTCTGTTCACATCTTGGGCAATAAGCTTATGCTAAGCTTTTAAGGCCAATATCCTGACTGGAAGAAGAGACTGACTTCACACGTTTATTTCACCAGCACTCAGTCATGAGTCCTAACACTCCTGGTCTAAATGCATGGTCATGCTTCATCCTTTGCCTTGTTTACTTATATTCAATATTTTATCCCATCAGGTGGGGAAATGAATATTAATTGAACACACTAAAATTGGTCGATGAGTCAGAGATCTTAATATTAGAATAAACCTTCCCCCCCCCCCGTTGGCATTTTTAAGAGAATGAGGTCCTCCCCACCCTGACACACACATTTATAACGCAATAGTCCTCCCTCGATTTCAGTCTTTCATTTTCTACGCGCTAGCTTTGTTACCTTCTAAGTCTGCAAACACACGATTAACATCTACGCATCCATTGTCTTCTAACTGAAAGGAACCCCTCTTACCGTGAAGCCCTCGGAATACTGAAAAGGAGCCCTGGAACGCTCGTCCGCTGTAGGACTCAGAGGCTTGGGGTCAGACAGAGAACGCTGCATCATCTTGGCTGTCTTAGGACTTGCTGGGGGCACTTTAGCCATGTCTGGATGGAGTACTTTCTGTGGACTTACGTCATCAGGGAGGGGTTTCTCGTAAGGTACAAAGGCTGATTCTAATGCTTTGCCTGGTGACAGTGGGGAGATGGGTGAGTAGAGGACCTTGGGAGATTTGGGTGGGGAAGGAGCCAGCTGGACTGTGGTGTCTGCCCGAAGGTGAGCTGAGGAGTACCCAATCTCTAAAGGTGTTGGGCGTTTCTTGTCTTTGGGTGGAGAGGAGGCACCCAGATAAGGAGGGCTCTGTGTGTCTGAATCTGTTTCTGTTTGACATCCTAAACTGCCCCCTTTGTAAGTCTTTTCAGGTGCTGAAATGTGTTTAATTATTTCTACCTTGGCATCCACCCGCGCTCGTACGGAAGGTGTCCTTATGGTTCCCACTGGTTCAGTTTGCACAGATATCTCTGCGACTGTCTGAACTGCTACACTGGAGACTTTGGAGAGGGGTTTGGTCTTGTCACCCTCTGTGGTGCTGCCGTCTCCGTACTTCCCCGGACGGGCTTTTCTCCTTGACCTAGAAGGCACGTCCCATTCATCCTGATCTTCGTCATCAGTCTGGACACTGGTATCCACGCTCTTTTTAGTTCTCCTCCTTCTACTGGTATAGCTCCGGTCAGCAGTTTCTTCGTCGTCAGTTTGGACGCCGCTGTCCACTATCTTTTTCAAGTTCCGCGGATCGTCTGCCAGACTTTCCCCCATCTCTTCATACTGCCCCCGAACTTTAGCTCCCGAACTTCTCTTTTTTGGTTGTTTCTCCTCTTTTACCACAACATCCGTCAGAGGTATCTCTGAAACAGTACTCAGGATGCCGGGCGGAGCGATGTACTGAGTCACCCCATCGGATTGAACAGTGTACCATCCTTGGCTCTGGGGTATTTCAATGGCCACCACGGTAGAAGCTGTGGTGGTGGCATCTTCGGTGGCCCAAAACTGACTGCCCTCTGGAGCAGCATACTGACCCTCCAACATGGCCTGCTCAGTGGTGGTTTGCGGAGAGGCATTTCCAGAGGGGTCATAGTTGTACTGGTAGATCTGGCGGAGCTTCTGCTCCTCGAGCTGCTGGTGTAGCTGCTGTTGCAGCTGCTGAATCTGCTCAAGCTGTAACTGCTGCTGAGCTAGCGTCTCCTGCCTCATCATGAACTGGGCCTGCCGCTCTTCTTCTTGCTGGTATAGGAGGTGCTGTTTCATAGACTGCAGCTCCTCCAGCTTCTTTTGAACCATGATCTTTTCCTGCTCTCGGAACCTCTGAATCTCCTGACGTTCCCACTCCAACTCCTCAGCAAAGCGCTGTTGCTTAATTTTCTCCAGCTCCAGGAGCTCTCGCTCCAAGTCAAGCTGCTGCTGCTGCTTATCTTCGTCAGAGACCATTGAAAGAGTGCTTTCCTCTCCTACCACCTCAGAGAACCCTTCCGATGCTGTGGTGAAAGCAGGGACAGAGTCCACCGTCTCAGCAGGGAGAGTTTCCATAGTCATCGTTTGCAGACTGGCATTGATGTCAATGCCGGTCACTGAGATGTCTGTTTCGGATGCACCCGTTGTTAGGAAATACGACCGAGGCATTGGCTGGCTTTGATGCAGGGCTGAGAGTGAAGTCAGTGCATCTGTTGTGTGAATGCCCGACAAATCCCTGACCGTGGTGCTGAAAATGGAGCCGGGCTGAGTGGTGATAGCAAATGTGGCGGGGATCGGAGTTGCTACCGAAGAATAGACAACACCATTAGATGACCTCAGAACACTTCCCGCTCCATACTGCGGTCCTGGAGGAGGAGTCATTCTCGCTGTGGAATACTGCGGGGTACTAATCCCAACTCCTGAAATGACTTGGCGTGTTTCTGGGTATGGACCTGTAGTCTTGCTTGAATAATCCATTACCTCACCTGAAATACAGGGTAGAGTTATAGTCCAGTTCTCAGAATGAAGGATGCTGTCTGGGTCTGAAAGCCCTTTTATCTCGGTGGACGCAATGAAGGGGACGGCATGCAAATCCACAGGTTAACCTAGTTAGGTGCGGAGGAAAAAGCAATGTTGGACATGCAGGCACATGCAGACAACGACAACAGCAAGAACCACGAAGAAACAAAAAATGCGCGTGTACTGTAAAATATAATTGCCAAGACATCCAAAGAAAGCAAAAATGTAAAGGAAACCAGAGTAGGGGTATTTTTCTCATCCTGAAACGAGATGCAGAACACCGTAATGGCATTTCAAGGCAGTGTCTGTGGCTATGTCATACTGACCTGTAGATACTCTCCCTGAAGTTAGATCTACGGCTGCATCAGCGCCTCCAGAGTAATCAAAAGCATTCTTACTTTTATAGAAAAAATGTCCAGCTTCTGCCAAATTAGTGTCAGACATGGAGGGTTTCATTCCACCAACCCCTCTGTAACCGTACGGCCCTGATCTATCATACTGATAGTGATCGTCCCTGTAACCGAAGCGGTCTTCAGGAAGGGTAGTGGCAGGCTGCTGCGCTGTGCAGCTCCTTCCAAAAGGCAGCTTATAAACCATGTCACAGCACACAGCCCTTCTTCCCGCGGTCAGATCAACAGGCTTCTCGTCGTCTTCTATTATTTTGGTCACCACATTGGAAGTAGACTCATCCATTGTGACAACTGTCCTATGAGACTTGGACGTGCTGAGATCTACCGCTTCTCCGTCTGTGATCCCCTGAGATGCGATGCTGTCAGTCCATCCGTTGGTGACACCGACAGGGGGCACAGTGACAGGCTTCGTCACCGCCAATGTCACTGCCTGAGCGGAGGGACCCAGCGATAAGTTGATTGGTGCTTCGTCTCTGATCGTGGGAAATGTCTGGCCGCCTGCTATCCTATAGGGTGACTCAGTATGTTTCGAGACGGTAAGCTGGAGCGGTACTGCCCCTGCACGCTCTCCGCTCACTTGGCTTCCCGTGACTGTTGTGTAAGTTGTGGTATCGGTGCATGTGACAACCGCCACTGTCTCCGAGTCTAGGCCGACTGGAGTTATTAAAGAGGCAGCCGCGCTGAGATTTATGATAGAAGGTTGGATGGCGCTAATTTGTCGCCCATAAACTTCATTTGTCGTGGTCTGCCTTTTCACCTCCATGGCAGAGGCAGAAAGATCCATACATTTTTCAGCTGCTTTAGCTTCTGTTTTTGGTATTGTTCGTAAATCAATGGCATCACCAGTAAGTGGCAACTTTCCATTTTCCTTGTACGGACGCCTGTCTAGAGCAAGAGGCTCTGGCGGAATGGGTATGGAAACACTTCTGGGAGCGATGCTGGGGGCTGTGCTTCCGGTCGCAGAAACCTGGGTTTTTGATCCTTCTGTTGGAAGGAACTGTGTAAGTGATGTTGGAGCTCCTTGAAATAGAGACGGTGTCACAATAGGGGCAGAAGAAAAGGTCTCCAAAGCTCCTGGTGCGTACAGGGCTGGCTGTGAAGAACTTGGAATTTCCGTAGTTGTCATAGGAGGAACTACAGAAAACACTGTTTCAAGGGAAACTAGATCTTTTGGGGGTGATCCCAAGGGCCAGCTGGTAATGGCTTGGGCAGCAGAAGAATCTGTTGGAGTCCCAGGTTCAGAGGGCAATGTGATAACCACGTACGTCTCCATTAGAGACTTAGAGTACCTTGGTGAGGATTTATTGGAATGTGGGGAAAGTGGGGAGGTAGGGGAAGGCAGTTTGTAATCTGCTGAAGTCACTAAATTCAGGGACATACTTGAAGTTAAAGACAGACCTGTTGGTTTGGGGCACGTGTCTGTTGTTTTTGGTGCAGTTACCGGAATCTGAGGAACTACTGGCTTGGGGGCAATTGGAGGTTTGATTGGTTCTGGCCGATGTGTAAACACAAGTCCAGTTGGAATTGAAGCAGGCTTCGGAGGGACAGGAGGCGGTGCGGCGGCACATACTTTGGTGGTAGGTAGCCCATTACTCCTCCGAGCGGCTGTGACCTCCACTGTAGTAACAACATCAATGTGGGTTGTAGAGATAGTCGTTGGAGTCACTGGAGCTTGAGTGGCCAATTTTTTTTTAGGATAAATGATTGGCTTAGGTGAAGTTGCTGGGGGCAATGGTGGAGGAGGAGGAGGAGGAGGAGGAGGTGGTGGTGGAGGTGGAGGAGGTGGAGGGGGAGGAGGGGGTGGCTGGGCTGATATGTCTAAAGAAGAACTTCGGAAAAATGGATGAGATTTAGGTGGGTGGGTAGAAACAGGAGGACCAGCTGATGGTAACCTATATGTGGGCTTTTCCTGACCCGAGACCTTTCCAGATACAGGATATGGAGATACAGGCTGTTCTTTCATCTGCGGGGCTATGACGGAATGAGGTGTTTGGACCAACCCAGTTTCAGGTAAGCTGATTTTTGCGAATTCAGCCTCAGACTCTTCCCTTTTATCTTTGTAAGCATCCAAAACCTCTAGAATAATTCCATCCCCAGTTTCTGTCTTGCCTTTTATGGGATCTTTTTCAGATGTAGGTAAGTCCGTGGACACGGTGTCAGCGTGTGGCCTGCCAGCTTTAGGTCCTACAGTTTCTGTGACAGAAGGGGTCATACTAGAGAAGGAAATCACAGCATGGTCACCATCCGTTCTACTTTCAGGCATGATGGTCCGATCTAAGGACACGCCTATGTCTTCTGGGTAGTCTATGACACTGCCCGGAAAATAAGTGGAGGAAGAAATTTCCTCAGAGTCTTCAAATTTAGTTATTCCTCCCGCTGGCTCTGTATAAGCCGCGGTTACACTGTCCAGGGGAGCGACAGGTGAGGAGCTGTCGGTGGTGCAGACGGAAGAAACCGATGACGTAAGAGAAGGTGTGTCGGACGGGGGGACAGACGCAGCACTTTCTGAAGGCTCGGAGTAGGTCAATATCAGTGACTCATGGGCAATTATTTCTTGAATTTCTCTGGTATAATCAGTTACATATTCATCTTCAAGTTCTTCTGTTGAAAAATGTTGGGTTATCTTAACATCTGGGATAGAGAGAGTGGCGCTGCTGGTTGAGTCTGTAAGAGATGCTCCAGAAAGGATGCTTGATGTCAAAGATGCATCTTGCACCCTGTCAAAATCCATAGTGGACTCTGTCATGTCATCCCCGATGGTGGTCTGCGGAGGACTGGATCCATCTGTTACCTGCATCTGCTGCCGCCTCATAAGTTCTTCGTAGGCAGCGTCAGCATCTAATAATTTCTTTTCCTCACTGGTAGAAGTTACCATGGTGCCCAGGTCCACTATCTCGTGGCTTTCTGGAATGATATACGAGCTCGAAACTATGTCTTCTTGAGGCACGATAGAATGTAAGCTTTCTAACTCATAAAACTCTTTCTGGAGGTCTGTAATTTTCTGCATAGGATCATCGTAAATCTGTTCGGGGAGTCTTATCTTTTGCTCTCTCCCTCTCTGCTGCAGAAATCCGTTTTGTTCTTCTTGCCTGGTGAGCAGGCTGCCATCTACAGATCCATTGTATGTGTCCTCTACTAAAGATTCATAAATGTAGTCCTCTATTAACATGCCCCCATACAGCGGCTCTTTTTCAAACACTTCGTCTCGCTCGTTTACAGCTGGGAAGGACTTGTATTTGTGGGTTTTCTGCATCATTTCTTCATACATCTCTTCGGCGCTCCTCAGCGCCTTCTGAACACCTTCTTTCTGCATCACAGATTGCTCATCTGTGGGTGAGTACAAAGACACAGCTGTGGGCAATTTATAAACTTTCTGAACTTCTATTATTTTCTCAGGGCTTATTTCAAATCCTTCCGGGTCGGATTCTATGCTAGGTGAGTATTCAGAACAAGAGGACCTATGGAGCTCCTCCATTTCTGCCGCCTGGCGCAATTCTTCCGTGGGAGATGCATCCTCAATGGGAGAGAGATTACTGGGTGGCGTCTTGGGTCTTTCTCTCCTTCTCTGAGCTCGAAGTTCATCTTTGTCTTTCTTTGATTTCTTACTAGAACTCTTCCTTTGTTGCTGCTCTAATTCCCGCTGCTTCTCTTGCTCTTTGAGCAATTCTTCTTCCTCTCGCAATTCTTCTTCCTCCGAAGAATCTTCGATGGTGGGCAAGAGAGGGCCATGTGTCCGGTGCCGCGCTTTGCGCTGCTGTTTGCTCTCCCCTTTCTTGTGGCTGGGGCTGCTGTCGCTGTCCTCATCGAGTGACGACACCGATGTAGGGGACGTGCCAGGAGTGAAGCTGGATGCGTGGAGACTAGAGGACCCCTCTCCTCTAGATCTGTCCTCGGGTGAGTCTGTGAGGCTTTCCATTTCTAATTCAGGCTCTTCGTCAAAATACAAAGTTGTTTTTTTCTGAGAGGACTCGGCGGAGTATTTATCTGCTGTCGTGCTGTTGAGTTCGATCGTCTTAAAACGACGTAACCCTCCGCCTCCAGCAACGACAAGTTCTTCGCTCTCCTGACTTTTAGTTTCTCGGAATTTGAGCTCAGGACTTTCATCGAATGTTTCATCGTCCTCGTCATGCCAGGAATGACGTCTCCCTGCGTCATCATCAAAGCTAGTGGTACTCTTGCGAGTCAGTCGTCTGTGCTTCCCCACTGTGCTTTTCCCTTTGCCTTTGGCTTCTTCCCTTTTCTGGCTCTCAGGAAGACCGCCAATCTCTTTGAGCTGACTCCTGATGAACTCATCGTCTTCAGAGCCAGAAGCATCCTCATCCGCACTCATTTCGAGAATCTGTTTTCGTATGAAGTCCTCTTCTTCCCCAGAACCTTGGCTGTCTTCCTGTTTATACTCATCGCTGCTTGAGGAGCCAACACTAGTTCGCCGCTTTCGACGTACGACAGGGGAGTTTTCACTTTCGCTGCTGTCTTCCACGGAATCATAGGATGCTCTTCTTGGACTTAGGTCATCAACCAGCTCAGGCTTTTCTTTATGGTCCTTCCTGGAAGGAAAGCCTTGTTGGCTATCCCTTTTGGAACTTTCTTTCTTTTCTTGGCTCTCTTTGACCTCTTCTTCTGAAAGAGTAATATCCAGCATTTCAGACTGGGTCTGAGGCTTTTGTTGTTCCTGAGGCTGCTCAGGAGAAACCTTCTGGGGCTGTGCTTTCTTTTCTGATTTATCACCCAGTGTACTCGCCTGAGCTTCCAATATGGATAGTACTGTGCTTTCCAGCTTCGCTAGGTCCGAGGGGCTGGAAGGGCTGCTTTCTTGTGAGAAAGAGTCCTTTTTGAGTCCTTTGAGCAAATCTTTGTCATCGCTTGGTATAAGACTTGGGATTTCACCAAGAGAACCTGATATTCCATCAGAAGAGTAGCCTGTGTCACTCAGACCTTGTGGGCTCTTGGGCTGCTGAGAACTGGAGGTGTCGGACTTGTCCTCTTCCTTTTCCTAGTGGAGGGGAAAAATCACAGGCAAATGTATTAGAGTTGAACTAATCACGAGGCTTCACCATTCACCATTATTATTAAATAACCATCAATAATTGAGGAATAAATATGGAAAAATTCAGCTATGTGATGATAGTTTTTGTTTTCTTGGTGTAATTGTTGTTGTTGCTTTCTGAGACAGGGTTTTTCTGTGTAGCCTTGTAGCCCATTCTGGAACTTGCTTTATACCCCAGGCTGGCCTCGAACTCACAGAGATCTGCCTGCCTCTGCTTCTGCCTCTGGAGTGCTGAGGTTAAATGTGTTTTCCACCACCACCTGGAATAAGATGGTATTTTCAAAAAAATCTTTGTATGAGAACAAAATTGAGAACAGTTGATATTCACTAACTTAGGTTAGTTTTCATTTAAACTAAATTTAAATTACATATTAATTCTCAATTTCACTTGATTTTCTTTCATTAATTTCACGAGGCCCCTTTACATTTTAATTTCACTTTCCTTCAAATACATTATCTGTATCAATAAATTTATTTTGTGATGAAGTTCAAATGGTTTAAAAGAAAAAGTCAGTCTCTGTCTCTGTCTCTGTCTCTTTCTCTCATGTTTGTATGCGTCTGTCTCTCGTCTGTCCATCCTTGGACGGCAGAGGAGAACATTGGGTGTTCTATCATCCTTTGTCTAGTTCCCTTAAGACAGGGTCATTCACTGGACCTGGAGCTTGCTGTTTTTGGCTATGCTAGATGACCAGTGAGCCCAAGAAATCTTCCTGTCCCTGCCAGTCCTGTCCCAACTCCCTACCCCAGGACTGATGCTACAGGTGTACAAGGCCACACTTATTTCTTACATGGGTGCTGCAGTCTGAACATGGATTCTTGTCATCATCATACAGCAAGCAATCTCTCTTTCTCCCTCCTCCCTTTCCTCTCTTGTGTGTGTTGTTTTTTTTTTAATTCAATTGAAAAGTTTTTCATAAATATATGATTATGGATTTTCCTCTTCCAACTCCTCTGCGCTGAATAACTTTATTTCAACTTGAGACAAGCTTGAGTTATCTGAAAGGAGGGAACTTCAACTGAGGAAATTGCTTTCATAAGACCCAGCTGTAAGGCTTAACTCGTGATTGATGGGGGAAGGTCAGCCCATTGTGGGTGGGGCCATCCCTAAGCTAGTGGTCCTGGGCTGAGCAAGCCATGGGGAGCAAACCAGTAAGCAGACCCCCCTCCATGGCTTCTGCATCAGCCCCTGCTTCTAGGTTCCTGCCCTGTGTGAGTTCCTGTCCTGACTTCCCTTAGTGATAATGTTCTTAGAAGTGTAAGCTGAAATAAACCCTGCCCTCCCCAAGTTTTTTGATCACGGTGTTTCATCACAGCAACAGTAATTCTGACTCTGACATCCTCCCAGATTTCTCCTGCCTCCTCGCCCACCCAAATCTCCTTCCTCTCTCTCCTTATAGAACAACAGAGACAAAACAAACAGGCTGCCATCACAGCGGTCCGCTAATACACGGTCTTCCTGAGTGGACAGCACTACCTCACCGCATCCCACAAGACGACACAGAGCAGGGCTGGGAAGCACAAGAGAGTCTCAACGGATGACTTCATTAGTTAATGCTGCCTCCCATCATTCACAGCAGACACCATGGTTATGGAGGAAAATCAGCCAAAATATGATCTTCCATAAGTTAATTCTGATAGTTTATAATACAGATTTTTGAGGTCCGTCCTGACATTTTTATAAAAATAAGCTTAAGACTAGATACATAGAATGTAACAAAGAAAAGCAAAAGGGAATTCATGAAGTGCTAACACAAAACGTTAACATCCTTTCTCTGCTCCTGCCGGTGTACGGCTTTCCCGTGTGCCTAGGCATCCTTCACTCCTTTGCACTATGTTCTCCCTTATCAGACCTTCTGGTCCTGTCTGCCCCACGCGCTTCACGGGCTTCCCTCACCAAGTCAGGTGAGGCTGCTGCTGCGCTGCTCTCTCTGTTCTGTATTAAACGGCAGCAAGTGTGCAAAGGCTCATTCTGTAGACAATATGGTAGGAGTGACCGATGGGGAATCAATTAGTGGTTTCCAATGCACCTCACTGGAAGGTTCAAAGGAGAGTCGTGCTCACCAGGGTACACTTTGGAATGGTAATTTTTACCCCATTAACTAGATTTAGGTATATATAATCTCACATAATAATGTGTTCTAATTAACTACATAGTTTAGCTGTGAAACATCAGATCACCCAGTGATCAGGTTCTTTGCCTCACTGATTAAAGGCACCTACAAATTAGTCTTTATTACTGCTATTAATCATTTTAAAAAGGAATTGGACATATCAGGACTTGGCAACCATTTGTCTTTCTTGTAGCTAACTGGTCCTTGACACGGCTTCATTAATAACACTTATAAACAAGGGGAAATTAGATGCAGATTACAGTCTGTAAGATGTATCCTGTTTTCTCTAATTATTGAACTTTAAAATGGGTGTTTGAAGTACCACAGACTAGAATATGGTCAAAGGATTCATGTGAAGGCAACATAATGTGGGCCATTTTACCACCAATTTCTCATTACATCAGACTAAAAGATTGGAGACTTTTTCTCATGGCTTCAAAAATTTGTAACAGTATACTTATTTCAAGAAAAGTATTAATCTATTTAGTGAATTAATATTTATATATAAGACTATAACAAACATACTTTTGAATAACGTAGAACACACACACATATAATGTTATAAAATATCTAAAATATAAACTGTTACTGACTTTTAAAAATTCACTCCTTTTCATTTGAACCATCAGGAAATTGATATCGGTATTTTCTGTTTCACTTTTAACACTTAATACTGTTTAGAATCACCTCCGAAATTCTAAAATGAGAATACCATTTCAGTTAGGTTACTTCTGTGTGCAAGTTTTATCACCTTTGATAAAGTCAGTAACGCTGCAGGCTCAGCTTTACAATCACAGTGTTACTTTCATTCCCCTAAAGAGAGCGCTGTCCGTCTGTTCCTAGTGATCAGCATGCAGTCCATCACACTGCTCTATAGCATACGGCATGATTTCCATGCATAGAGCTTTAGTTGCTTGAGCTTTGCTAATCTATGTATTGAAAATAACCACTCCAAAATTTCAGGTTTTAAATGTACTAACAAATAGTAGGGATTGGAGCATCCCCTTTCCCGAGAGCCTCCCATAGCCATGACTGGACAGTCGACACGTCAGAGAGAAAGCAGTCACGAGTCAGCGCCATCTGAAACTCTTGACCCTGCTGTACCTTGTGGAGAGCCCAGTGGGAGAAAAGGCACAAAAATACATATGTTCTTTCGAGCGTGTCTGTGCTCTTTCCTCAAGACTTGACTTGAAGCCAGAGGCACTCCACACTGGAGGAGAACAGAAGTTTCTGAAGATGGTAAGTGTTAGGAATTGAGTTCTAGGATTCATATAAAAATGTGCAAAGACAGATAACTGTAAGTGCTTGGTTGGTTTTTCTAGACTTTATTTTAAATGAGCTGATCGAGCATAGGGCCTGTCTTCAAGCCTGTATAGAAAGTTTATGATAGGATGGAGGGCAAATATGAGTAACTTTTATTTATTCATTTATTTATTTATTAAGATTTCTGTCTCTTCCCCGCCACCACCTCCCATTTCCCTCCCCCTCCCCCAATCAAGTTGGACAGAAATATGAGAAACTAAAGCGCTCCAATCACAAACAAGGCAGGCACTGCATTCGATGCTGATAGGTAGCTTGACTATTAGCCCTTCCGCTATTTTAACAGAAATCAAAGCCCACATGTTGCGGGAGGTCCTTCCGCCCCTCCAACCAATAGCTGCTGTGATACCAGCCCATTGGGGCGTGGTCTCTCTCCCTTTAAAAAAGCGGCTATTTCCTCTGCTTGCTCTCTTCACTTCCTGCTCCGCCGGAGACTAGACTCCCTTCCTGGTTGTGCAGATGGCTGTTGTCTGGGACGGTGATCTGTAAGTTTTCCCCTTTAAATAAATAACACCCTATTAATCATAACTCCAAACTGGTGTGGCCTTGTTCGTGACTTACGCCTTCACCCACATTAAAATCTACGCTAACTCTAGTTTCCATCTGGAGGACAGCAGTTCTCAGTAGAGAATATGGAACAAAGACGGAAAGTTTCCTGCATGGATATATAGGTGAAAATACAGAATATTATAGTGACATGACTTAAAAATATGAAACTGAAAAGTTTAAAGAGGTATACTTTTAAATAGATATCATATTTAAATATATTCTCATTTTAATATATATTCATTTAATTTTGCTTAATAAACACATTTTGGAAATTTGAATAAAGAAACTGAATGATGTAGCAATGAAGAAATAAAAACAACACAATATTAAAACAACTTACAAATTGATAAATGAATATAAAATAGTGCAGATATACAAGCTGTGAAAATTGCCCAAAAGAGTGTGCCAAAAGTTAGAAAGAGAGATGGATACTAAGGAAAGAACGTATGTCAGAAGTGTCACAGGAGAAAAGTACTCACAGGTAGGGGCTGTGAATCGAGGCTTTATATAATCAGAACCGCACTAAAATCCTCACTCTGCTATCTTCCTCCAAGCATACTTGTATTTGGAGTATAAAATGCAATTTCCCTATTTTTTAAAACAACCACCATGATGGTTACATTGTCAATATTTGTGTAGGTTAGATAGAAGGAAATGGGTTTTATAAAAAGAACCTTGAATGTGGTAAGAGGCAAATGAGGAGGATTACTTGGATTTTTAAATGGCAATACAAAAAGGAGTCAATATAGGGCGCTCTGCAGCAGGGGAGGTTGACTTTCAGTCGTGGGGGGAGGGGATGGCATCCAAAGGACAGCAACGCGGGTGGGGTTTCCCTGTTGACGCTGCAGGGGCACACAGAGAAGTCCAGACAGCTCCAGAGGGGAGAAACACATTGAAAATAAGAATCACATTGAAGTGTTTGTGGTTTTGATTTCTCACTGGTAGAGGGTGGTGAGGCTTGCAGGGGAGTTATATTGCAGACAGATATCACAGGGTGAAAAACCCTAGCTAATCTGTTTAGCCAGGACTACACACTGTGTGTACGGGCAGCCTGACCACTATGCAAATGTCTCAAGGTGGGAAAACAAAACTTGAGAATGTTTATGATAGCATTTAAATGCAAGGTAGAAAGCTTTAATTTGATTTTGGAAATAGACCAATAGTAGAGGTGTTCTTTAATTTCCTGTTGCTTGTTCACACGGTCTACAAAACCCTCAAGTAAAACTGGAAGTTCTGCTGTAAGAGACAGTATAGTAAAGCAATCACTTCATTTGTTTACTGTCGATTTAAAGCTTATTGTTTGATAAAGAAGAAATATGACTCATATAGTGTCAGCCAAACCCTTTTCTATAGTAGGCTAGTGGCAGATAAAACAATAACACACGCACAAACACACAAACACACACACACACAGAGGTCACTTGCTGATAAAACTTACAATGCAAAGAACTCACAATTGTATCACTAGGGAACTGACCCTTCCTGTATTGCTAAGGCATTTGTGTAGCAGCAAATGGAGGTAAAACAATGATTAAATGAGATCCATTACAAGGAGTAAGTAAAATGTGCCAGGAAAACCGATGGAGTCTGCATTTATAACCATTAAGAGAATAACGAACTCTGAAGCTCAAGGGAAGCATCACGTAGAGATGTCCTCATGATCAGTAATGGTATGGAGGACCAAGTCCCGAGAAATTGAAACCTAGCTGGCCTCAGATTAGTGTCTGCAAGACAAGAGGCAAGCAAATGATGGCGTCACGTTACAGAAAGCCAAAAGGAGAGGTGGGTTCTACAGAAAAATGAGCAATTAGCCAAACATGTTGAGCTTGAATTTACAGTGAGGTCTAAAGGGAAACTGTCTACTTAAAATACACGAAAACACAGTTCTGAAACTCAAGACTAGAGACACATATGCACATGTGATTTTAAGGGTTAATCATGTGACTTCTCTGGATAGAAAAGAAGGAAACTCTGGGGGGGGGGAGGAATTGGAGACTGGCAAAGAAAAACAAGATAAAAAATGGCAAATGCGGGACCCACAAAAAATGGTCAGAGAGAAAGAAAGATGGTGCAGATGGGTCAGCAGGCATGTGTCACGGTGAACACAAAATAGCAGACGCCCATAAACTAATTATGCAACTGTAATTTCTGCTTGCGGTTATAATAGATGTACAATAGGTAATTTTTCTGTGACTCATCAGTGTCCTCTATGAATTAAATTATTTAATTAGGTAGAAGATATTTTGTGGATCTCTAAGAAGCTTATATTTTAATTCTGATGTATGTATATACACACACACATATAAACATAATAAAACTGGATTTTAATTAAAATTAATATATTTTGAAAGAACAGCGTTCCTTTAAAATGGCAGAATTGCTTATGCAGATATTACTTAAAACGGGGCATTCTTGAAACTTCTCACTAAAGGAAGAGTATACGAAGTACGTAGTACTCTATACTCTATGCAGATAATGACCAATCCTCCATAATAGACAAATGACACTAAGTCATGAGAAAAATCTAGAATAACTAAGAATATGTAAATTTACTTTCACTCTGGATTTTAACCATGAACTTTTTTTTTTAAACCATGAGTTTTGTGGCTGAACGCAGATTAGAAATCTATCAAAAAGAAAATCAAAACGAAGCAACAACAAAAACAACAACTTGCCTCTTACAAAATATTAATAGATTATTTTAGGTACAGAGGAAAAACTGACTTATACTCCCATTGTGTATTTAAAAAAACTAACATGGAGCTATAGGAAATCTTTTCATTTTTCTATATGATTTAGAGAATTTTGTCTCTATGCTTTATGGAAGTTGACTAAGGCAAAACGCCATTGCTTTTCACTTAAGTGCAAAAAAAAAAAAAAAAAAAAGTAGAGTTCTCTGAAACGTAATTCACGGTTTAAAGGTTTTCACATCCATCCTATCTGTGACTGGCTGAGGCACTAAGCAAACCTAGCGAACTGCAACGGTACGAAAAACAACTTACCGGTTTTTCTTTGCCAGGCCCCACCAGGTCAGACTTGGCGCTGCCTTCCGCACCGCTTTCCCTCCCTGCTTCCTTGGGCAAAGTCTGAGGTGTGTCCCTCGGCAGATCTTCAGTCCTGGCCTCGGGCTGCCCCTCTCCTCCCCCTGCCTTGGCGGCCACCCCTGCTGTGGGCTCTGCAGGAATTTGTGCTTGAGCTTGAAGTATTTCAGGTTTCTCTTCCCCCTCCAAGGCCAGTGGCTTTACTTCTGGGGGTAATTCCTTATCCCCGGGGGTTGGCTTCTTTCCTTCAAGGGGTGGTTTTTCTTCAGCAGGTGCCGACTTTTCGTCAAGTGGCTTCTTTCTCGTTTTATCTTCCGGGAGTGGTTTTTCCTCTTGAGAAGGTGATTTCTTTTCTTTCCAGGCTGAAATTTTGCCTTTCTCTACTTTGCTCTCTTCTGGTTTTTGATCTATGGTGACCGTCGCAGGGGTCTTCTCAACTAATGGTGTCTCTTTTTCTGGAATCAGTTTTTCAGTTTCAGTTTTGACTTCTGCTTCCTTCTTTTTATCTTTTACAGGGGCCCTCGGTGTTTTCTGAGACGGTGGTTCGGCAGGGGCAGGCACAGGAGATGCCTTGGGTCCTGACGATACAGGAGGCATTTTGCCCGTGTCTCCAAGTTGTCCTGAAATTGCTCTCTGCGTCTGGCAATTTAAACAAAGCCATTCTTGAATCTGTAAAATGGACAGCAACGAACAGATTAGGATTACAGCGGACTTTCTATTTTAGCGCATTAGTCAAGATGAAAACTGAAAATGTCTAGTTATTCTGTTGATTGTTGATAGGCACAGGGAAAGTTATTCTGTTCTAAATCAGAACAAGCATCATTGAAAAAATGTAAAGAAGATTATTTAAAATATAAACATGGGCAAAATCTAAAATGACTACCAATTTCTATGTTCACCACCACTTGGAAAAATAAACTGAAGGAGGACCCAGAGAAATACTTATTTAGAGTTTGGCACTGGAAAGAAAGCTGTAAATTTGAAAGAAAATCATTTTAAGCCTGGAACTAGCTCTGTAGACCAAGCTGGTCTCGAACTCACAGAGATCCGCCTGCCTCTGCCTCCCGAGTGCTGGGATTAAAGGCGTGTGCCACCATCGCCTGGCATTAAGCCTAGTATCTTAACCTTAGCATTTCCATCATAAATTTGCTTAAATAAATTACGTTACATAATATGTTTCATTTTTGTTTAAAACTAAAAAAAGGTTATTTGAATTTAGTTTAGCAAGTCTTTATCTCTTGGTTTCAACCAAATAAATTTCCACTGAGTTGCATGGAGTTTTCCAGAGTCACTCGTGAGAAATTCTCTATCTTCTTTCTAATTAATAAAATGATTCCATTTTTAATACTAGTTACATTATTCACCAGTTAAGCAGCATAGAGTCATAGATCAAATTGTTTGGCATGTTTGTTTTTCTGACTGAAATGCCTCCTTCTGGGACTGCTGCTCAAGGCCCAGGAGACTGGAACACTCTTCAGCGCTGATGAAATACAGTTTCCTAGAGGTCTTTGTAGCAGAGCACCAAGTGAAGAAAAGAGGACCCACCACTCTGAGAACCAGCCAGCTCACTGTTTTTTGCAATCTAAGTCATGAAAACTACTTTCTGAAAAGAGCACAAGGCAAAACAACCACAGGGGAGGCAGATGCGAGGTTGGGGCAGACATTATCCTTGACTTTTGTGTTTTGTATTTTGTCTTCCATTATATGTATTTTCATATAAAAGATAAAGGCCGTACATGTTGCTTCTTTCTAATCATTACCATATAATGTGTATTTATTATGCAAGAAACAAGGTGGGAGGGTCCTATAAATAAGCCTGCCTGCTCTCTTATGTGTCATTGTCTCCAGATAAATTCAGTTTCAAATTGCTCTTCATCCTGGCTGCTCTCTCCAGGTGCTCGGCTTAAATTCCTTGCAGAAAAATCACTTACTGCAGCAGAATACTATCAGAGAAAAGTTTCATTTGTTCCCTGTTTTTTATTTTTCTATTCTTTATAGACGTTACAAATGGTGTTTAATATATTTGACTATTTTGTAATTTGTTAGGGGTTATAGATCCTTAGTTTCTCCTCTAAAGTACAAAGATAAAAAGAATCCTTACTTTCAGTAAGCCCTGACTTAAAACAGTAGGATGCATGTGGGCGCCTTTGCTTTTAGTGTGTATGGCCCCTCAATATCAATCCTTTCTTAAATTCCCACGAAAGCATCTATGGTGTGAACTACAGTGTTATGTAACAATCTGGGTCACAAGTCATGGGAAAGAAAGTGACTTGATCACTTGTCAAACAGGGCTGAATAAAAGCGAAAACCTCCAGAGCACCGGTCTTGATCTGTGCTATGGCTCAGAAGTCATTACTTGATTGAAGCCCATCTGAAGATATCATCATTATTCATATTTTGAACTGATGTTTCAAAAAAAAACCTCAAAAACAGACAAAAATAGCAGTCTCACAGGGCTGTTTTGATACAAGGAGTCTAAAAATCACAAGCACAGGTGTGTATGAAGCATTCTCATCGGGACATGTCCCAGTGTGGATAAGCTGGGGACTTTTAATCTAACAGGAATACAGGCTTCATGCATTTTGTCCACTAAAAAATTCTGATTTTTTTTGTGAAATTATTCTTACTTAGCTGTCATACATTGGGTATATGGTAAGTACCAGAGAGCACATGGCTGTTTTTAAAGGGAGAAATCTGTTGAGAAACCGAAGAACTTTGGTATACTCAATATTCTCATACCTTCTTGAAATTTAGGTAAGAAGCCCAACTTTAGTGAATCCATTTAAGCTGCTATGGCAAATAAAACACTTCATTTCTCCAGCTGCAGTGGTGGCTATACCACAGTGTCCCGGGTGATCACTTGGTAGAACAGCTCTCAGAGATAACACGCAGCTACAAACCCTGAAACCTGCAAGAACCCCCCTGTCTGCAAGATGAATCGGTACAAATGCAGGACAAATGTGGTGGGAGATAATCGGGAACATTTGGTTGGATTTGTCACACTCCACAAGTTGAATTCTATATCAGACACTCAACAAGGCTGAGATCCTGAGGCTGGCTAAGTCATGAGTTCTAGGGGGAACTCTATTATTATTATTATTATTATTATTATTATTATTATTATTATTATGCTAAGACAACATACAAGAAACTGTCTCTTAATGGCATATTGCTATGCCTATGGAGAACTTCTATATGCACTTCTCCACCCTCATCCGAGAAGCTTCTTCGTATAGTAACTAACACTGAAAGCCACAAATGGACAATGCGCAGAGAATAAGGACTTTGAAATGCCCAGTCCTATATACGGTATCCATATCACACTTCTGAAGCCAGGGCTCAGAGATCTGTACAGAAGAAGGCGTGGAAAGATTGTAAGAGCCTTAGGGATGGATGGCCTCAAGGAGACAGCATTTTCAAGACACAACAGGGCAGATACATCTAGGAACTTACATAGACTATGAAAACAATCACAAGACCTGCAACTCAAGCCCAGAAAAATCCTAGCATAGAAGAGAGGAAGTAAGTATAAATTCTAACCCTGCCCGAGAAGGTGTTCATGATGGATAAACGTGGGGAGAAGTTACTTCAAAGGGGTGACACTGTGTGTATCAACCACACTGTGGGGCAGGCCCCATCCTCAGTAGTTGTTTGCTAATACAAATTTGACTCTTGGTTTGTTCGTTTCTCTTAAGGGAGAGACTAAGAAATGCCCCTGAGGTCAGGAATGTGTCAGCGGCATTCTTGAATGGAGGCCTAGAGAGGCCACTGCTAAAGCTGTGAACCAAAGCATGGATTGCCTAGGAGACCCCAAGATGTTGGCGGTGCCAGAGTCATAGAATTGCCGCCGAGGAAAGCTGCTAGCAGGGAATGGAACCAGCCAAAGGGAAAGAAGTGTGTTGTCAACAAAGCTGAAAGGAGTTGGAGATCTGAAGAGCATTTTGACATCAGACATGGGAATTCAGGGTTTGGAGTTGGCCCAGCTGCTTTTTGGTCTTATTTTGGTTCAGTATTTCCTCACGATGCTCCCTTCCATACATTTTGAAATGGTAATGTACATTTTGTGTCATTATATGTTGGAAATCTGTTGGAAAAAAATTTCCTTTTTGCCTTTGCTTTTATAGAGGAATTTACAGTTAAGAGACAGCTATACGTCTCGGAAGAGCTTTTGGACTTTGCAACAAGTTTGAGACTGTTTTATATTACGAGGACTTCTGAAGTGGAACTAAACGCAGTTTTGAACCACGATACGGCTGCGAGTCTTTGGGGGGCGGTCAGTGACTGGTAGGTGGTAGTTTGAAGGGAAATGGCCCCAAAGGGACTGGCACTATTAGGAGGTCTGACCTTCTTGGAGGAACTGTGGGGGCAGGTTTTGAGGTCTCCTACATTCAAGACACCTCCAAGTGTTTTAGATCCCTTCCTGCTGTCTGTAAGATGCAGTACTCTTGGCTACTTCTTCAGCACCATGTCTGCCTGCACTCTCCCATGTCCCACCCTGATGATGCAATAAACCTCTGAACCTGTAAACCACCCCAATTAAATGCTTTTTTTTATTAGAGTTGCAGTGGTCGTGGTGTCTCTTCACAACAATAAAAACCTTAACTAAGACAATTTTTTTTATACATTTTGCAGATTTTAATGTTTTATTTTGAGGATACTCTTGTTAGTATCCTTTAATGGAACAACCTACAAGAAAAGATTTTCATCTATGCTATGATTAAAGAAAACAAAGCCAGAAACCTTCATATTATAAAAATAATCACATTCTTATTTACTTCTTTATTATCACTTATTAGAATATAAAAATGTATCTCCAGATAGGGAAAATTTTGATAAGGAAGAAGCATGTAAAAATAACTTTGATGATCACAGTATATTCAAGCACATTCAATTGTCAGCTAGAACATGTTTGTAAAATGTATTTACTTTAACATCAAGTCATCAAAGCTTGTTCAAAACAGAACAATAATACGAAAATCCATTAATCTTAAGAGGGGACTAGGAAATGAAAGCAATAAAAAGAGAAACAGAAAAGGGATTCTGCAGAGCTGCTCAGCATTTCCCATCAATAAGTAATTTGTTTTATGTAAGATTTCAGCTGTAACTATAGCAACAATAACATCAAGTTAAATCTCAGAATTCAGGGCTGCCTGTTTGCTGTTCTAAGCGTCTTCTTTAAAGGCTGAATATGAGACCTGAAGTAGGCTGATGATTTACCTATAAATTTAAATGATGCTCAAAATTACATTCACAAGCATTCGTATTTGTATCTGAGAAATCACGGCAATAAAATTTAGTATTGATTTTCATTAAAAAAACCAATTGAACTTGTTTGGAAACTAACATTCTTTCCTTCAAGGTAATCACTGAACCAGAGACGATGATAGCCTTATCTCAGCTGAGAGAGTACTGACTAAAACATCATTCTGAGCCTTGTGCAACTTTCAGTTAAACAATAGAAGAGTTAAGCAATACTAAGCGATAAGTTAACATTTTTGATGGCTTGTAGATGCTCATAACATATCAAATGTTATTTAGGAAAAAATAATTATAATTATAGTAATCTATTTCTAAATCACACTCTTTGAATGTTTTCACATATTAAGTATTGTGTGTCTATGTGTGTGTGTGTGTGGTGCATCATGTGCACATGTGAGTGCAGTTGCCCAAGGAGGCCAGAAGAGGTCAAGAGGTCATTGAATCCTCAGAGTTGGAGTTACTGCCAGGTGTGAGCTGCTTGATATGGGTGCTGGATCCTGAACTCAGGTTCTCAAGAAGAGCAGCAAGTGTTCATAAGCACTGAGCCATCTCTTCAGCTCTAGAAATAACCTTTCTTTTAATAATTGATCCAAAAGTCTGGGAACAATGTTTTCTGAGACTTGTAATTTCTATCAGTACTTCATACTATCTTAGCTACATAATATTTTATGTATCTCAGGATCCTGTATTCTTAAATGTAATTTGACATCCTAAAATTGTTACTTTTATTGAGTGTAGTGTTTTTGTTAATTGTAAAAGAGAAAAAAATACAATTGAAAGATTATGTGATATACATTTTCTAGATCATACAATCAGTTGTCCAGACTATAAAATTAAGATGCTAGCAATATTTGATCATGTGATTACCAGTTACAAGAATGCAAATTGAACTAGGCATGCTATTGCAAGTCTGTCATCTCAGCACTCAAGAGCTGAGAGCAAGAGGACCAGAATTCAAGCACTGTTTATGCTAAATAATGAATTAAAAAATCAGCATGGGACACACAAAGCACCGTTTCAAAATGAGATTTTTATTCTTTCTCTACCTCTCTTAAAAATGAATGAGAAATATGTTTGTTTAAAGTCCACTTATTACTAAATTTTTAAAATTAGAATATACAGTTTCCATCATATTTCTGGACTTTTTATGACAGCTAAAAAGGAATAACTCATAAACAAAATTGAAAAATGTGTTCTTTCTCATTTGTTCATATATAGAAAGTAAATTATATAAAAATGCAATGCAAAATAAACATGCATGTGTAAGACTGCATAATGAGAAATAGATGCTTTGCTAAGTTACAGTTAACATGGATAAATAAATGGAAAGGATAGGGATCAATAATAAAACCCAGTAGACTAAGGGGAACTGAAGTTCTAAGGTCCTAGGTCCAAGCTGATCAGAGGTCATGCCTATGTCCCCACCACTCTCATGTGTGTGCACATCTGCAGAGCTACATTTGCTATGCATTCAAGCAAGGTTGCTCTGCTTCTTTCTTTAGAAGTATAAAATGCACGTTTCCACACATACAAAATTTGTGAACAATAGTTCCATAAAGAGCCAGACGCTAACTAAATTATATATATATACTAATTTTATAATAATTACATCATATTATATATATTATAACCAGAGATTTAAACATATTGAGAATATAATATCATACATTTTGTTGATAATTTTAGTGTTAAGATTTCTTGACTTAAGTCAGATTCCTTTTATGTTTTATTTCCTATCATAATGTATATGCATTTTCCAAAACTATAAAACAATTTCAGAGAAAACTACACTGGTAGGATTGAGCCAGCAACCAGGGCTGGAGCAGGCCTGGGACAGTCAAACTCCACAGGAGCAGGACTGAGCCAGTAATCTAGGCCAGAGTAGACCTGAGACATTGAACTCCATGGGAGCAGAGCAAACCCCGGTAGCACTGAGCAACCCCCAGAAACATGGAGTGACCAATGGAGTAACTGGAACTGTGGCACTGACTGCACCATGAGGAGTAGCCCTCTGAGCCTTGGATCCACGGTATCTGGAAAATTGATCACCAGAGTCACAGACAGCCCCAACTACATCAATTAGAAGAAAAGATGGGTAGATGAGGTAAGAACAAATGCAACACCACAAAGAGCAACATGACAGTAAAAGCAAACATTAAATCTAACAAAAGCTTAAAACAAAATATCCAAGAAATTTGGGATACCATGAAAAGACAAAACCTAAGAATTATGAGTATTCAAGAAGGAGAAGTTCAACTGAAAAGCACAGAAAATACATTTAACAAAATCATATAAGAAAAATTTCCCGACCTAAAGACAAATATGTCTATGAAGATACAAGAAACTTACAGAATACCAAATAGACTGGATCAAAAAGTCCTCTTACCACATAATAATCAAAAGACTAAACATTCAGAATAAAGAAAGAATATTAAGAGCTGCAAAGGAAAAAGGCCAAGTAACATATAAAGGCAGACCTATTAGCATTACACCTGACTTCTCAATGGAGAAAATGAAAGCCAGAAGCATTATGCAGACATTAAGAGACCACAGATGCCAGGCCAGACTACTATACCCAGTAAAACTTTCAATCACCATGGAAGCACAAAACAAGATATTCCATGACAGAACCAGATTTCACCAATATGTAGCCACAAACCCAGCAATACATAAAGTACTAGAAGGAAAACTCCAAACCAGGGAAGCCACCTACATCAACAAAAACACACACAGTAGATGATCTCACAACATCAAATCCCAAAGAATGAAAAAATACATAAATTAACATTACCTACAAAGAAAACTAAATTAACAGGACATGGCAATCACTGGTCATTAATATCCCTTAATACAAATGGACTCAACTCACCTATAAGAAGACATAGGCTAACAGATTGGATATGAAAACAGAATCCATCCTACTTCTGCAAACAAGAAACACACCTCAACCTCAAAGACAAACATATCCATAGAATAAAGGGTTGGGAAAAAATTTTCCAATAAAATGGACATAAGAAACAAGCTGGTGTAGCTATCTTAATATCTAACAAAATAGACTTAAAAATAAATTAAATCAATCAAAAGAGGCAAAGAAGGATATTTCATATTAGTCACAGGAAAAATCCATCAAGAGGAGATCTCAATACTGAACATCTATGTCCCAAATACAAGGGCACCCTCATATGTAAAAAAATACTTCTAAAGCTTAAATCATACTTTAAACTCCACACACTAATAGTGTAAGACTTCAACACTCCCCTCTCACCACTGGACAGGTCAGTCAGACAAAAAATGAACAGAGAAATAAGGGAACTAACAGATGGTATGACTCAAATGGACTTAATAGACATCTACAGAATATTCCATCCAAACATAAAGAACATACCTTCTTCTCAGCACCTCATGAAACCTTCTCAAAAACTGACCACACACTCGGTAACAAAACAAACTTCAACAGATACAAAAATTTGGAATAACCCCATGTATCTTATCAGATCACCATGGCTTAAAACTAGAATTCAACAGCAACACTAATTAATTCCAGAAAGCCCACTAATACATGGAAATTAAACAATGCTCACCTGAATCATCAATGGGTCAAGGAAGAAATAAAGGGAGAAATTAAAGACATCCTAAAATTCAATGAAAATGACCATACAACATACCCAAGTTTATTGGGACACAATGAAAGCAGTGTTAATAGGAAATTTCATAGCACTAAATGCCTACATAAAGAAGATGGAAAAATCCCACACTATCCCCTGCCCTGTGTGAAGACCAAGGTCCTCGCCACTCCATCCAGGTCTAGGAAGGTGAGCATCCAAACAGATTAGGCTCCCACAAAGCCAGTACATGCAGTAGGATCAAAACCCAGTGTCATTGTCCTTGGCTTCTCAGTCAGCCCTCATTGTCCGCCATATTCAGAGAGTCCGGGTTTATCCCATGCTTTTTCAGTCGCAGTCCAGCTGGCCTTGGTGAGCTCCCAATAGATCAGCCCCAACGTCTCAGTGGGTGGGTGCACCCCTCATGGTCCTGACTTCCTTGCTCTTGTTCTCCCTCCTTCTGCTCCTCATTTGGACCTTGGGAGCTCAATCCAGTGCTCCAATGTGGGTCTGTGTCTCTATCCATGAACATAGCTGAGCAAGTATCCTTGTGATATGATTGAGCATCCTTGGGGAATAGGATGAAAGGACAACGGATGCTGGTGAATAGGAGGAAGGAGGAGTCCTTATCCAGTGCTGGTGGGAATGTAAACTGATACAGCCACCTAAAAACTGCTGAGGAAGTTCACACACAACTAAAATTAGATATTTCCTATAGCCCAGCTTTCCCACTCCTGAATATACTCTCGATAGACTACATCCCACTAGAGATGCTTGTTTATTCTTGCTTTCCTCACAATGGCAAGTGAGCAGAATCAGCCTAGATATCGATTAACATATGAATAGATAACAAACACGTGGCATATCCACATAGTGACATTTTATTAATCTATTAAAATGAAATTTATACGAAGGTGGGTAGAATTAGAAGATAGTATGTTGTGAGGGAACCCTGACTGCTCTTAGGACTGGAGAGGAGGGGGAGGAGAAGTGGTGGGATGGGGGAGGGGAATCAGATGAGGGGAGGAGGTGGAAATTTTTAATAATAATAATAATAATCATAAAACACAAGTTTCATTTTTAACAGTCAGAACCTGGAAACAACCTATATTATATGTTCCTCAACTGAAGAATGGACAAAGAAATGTGGAATATTTGCACAATGGAGTACTACTCAGCTATTAAAAACAATGATATCATGAAATACAGGCAAATGAATGGAAATAGAAAAAAAAATCCCGAGAAAGACAAACACAGTATGTACTCGCTTACAAATGGATATTAGCTGTAAAGTAAAGATTAACCATATTATAACCCACAGATCCAGAGAAGCTAGGTAACAAGGAGGGCCCAAGGGGGGACTGCATGGATCTCTCTGGGAAGGAGAAATAGGAGCGATCTCCTGGGAGGACTGGGGGCATGTTGGGGATGGGAACTTGAAGGATCAGGTTTAGGGATGTGTGAAGGAGGAGAGTACCAGAAGAGATGACTGGAAAGTGGGGGCTTTTCACATAGTTCTTCCAATGATCTATAAAATGTATGCTGGACATAAAGAATAAGTTTATAATGAAAACCCTTGAGCCACTGACTCAATAAGGATTTCCTGCGAGGTGAAGACAGAAGCCACTGAATGAGTTGGGAAGAAGAGAAGGTACAGACAGACAAGGCAGTCAAGCCAGAAACACTTGGGGTGTATGTCATTGGCTTGTTCTACTGACACTACCAGGAGTGATTTGGGCAGAAAGACTTGCTGCCCCTAATTCTCAGGAAGATGGGGGCAAACATGTTATATAGAGGGAGTCAGTGGAAGTCTCCCTACCTTAAATGATCGGCTAAGTCAAAGGGAGATTTACGTCATAAAGTGGCATGATTATATGTAATTTTGAAAGAATCTGCTAAAAACTGTATGCTAAAAAGCATCACTGCTCCCTGAGCCTGTGAGTGTGTACGTTGGGCTAGGATCAAAAACAGAAAAAAAGCAGAGCTCCTATTTTTAAGACGAATCTGGTTTCACGTGTGTATAACTTCCTCCTTTGGCTGCTTCCATTGAAGAGGATGAGGGTCCCCTGAAGGGACAGCGTTGCTTGACACAGTTGCAAGCTTGTGTAGACGACTCTAGAAGCAGCGGCAGAAACTGAACGGTAGAATTAACATTGCTAAAACAACAACAAAAAAGCCTGTCCCAAATTCCACGGAATATGGTGATTTAAAATAGAGAAGGAAGAGATTCAAGAGAGAGAAGGTGGAATATTTTGGATTAAAGGATCCTGCGGATATTCTTTATCTCATTAAATTCTCACCCCATCTTAGGAGTTCCTATAATTATGTTCATTATACAAATGCAGAAGCTGACACATGGAAACTAGACTAGAAACTATATCCTGTTAAGTATCCAGTGGGAGAAACAGACAGGGTGCAGAGATATGGACGTATCTCTAGAGTCAGATTTTAAAGGAAACAGATATTTAAATCAGGATTAGTCATGAAATTCCTACAATTCTTTCATACAAATGAAGAGAGCAGAGAGCAGGCTCTTAATACCCCCCCTCTGGTCAGAAGAAACCAGCCAGAAATACTGTGCAGAATTATTAATAAGAGTGGGAGGAAGTGCCAGTTTTTCTATGCTTGAGTGAAGGAAAAATGAAAATTTCACAGATACGAACTGGCAATATTGCTTGCAATGAGGCTAAGTAAGATATCAAAAAAAAAGAGAGGCAGATTTCTTATTTTTTCTTCTTCTCTTTCCTTTTCTTTTGACAAGGGCTCATTATGTATCCTAGCTGATTTGAAATCCATGATGAAGATCAGGCTGATCTCAGTCTCAGAGATTCACCTGCCTCTACCTCCAGAGTGCTGTCTGGGATTACAGGCGTGTGCTACCACACGTAGCCCTGATGTAATTTTTTAGACACATGAGCTGAGCGCTCTGTGAATAATTTCCTTCTTAACATTTAACTTCTTCCCTTCTCCTGTAATACTTATTTTTATTTTTTCTCAAGTAGACAGCAAAACTGATTATTGCTTTAGTCTTGATTAAATTTCTAGAATGAGTTATGATGCATGTTACATTGCTCCATCCTTACTTTGATAACTGGAAGTTACTCAAACACTGGTCAAAAAGAATCTCAGAATTCTAGTTTCATGATCCAATATCTCTCTCTTCCCTCTCTCCTTCCTACCCTTGTCCCCCACCCCTACCCCACCGTGTATGTGTGTGTGTGTGTGTGTGTGTGTGTGTGTGAAAATTTGCATGCATGTGGATGCTAAGAATAAACCTCAAATACCATTAGAATCATTCTATGACACTGCTTCTGTTGGTTTTGGAGCCAGGGTCTCTCACAGGATTGAGACTCTCCAACTGGGTGTGGATAGCTGGCCAGGGAACTCTTAAATTTACTCATCTCTTCCTCCCCAGAGCTGGGATCACAACCATGTGCCACCAAACTGGGCTTTTTAATGTAGGTTCTAGAGATAAAATGTTGGTCCTATTGCTTGCACCTCAGGTACTTTACCAACTGAACCATCTCCCCAGCCTCAGAGGCTGCAAACTTTTGTAGATGACGAGGACAGCAGCAAAAGAATCCAATGAACATTGGATCTGTAATAGAAATCTATTCATGGGTATCATCTTTTTTTTAAAGTATTAAAGGATTAGAAATTTTATTTCCTATAATGATGTTCAAAAATCTGTACATTCTTGCTTTTCTAGCTTTTAAAATGGCAAAACAAAGTAAGTTATAAAGAGGAAATAAACATGTTTTCTATGTTTCTATGCTTTGTACATATCAAGGAATACCTAGAAACTACTGAGAAACTATTGGAGAAGTTAACCTTGGAGAAGCTGCTGAGATACCGTACTGAATAACTCATTCCATCAACTCAGCATCGCAATACATTTTCAGAGACACTACATGGGACTATGCTAACCCAGGCATTGAAATCATAGTTGTTTAGCAAAATGTCCCCATAGCCTAGTAGGAAATATGAAAGCAATGCTTATAATAACAGCAGAAGACTCTCAGAAAGGACAATAGAGTTGTTAACTCATGCGAAGAAGGGTTGACATCGCAGGAAAATGGAACAGCCGAGGTGGCACAGCGAGACAGAAGTGTAAAAACTAGGGAGAGAGGTGAGTTGGCAAAGGAATGTGTCCTAACTAGGATGAAGGTGCTCGTGAAAAAGGAGCAGTGATGGAGCACCATTCTCAATACTGGGATTTTACTCTCAGTCAATGCTTCTGCATGGAAGAAGACCCACACCCTGTGTTTACCCCAATTTGAATGGAGCAAGCTTTTATTTTAAAAGCCAATATGCTAAAACAATTAGGGGAAAACATACAGAAAATAATTCAGGACACAGGCATGGGCAAAACCTTTCTGAATAACCACAATAGCCCAGGAAATAGGCTCAAGATTTAATGGGACTATGTAGAGTCAAGGTTTCTGCATAGGAAACCAAACTGTTAGTAGAACAGAGAGAAAGCCTATAGACAGGGAGAAAAACCATTTCCAACTATACTTCAGATATTGGGTTATTCTCTAAAATAGGTATGGCATTACAAAAATTAAACAGAAACACACAAAAATATGTCCACCAAAGAATGGACTGATTAAACTGAACAGGTAGTTCTCAAAAGGAAAAAAAAACCCACAAATGTCAATATGTATTTTAATAAGGGTTCAGAATATTAGCAACCTGAGAAATGCTAATCAAAATCAGTATTTTAATAAGGGTTCAAATATTTGGCAGCCTGAGAAATGCTGGTGAAACTAGTTCAAAGGTCCATCTCACCTGTCAGCGTGGCTGCCCTTGAGATGAAAGGACAATGAAGGCTGGTGAATAGGAGGAAGGAGGAATCCTTATCCAGTGCTGGTGGGAATGTAAACTGATACAGCCACTTAAAAACTGCTGAGGAAGTTCACACACAACTAAAATTAGATATTTCCTATAGCCCAGCTTCCCCACTCCTGAATATACTCTCAATAGACTACATCCCACTAGAGATGCTTGTTTATTCTTGCTTTCCTCACAATGGCAAGGGAGCAGAATCAGCCTAGATATCGATTAACATACGAATAGATAACAAACACGTGATTTATCCACATAGTGACTTTATTTAAGCTATAAAAATGAAATTTCTATGGAAGTGGGTGGAACTAGAAGATAGTATGTTGTGAGGTAATCCAGCCTCAGCCATACAGAGAGCAGACTTTCTCTTACATGTGAGTCTTAGTTTTGAGTTTTTAAGTTTTTCATTTTTCTTTTTTTATAATTTAAAAATATTTTAATTCTTGGACAATTGCATAAAAGTATTCTAATCATATTTATCATTCTTCCCCCAACTTTTCTTAAATTCACACCCATTTAATATCCACCTAGCTTAGCATCCTGCTTTTCTTTTCTTTCTTTCTTTCTTTCTTTCTTTCTTTCTTTCTTTCTTTCTTTCTTTCTTTCTTTCTTTCTTTCTTTGTATTTTTCATTTCATTTTATTTTTTTAAGAAACCTATCTTTTCTCATTTTACATACCAATCCCAGTTCCCACTCCCTCGCTTCCTCTCGCTCCTTCCACCTCCCCCTTATACCCTCCCATCCACTCCCCAGAGAGGGTAAGACTTCTCATGGGGAGTCAATAAAGTCTAGCAGATTGCTTTAAGGAAGATCCACGACCTTCCGTACTATATCTATTGTACCAGGCCCAATTTATTTTGCCCATAACTCATTGATGTGAAGCTACTCAATAGAGCACTGGTAACCCACCAGGGGCCTTACTTAGAAAAAACTATTTCTTTTTCTGTAGTTATCAACTCCTAGTTAAGGACTGGCTTCAGTGCCCATTTCTCCCCATCATGTTAGGATTCTTGTCAAGTTTGAACTTGCACAGGACTTGTTCATATTCTCAAGTGCTGTGAGTTCATATATGTAGCTGCCTCATTGTGTCCAGAAAATACTGTGTGGGGCTGTAGTCATTCACTAACTCTGGTCCTCATGGTCTTTCTGCTTTCTCTTCTACAATGAGAGGAGTAAGTGGGATGTATTCTAATAGTATCTATTCTTCCTCCTCCAACTTTTCCCATTTAATGCCAACTGAGCATCGTGTCCACTTTTTAATTTCTGCAACTTTATTGGTTGTCTCTGTTAACTGATTTCTAGTTGAGAGTTAACAACTCAGGGGACAGTTTAATGCTATGTCCATTTATTATAGTGATAGTAGACTCTCCCTTAGAATCTATGAGTTCGCTAGCCACAGGTTCTTGTCCCCAATAATGCTATCAGGGATTGGTTCTCTCTTGTGATGTGGGCCTTAAATACAAACAAAAAGTAATTGGTTATTCCCATAACATTTCTGTTCCTATTGCTCCAGTGGGCATATCTTGCCCCTGACTGTCATTGCAGTTGACAGAGTTCACAACTGGATAAGACCGATGACTAATTTCATGCATAGCACCATCTAGCACTGTGAAAGCTAACAAGTAATACTAACGTTCTATGACTCAAATACATGGTGACTTCAGCATTCAAGAATTACTGTAAAGCTTGTGATGTTAGGAGCGCTCTCACTGGGCACCTCCAAGCGTTAACCCATTTCTGAACGTGGACTGTCTTTGTTAGCTTGTGCTATCAAGTAGGGATATGGTTGCCGTATCACAGGGTAACTCCACTAAAACTCTTTTTATATCTGTATATATTTCACAGAGCTCTTGCAGTGATAGGTTTTGTATATGTGTATTTGTGGGGCGGGAGGAAATGGGGATAGAAACTCGAATGAGCACGGGTAAGAGGAAACATGGGGCTTTAAAGAAGGGGCATAGTTAGGGTGTTAGAACACATATGGTGTGAACACGGGAAGGGAATACTGAAGGCGGGGCGGGACGAGCAGGAGTGGAGGAGTGGGGAGGAGGAGTTTCTTGGATGCAAATTCATCAAAACTATGTATTCATTATATACATAAGGAAATCTATTACTTTCTATATTACCTAAAAAATAAATTAAATTGCTTTCTTTCACATCCTACAATATTAATTTTATTCTGAAATTCAGGTTAAAATATTTAGACAGTTCAATATTAAAGCATTATTGATTTTTTGAAAGGAAAGAAATATATAAATTTGATATTTATTTTTAAATATGTGCTGAAATTTATTACAGCAAACTAGCAATTTGCATTGAGATATATGTTTATACATAATTTTTCCAATATCCAATGAATTCAGACATTTAATAATTTTGTCATTTTTAATATGGTGATGAGCTCTTGACACCATCTACAGAATTTGGAATTTTAACTGGATTCGTTGTTACAACTTTAGGGCTCACAGTGAATTTTTATGTATTCAGGTTGGCATATATGACATGCCAAATAAAAACTTTTAATGAAGCAATAAAAACCAAAATACAGTTGTATTATGGATAGGGCTTTTAATAGCTAATCCATTTTTTTTAATTTTCTCACCTGTAAAGTTATTAAGATAATATTGATGTCCACTCTAATTAGCAGACAAAATTGAATAGAAAAGTGAGTTGAAAGTTACTTGCTAATTTGTAAAGATGCTCATAAATTTAAGGCATTTTGAAAGTGTTTTTACTGTTATTTATGAAGATTGTCTTAATTGGAAATATATTTTTTATTTATTCACACTGAATACAAGGAATAGTCTCATATGTCTAATAAAATATCAGTCATAATATAATTTTATGTTCATTTTGTCAAATGCTAAAGCTTTTTAAAAAGTTAATAAGCATTTAATCCATATTAAGAAATTTAATTTTCTGAACGTGGTTATTTTACCTATCCATATTTCTTCACATCACACGTGTATGCTTGCTGCCCACAGAGGCCAGGAGAGGTCACCAGATTCCTTGCTACTGGCGTTATAGACAGTTGTCAGTTACCATTAGGGTTCTGGGAATCAAACTGGGGTCTTACAGAAAAGCAGCTATGTGTTTAACCACTGAGCAATCACTTGAATCCTTAAAATTATCTTTTATGATAACAAAAATATGGCTTTATAAAACGAAAGTTCAGCAGTGGAGCCAAATGGTAGCGGGGTAAAAGCTTTCAGCAACCATCTCCATGCAGCCATGGCAACCGTCTCCATGCAGCCATGGCAACCGTCTCCATGCAGCCATGGCAACCGTCTCCATGCAGCCATGGCAACCGTCTCCATGCAGCCATACCTAGCTACTAACTATTCATACTCAGGACTGTTCACAGGGATAAGGAATCCATAGTAGTAACTGCTTGGTTTAAATATAATACAGCATCACCCCTTCAACTGAACTTGTATAACATGGAAGTGGGTGTTGCCCACTTGAAGAAGGTAGAGGAATAGAGTCCAGATCTTTGACTTTAACTGCAATACCAGTCCCACCAAGGTTAAGCAACACTCCAGACCGTGAAATCTAAAACATGGCTCTGTCTTAGAGACACCTTGCTTCTGTGGGAGGACCCAATACTAAATAGACCCAAAGTATTATACAGTCTGCTTACGAAGAGACCCTCTAGACTGCCAGCCCTAGAAATAGTTACATACCTGATGACTTGAGTTTTAGCTGATATCACTACGGTCCTTCGAATGGTCTGGGAGCATAGCTCTTCCCAAGACTGTGCAGGTCTCTGCAGTTGGGAGAGCCAGGTATGAACTAGCTTACCATGAGCTGTGGCTATCAAGGAACTTTCTCTCCCATTAGTCAGGGTGAAGCTTGCTCAGCTGACATCTTATGCCTGTTCTGTATCAGTACAGGAGAAGACATGTATACTGGACATTTATTCTGGCCATCATCATCTGTGTCTATTGTAATGGTCTGGGGCATGAGCTCACCTTGGCAGTCAGCAGGTCAGAGCAGTGTGGGCCTGGGTCCAGGGCTTTTTTAGGCTTATGAACTTAGACTCCGACACAGATTTGCAGTATTATCAGGGGACCAAGACTGGTTCCTCTATAGTGATTCTGCACTGAGTTTTCAGAATCTCAATCCCTGATGACAGAAGGAGGCTATGAATGGCATTTCTGTCCCTATGTCAATTAGAAGACAATGACTCTGGGAGATATTACTCTTGCTACGTATATATTCCTTGCTCATTTTGAACAACAATTAAATGGATATGCTTAAATCAGCCTGAATGCTGAAAGAATGCAACCAGAAGACATGTAGAAAGCCTAGACTTAGGGCAAGATCTAGTGTCAAAATACTGAAAGTAACAATATCTAAAGAGATAAGGTAGGTTGCTTAGAATGGCGGGAGAGGAGGTGGGGGCACGAACACAGCCAGATTAGGCAGACTGCAAGAAATATCTGATCCTTGTATGTCAAGACTTTGCCACGCACTAAAAACCATGAAAAGTTCTCACAAACTTGAAACTCAAGTCATCAGGTATGTATGATCACATATCTCACGATATAACCTAAAATGTCAAAATAAGGTGAGAAAAAATGACCAGAGGGTAATTAGTATGGGAGAACTCCGAGAAGAGAAATATAAAGCACCTAACTTAAGGAAACTCAAAGATCTTGAGGGAAACAATACGATCAGAATGAAAGCTCATATAAACAATTAACAGAGCTGGAAACAATAAATATCAGAAATTCCTGAGCTGCAAAATACTTCAAGCAAATTGATAAAACAGCAAAAGGCATCACTGTCAGTGCTTATGAATGGGAAGTAACAGTTAATGAGCTCAAACTCAGGATATTTGAAAGTGCACAGCTGTAAAAGAAAGAAGAGAAGATGAAAATAATAAGAAGGTAATGGAAACTCTGGGATGCACTGATAGAGTGATATTCAGGTCACTTGATTTGAACAGAAATTGAGGCTACTAAACAGGAAGAAAGTGAGAATGAGGGAAATATTCAAGAACAAGAATATACAAATCTCAGGATGTGGGGCTCAAATAACTAGTCAGATTAAGCTAGGTCTATTCCAAACTTTTAAAAGTGCAAGATGAAATTTCTCAAGATGGTAAAGGGAGAGGGAGTGTGCATATGAATGTCCACATTGCTTTGACAAAATGAATGCTTCCCAGTGAGGCTTTAGCAGCCAGAGAGAACGAAAATGTCAAGAGCACTGAGGGAAACAATACCAAATACATTATCAACCAAGTACACTGCACCTAGGAAGCTTCTTTAAAAATGTGAAGCAGCTCAGTGTACTGACAAATGCCTGTAAATTACAGCTACTTGGTAGACTGAATCATGGGAATTTCTAAAGACAGCATGGGAAATCTATCTGTCATCTATCTATCTATCTATCTATCTATCTATCTATCTATCTATCTATCTATCATACTCAAAGAGCTTGGGATGTTCTGGTAGAAGCTCCACCCCAAGCCCACTCCCCATCTCTCTGCAAACCCTGCCACATCTTGGAAAGCACACCAAATATTGACCCCTCCCACAGAGATGCTGAAAATCACTCCCACGGTGTATTTAAACTGGGAACAGATGTGGTTTTCAGGTCTCTCTTTCCTGTCTTCACTCTAGTTTTATTCATTAAACCTGGGCTTTTTCTAATTTGGTATGATCTGGTCTGATTTGGATTGCTGCATTGGTAGAGAGGCTTATTGGGAGTACAGCTCTCATCTATCTAGCTACTCTCTCTCTCTCTCTCTCTCTCTCTGCCTCTCTATCTCTGTTTCTCTCTCTCTTTCTCTCTCAGTTTAAAGGTACAGCATACATAAGGTACTAGGTACAATCCCTAGTACTGGCAATAAAAGAAAAAATAAATTCACTGACAAAGGTGAGTGATCATATCTCCATCAGATATTTTGTACAGGAAATACTAGGGTATTCTTCAAACTGGAAAAAAAGCAGGAGAAATTAGTAAGTACATGGGAAGACTTAATGAAAATGCTTGGCATTGGCAGTCCACAAACAAACTCAGCATGTTCTGAATCTTAGGTTCTTTCTTTCTCGCTGTCACTTCCCGGCCATGACGCAGGGTTTGCTTACCACCAGGACTTGCCAGATTTCACATCTACTGCAAACACTGAGACCAACTGTTGGTGGCTTAGCTCTTCCAACTGTGAGGCAAAAGTCTAAGAAAAATTACCATGGTAAGTAGGGCAAGTTATGGACTACCTGAAGCATATGGTTGATGAGGGTATTCCAACTCAGAATACTTACGCCGAGAACCATGGCTAGAATTATATCTGGTGATATGGAAAAGTTTTTAAGAGTTGAATTACAAAAAGATTTGGGGAAGATTTGAAAGAGCTCATGAAAGAAAAGTGAGACAAAAGCTGAGAATTCTGTATGTAAGCAGAACTTAATGAGGGACTCGGATGAGGGCTGAGCGCAGAATGCTAAGAAAAACGTGTGCAGAAAAAGCTATGCTAATGAGCTTCAGATGGAAATGTGCATTCTACTGGGGGATTGGATTAGAGGATACTGTTCTCAAAAGCACAGGAAGGAATTTCTCCATGCCCCCATGAAGGGGCGAGGGCAGAATTAAAGGTGAAAGGAGTCATTAAACCGGCAGGAAAGCTTCAGGGAACCATGGAACGCAGACACCAGCGAGGTCGCCGCTGGTTACAGTCACACAAATTACATGGACAGCAGAGCAAAGTGGAGCAGGGCAAGGATACTTGAAAACTGTTCAATTCCTTCCTCCGGAGAGAGAATATGTTTAAAAACTAAAGCAGTGAATAACATCAATAAAGATAAGGCAAATTGTGTGCAACAATACAATAGGAAAGATGCAAAGGGGTCTTTGGGGAATCAGCCTGACTCTACCTAATGCGTGCATTAGATACAAAAGGGTAAATTGTTGCAAAGACTTTATTTGAGAATAAAGGCCTGCTGTAAACTGTTCATCTACCATTACTTAAGTAGGAAGGCACAAAGAGACTACAGGTATAGGTTATATTAGTGGTCGACCTAAGCATTGTGTATTCCGTGTTGTGTAGACAAAAGAACCAAAGAATTTTTGAGTCACGGAGACTTCCCCGGAGACATCAACAGTAAGCTTAGGCGACCACCTCCACAGTGCTGGGTCATCATCCCTGCAGGCAGGGCTTGACAGGTCAAGGATTGGAGTACTGAGACTGAAGCCTAAGCTGCAGTACACATCCACAGAACTTAGAGAGGCCATCAGCAAGGTATCCCTGGAAGGAAAGTGACCAAAGCTTGCAAATCCAGCCTGAACGAGGCCACAAAGAGCAAAACTAAAAGAAGAGAGTTGAGGAGCCCTTGGAAGCTGTCTCACTGTGGTGTGTTTCAAATGTTGGGAATGAAGCTATGGTAGCCAAGCTTTGTCTCGCAGGCTGTGGTCTTATTTTGCGTTGATTATTCTTTCCTCTGAGATTGGAAATGTGCACTCAGGATCTGAACATGTTTTATCATTTTATATTGGAAGCTTGCAAAATAAATTTAAAAAATATTTTACATGGGCTTGGTATGGATTTTCTATTAAGATTTCTTAACTAACATATAATATGTTCTTAGAATAAATTTCACAGGTTTTGAGATTTTAATAAAATTAACCTAAGAACAAATATATGTAAATATTTCAATACATTTATATTATATAATTATTTATAATAGAAAAAATATGAAGCATGTCATTATATTGGGCAATCTGAATGAGGTCTTGGGAATACAATGATATCAAGCATATTATCCAAATCTAATTTTGCAAATATTTTTTTCAAATACATTAAATCTATATGTTCTTTTGGTTTCTGTATGTCAGTGAAGATAATTTCATTGTGTCAGTTCTGAAACTACATCGACTATGCTATTAACTCAGGTTGAACACATTTACTTGCAAGCATGAAAATATTTTGGTAGCCACTAAAAAAATAACATAGAATCTGACCACTTAACATTTGGCTGTATTTAGCTTCATTTTCCATTCTGTTGGGATTGAGATACACAAAAAGTGAGTTGTTCCTTATTTATATGATATTTTATTGCTTTTTGAGAATTTCATGCATAAACATATTGTATTTACATAATTTCCACTCCTACTTTGCCTCCAACTCTTCCTTCTCCTCCCTCTCCCTCCCAGATTCATCACTTTCTATAACCACTACTGTCACATAAACACACACACACACAGACAGACACACACACACACACGCACACACTACTGAATCCATTTAATGATTCTCATATGCTTATGAGTTTAGCGCTGAATACATGGAATTGGATAACCATTCAGAGGTCTTGTCTGTGGAGAAAACTGACTCTCGATCTCTCAGCAGCCAGTGATTACAGGTAGTTCTCCAATGAAAAGTGGAATCTTGTAAAATTCTCCTTATCCCTGTTGGCATGTCAACTGGTGTGGTCATTATACAAGTCTGCTTTAGGCAAATGCCTTGTTGAAATGTTGTGGATACAGCATCTTTGTCATGTTTATTAGACAATATCCTGCATCAGGTAGGTATCCTAGTTCTCTGGCTCTAATAGGTTTTCAACCCCGTATCAAAGATGTTCCATGAGCCGTAGGTATAGGGGTTGTGCTGTTGATCTACCAACTGGGGATGGTTATTCATGACTATTTAGTAGCCACATTTTGATCAATTGCAAAACAAGCATCTGTTGGAAAAAGAAGCTTCTTTGTTGATGGGTGAGACCTATACTTATCTGTGAGTAGAAGGATAAATATTCAGAATGTAGCTAGAAATTTTATTGATTTAGGAAGAAGACACAGTAGGCTCTCCTCTAAGGTCTATGACTTCACTGGTCACAAGCGCTGGCTAGGTTTATGATAGTAGGCATGAACTGCCTCCTATTGATTGGGCTTTAAGTACAATTAAGGTGTCTGCTGTCACCCCAGAAATGTAAGTGATACTAATGAACCCTTGGGTTTATATTTCCTTCTTGGTATTGCTGTGTTTTGTAGGCTTAACAGCTCGGCAGTACTATCAATTACTTTTGTTCCTTGACAGCTTATATATCACCTTCAAATACTATGAGAACTAGTCCTAAGAGCAGAGACTTCCAGGTGAGGGCCAGTTTGAATCCCACAAGCCTGGTGTACTTGTATATGATGTTTTCAGCAATAGGGTCTTACCTTGAAATTCTGGGATGCAACCAATCATCTAATAGCATCCTTAATCAATGTATATGGTTATTGCTATGTCATAGATACAAAATTAAGTGAGGAAATTAGCCTCAATATTGATACTGTATTAGGACCTTTCAAAGGATCCTTTATTGGAACATTTTGCTTCTGTTTATAAAGATTACTTAGCCTCAAGATGTTCCTTTTCAAACATTAAGATCTGAAGGAACAGATTTGTTTAATCATTTAATTTTGACCTCTTATTAAAAATTATTCTTGAACTATTATGAAACAGAGTATAATTTTCTTAGGTTAATATTAAAACTGTCCATTTTTTCTTAATTAATGTCAAATGTCAGGTGTGCTTTTTTAATGTTTGAAAGGCAGAAAATGTACTCATAAAAAAAAACAGACTAAGGATAGCTCAGTTGTAGAGTGCTTGATTAGCATATATAAAGTTCTGGATTTAATTCTAAATCCAGATTATATTTTTAAAAGAACAAATTTATACTCAGAATTGTGGTCAAGCATAATATTTTTACATAGACTTTTACTTTTACTTGAGACTTTTGTAAAAATGTTTGAAAGACATATGCTAGGATAGGAAATACACATACACTTTAAACATTATAGGGCCAAAACCCATTTTAAATCTTTGTACTGTATTTTGATCTTAGTCAAAGGAGATTCAATTCTTTATGGGAATGGAATGTCAATAAACTACGCGGTGCTGCTCTCAGACTGCCACAGGCATCAGCTGCCTCTCCTAAGGAATGTGAAGCGTTCTTATTACCAATGCCCCTCGAAATCAATTTCATGGAGCAATCATTGCAGGCCTCCTACGTGCCCTAATAGATGTCTTAATCTGCACTATGGATTATCTTGTATACTTTTGAAAACTGTGTTTTATATAATAAAACAACAACGACAACAACAAATCCTATTACCAGCTCAAGAGAAACTCACTTTCACCCCTGGATCTTAATAAAATCCCTACACAGTTACATTTCCATAATCAATATGATAATTGTCTTCGAAAAAGAAGTATCTTCCAGTTATTGTCTTCCTGAGTAACTAACACTGGTAAGCTTCTAGCTCTGTCCCCTCCTGCATCTTGACCTCTTTAGCCTTTGTCCTATAAGGAGCCACAGAGATGCGGATGCCACCCCAACTGCCCCACCCTCACCCTGCCAATATTGCTCTCCAGGTCTGGAGAAAGAAGATAAATGTCTGCTCTCTGTGCGTGTTCTTCTCTCCATAATTAATGTCAAGTGAACAGTTATTATTTGATGAGCTAAAAGTCAAATGTTAAATGAGTATATTGTCTTGTAATAATAGAGCATCCTATCTTTTTGGTACTTTTGAAGTTATTATACGGGATTGATGCTTCTGATTGCCTTGTAAGATCAAAAATGTTGATACTTCATTTTTGTACAATCACATAAAATGCTGATATTCATATCACTTCTAGTTTTATAAATTCAATAACTCAACCAAGGGATGCTTCAAAATTAAGTATGAGTCATCTGACTTAATATCTAGCATGTTTGGGGAATATATAAATGATGATATACAACTAGGGATAATCACAACAGGCAATCAGGATGTGTGCTATGTATCAGTTCTACAATGAAGAGTCACACAAAGTCAAAGCACATTACCACTGACGTGAGTGAGCACTGAGGTAAAATTCACACCAAATAAAAATGAAGACGTAGTTTGCCTCTCCAGTAGATTTAGAATCTAGCATAATCTATATGACTTAATATCTCAAATTTAAAAAAAAAACAAAATAGGGACAGAGGAGATATATCTGTCAGCAAAGTGCTCGCTGTACAATTGTGACTCAGTTCAGATCTCAAGCACCCAATTAAAAAATACAGGTGTAACCATCTGTGCATCCATTAGCACAGGTGGAGACAGGCAGACCTACCCAGTGCAGCCAATCAATAAGGATTAGGTCCAGCAGGAAAACTTGTCTCACAAGATAAGGGAGACGTCTCATGTTGATCTCTAACCTCCACTTGTACACGTGTGCAAACACATACATACACTAAACAAACATACATAAAGTGAAAGCTCAATCATTTTACTATTTATTCATCTATTTATTGTGACAAGATGTTACTCTGTAGATTGGGGTAGCCTCAAATGCATACAATCCTCCGGACTCAGTCCCCAGGGTGCTCTAATAAGCTTGAACAACCATAATATTTTATAAAAATAAGAGAGGATTAAAGCCAGGACCTGATTGTAGGAAGTCAACAAACTGTTTTAATTACAGCATGTTTTACTGTGGTGAAACCATACATTCTAACTTAACCTGTTTGGTTTTACAACCTGAGACAAATCACAGATAAATCAGGACCTTGAGGCTTTTAAGCAAGCTCTGAGTTTTATTACGTTAGAAATTTCATTTAAGCCACTTACTTAAGCCAGTAACCCTTTTTTAAAAAAGAAAAATTACTGAAAATATTTAATTGAAATATTAACATGGTATTTAAAAATGTTATCATGTTTAAAAAATATGATAATAAAGGGCTGTAGATTTTATACATCACTTGCTGAACTTGCTCAAGACCCGAATTTGACTTTAGGAACCTCTGAGGAGGCAACCCTAAAAGTCATTGACATACTAGATCAGAGACAAAAGCCTCTAAACACTCCGATCAGTTTTCACAGTAATACTGAGGCTAAAGAACCACAGCACAGCACAATACACAGCTCTTGCACTTCCAGCAGAAAGGCGGGGAAAGAAACGTTTAAAAATATACAGAAATGCTTTGCTCTTTCTAACGAGACCTGCTCTCAGGTGAAACTATTACTCCAGTTCACAAAGAAAAGATTTTATGACTTAAAAAAAAACTTTTATCAGTTACAATTGATTAATACAAGTGACAAGAAGATACAGGAAAGGTGTTCATCAGGAAAGAAAAAAACCCAAGCCTGTTTTTAAGACTAACATCAACATTCAAATATGAAATAGAGAACAACTTCATAATGTAGGTATAGCCACTGTCTTTCTGATATCCTTCTTTGGGGTCTAGACCCCAAAGTGTAATCTTCACTCCTGATCAAGGAAACATCTCTTTTGTAATGGGCAGAGACCATTACAGAAAGCCACAACCAACCAAAATGCAGAGTTGTGGAGCTCAGTCCCAAAGGATACATCTAAACTATAACCCCTGTTCGTAGCTCTGAGGGATCATTGTTGAAGGAAGGTGGAAAGATGGTAAGAACGGAAAGAATAGGGAGCTTGCTGTGAAATTACGTCTTCTAGCAACGTCAGAAACAGCACACCACCATGACTGCCTAAACATAGGCTGGGCAGGACAACAATCAGTGACATGGTATCACGGACAGGGGACAGCCCACAGGGCCTCAAAGATATACTACAAGTAACCGAGGAAAGCGGAGGGGAAGAGAAATAGTCCTTCCCACCAGCTGCTTATCCGGTGCCAAATGGTCGCCCTGAAAATACATACAAGTGACACCATACAGAAAGTGCAGGTTGTACTCGTGTATTTAGGAATACACAATAATACATACACATATATACACGTGAATATGTATATGTCTCTCTATATGCATGTATGTGTGTGTGAAAATTTTATAAAAAGGGGCACATGAGTTAGAAAAAAAGAGCAAGAAAGGGTATCTGAGAGCATTTAAAGGAAGGAAAAGGAAGAGGGAAATGTTGTAATAATAATCCCAAAGAAAAGAAATATTGAAAGTAATTAAAAGGCACTTTTATAAAGCTGTCAGAAGCGGTTTTCAGCATTTCACTATAAAACTTAAATGTTTTAGGAGAAAGAATCTTATTTTTACATCAAAGAATCATAGATATATTGAAATATCCATGTAAATGCACAAATATGTAAACATTTTGTGTTTCAATTTTAAAATGTTTTAAAAGTCTCACACGTAATTTATCGTGGTTAATAACTTCAAATGATTAACACAGGCATAAAGTAGATACTGGAAAAATGCTATTTTGGCATTAAGTAGCAATTTAACATTCTTAAATATGACGTCAAATAACAATTGAACATTAGATATGAAATGACTGAAGAAAAAGAGGACGTGAATTTGAAAGAAAACAGGCTGTGTATCTGGGACTATTTGGAGCAAGGAAAATGAAGAGTGAAATTATGCAACTGCATTATAATCTTGAAAAATCAAACAATTATTAGACTAAATGAGAACACAAAATTGGGCAATTAGGGAGGAACAGGATGGAGCTGAGAGGACTCGGAGAAGTGGAGCCGAGTATGAGAAAAACGCACTGTATGAACTTCTCAGAGAATTTTTAAATATTTGAAAAAAAATGAAGAATTGGATTAAAAGGCCACTCCATGAGGTGGAACCCATAGCTGACGAGGTCAAGGATGGGGAAAACCTACTGTTGTTATTTTGCTAAATGGATTGCATGATAAAATGCCTCCAGGACTAACACTGCTGTGCCCGTCGTTCAGCGAGTCACACAGAGACCCACATCCGGACAGCATGGTGACAGTGAGCGCCCTCATCTCGGCATGGGACGGATTCCTCACACCCTGGATTCCAGGAAGATGTAAGAGCTAGAGGTGGTGGAGGATTTTAAGGAAACAAGACTCCCAGACAAAACAGGACAAGTGCACACCCGAACAGAGAGATGGTTACAATACACACCGGACTGTACAAGCTGCAGCAAGACAATATCCCAGCATGGAGGAAGAGAAGGGGCACAAGGTCCCATTCTTAGCAAGAAACTATTTGAAAATGACAGCTCCTGTGAGTGGGAAAATCAGTTCTCGATGGAGTGACTCTGGGGATGTCAATCACACGCCAGGGCAGGCTACATTTGTAGGACTAGTTGGCCAACATGAATAAGACTCCATGTTTTTTTAATGGCTTTTTTATTTTGTTTATGGGGTTTTTCTTTTCCTTTTTTTTTTTTTTTAAGAAGAAGAAAAAATATGAAGTCGGGTGGGTAGGAAGCAAGATGGTCTAAAATGAGCTGGGGGAGTAGAAAAGTTTGATCAAACTATACTGTATGAGATCCTCAAAGAATAAAACAAACGAACTCAACGCCAGGACATAGTTCAGGAAACTATACTAGTAAATTGTAAGTTGAGTAAATTTCTAATTACGTCTTATTTTTTGCATGCGTGCATGTGCCACGGTCTGCTTGTGGGAGTCAGAGCACAACTTCCAGGAGACACTTCTCCCCTTCCATCCTATTAACTCCTGGAGACTGAAGTAAGACCACTGGGCATCTTTCTGATCAGTTTTAAATTAAGAAGAGTGAATTTTAAATTGCCGCCCAGCTAGAATTTTCTTGTTGTTGTTGTTTTTTTTTTTTTTAATTCTATGGCAAGCTAGAAATCGCACGTTACGGATGTAAAAGAGATTGTTTGAAGATTACCTGCCACTTTCTCTTTGTGGTTTTCTAATGGGAGCAAAAGTCTAATTCTTTCGAGCATGGCAGTGCATATTCTGATTAAGTCATCAGATCAGATCCTCTAGCTCACAAGGTCCAATAGCGATTGAATTCTGTTAAGAATCTATAAAAGATTTCAGCCAACCACTGTTCTGAATATACTAACACACCTAGCATATATACTCTTCAGTTAGATAATGAGGTCATGAACCAGGTGGCCTTGTTAAACCTACTGAGAAAATGATGGGATAGAAGGTGGCTTTTAGAGTCCATTTGAAGCCAGGTCCCAGTCAGTAACTGTTTATCAGGTTTTCTGTGGCCTAGCAACCTGCTTTATTCCGATCACAAATAATATCAGGTATTTGCCAACTGTGTTTATCCCGTCAGTAAATAATATGCAGTATTTCTTTACCATTTATATTTCTACACCTTTTCCTCAAAATAGCCTTTCTTCTCCTTCATTTATGCCAGTATAAGATCACCAGAGAAAGGAATACCAAGTCTGGTTACTTTGTTTCTTCTTGCTTCGCCAGCAACTTCCTGACATCTTATGTCTTCTAAACTAGCTCATAAGTAACTTTGGAAGAACAGAGTCTATAAAGCTGCTTGGCTATGAGGAAGAATCCTTGCAGGTAGACAGCATTAGGGGACTTGGTGGAAGCAACTCCAGATTCCTAGCAGGGCAAAGACAATAAGACGGGTGAAGCCCTGGGGGCATTATGGCCATGGACGTTGAGATCCCAAATGTTGAGATCCTCCTTTCTAAATACTAACTCACTAACTAAACCCTGTTCAGATTGAAAATGTGACAAAACAGAGCTATTTATTGGAGCATTTAAGAGGGCCGGTGGTAGTGGTGGTGGTTCTTCTTCTTCTTCTTCTTCTTCTTCTTCTTCTTCTTCTTCTTCTTCTTCTTCTTCTTCTTCTTCTTCTTCTTCTTCTTCTTCCTCCTCCTCCTNCTTCTTCTTCTTCTTCTTCTTCTTCTTCTTCTTCTTCTTCTTCTTCTTCTTCTTCTTCTTCTTCTTCTTCTTCTTCTTCCTCCTCCTCCTCCTCCTCCTCCTCCTCCTCCTCCTCCTCCTCTTCTTCTTCTTCTTCTTTTTAAAGCTGCATTTATTTACTTGCAAATGTCATAATTGTCTTTATTTCCTTTTTTATTGATTTTATTGAGCTCTACATTTTTCTTTGCTCCCCTCCCATTCTCTCCCCTCCCCTTCAACCCACTCCCATGATCCCATGCTCCTAATTTAGTAGTCAGCCCTAGAAGTCATCCCTGGGGAAGACTAATTCTCCCTTTCTCAGTAATTGTCAATTGCCTGTAGCTCTTGGTTTAGGGGTGGGGCCCCATAATATTTTCCCCATATGTGTTTGAATAGTTAGACATGAAGACAGAGAGGTGTAAAGACAAAAACCTCAGGCCTGAAAGAGCTAGCACACTGGGTAGAAAGACTTGATCTTGGAAAGATGAAGACAATGGATTTAAGGCATGGTACAGATTCAACTAAAACGTGACAGTCTGGCTTCAGTAATGGTGAGGAGCCTGAAGGAAGCTAGCAAGCTTGTGACTCAATTTTCTGCTCTTGTAAAACAGTACGATAAAAGCAGGGATGGATTTGTAGAGAGGCTTTGAATATTAATGAGGAAAATGTGCGGTATAAGCCGGTCTCATGGTATGTATTCAAAGTAATACTGCTAATAGTGGTACAAAATAGCCAAAGGTTTTGTTCAAAGTCATCTGTGATAGTTGGTAAAATATTAGCTATATGTTTATGTGGTGCACCTGGGAGAAGCAAGCTTGGAATAACTAATTGATCAAGACATTTTACATTGTTCTCACAAAATAACTAGATTATAAATTGACAAATGTAGGTACGGTCTGATTCAGCACAGAAAGAAATTTATGTGGTTAGATCATTAATATGGGCAGTGCTGAAAAATTATCCCAGGCACCATCTAGAACACGCAGAATTAGGTAAATAAATCTTGTGTGTAAGAAACTTGGAAAAAGTACACTTGATTAAAGAGATTATTGGTAGCTTGCTTGTTTAAAAAATCCTTACTCACCATGGGAAATTATCTAAGAAGTTCTAAAATGTGTTTTATAGAAGACTTCCTAATTGTTCAAGGAAATATATAGAAGAGAAATAGACTTCTTTTTATTTGTATTTTGATTCTGTTTTATGTCATCCCATTCTTGCCACTGGCGGTTTTACATGGTGGCATCTGATGGCCAGTTGAGTTGTTTTCCTCCTCATTATATAGTGAATTCATTTAAATTGAGACGCCGCTCTGATAATAGGGTTCCACATGGCTTTTCCAACCACTTTTACTGTTCCTAGTCCCTCCCCACATGCCCTATTTGATCCTCCTATTTCAGTTTCCGTCTTATCCCATTATAACACTATTTTTATTTCCTCTTCCACTGAAAGTGCTCCCAGTTTTAATAGCTACATAAGCTCTGTGATCATTCTGGTTGAAACACACATAGTGAAGTCTTAAGAGTCAGCATCCTCACATGAGAAAAAGGATGCAATATTTACCATTTGGGGTCTGAATTACCTCACTCGGGATGACTGTTTCTAGATCCGTAAATTTACATACAAATTTCACTTGTTGTTAACAGAAAAGCGATATTCTGTTGTGTGCATGGGCCACATTGTCAATATCCACTCATCAGTTGGGTAACAGGCTGTCTCCAATCTGACTATTATGAGTAGAACAGATAAGCACATAAAACATTGATCCTTCTAGCTAGAAAAAATTTCCAATTTGGAGGAGAAAGCTACAAGTGAGGTAGTATCATAGAGACGATTTTTGGATAAGGCAGTTCTTATAGTCTACTGGGTCAGACATTTGACACATTACATGTTACACTCCATGATTTATCTGTAAAATGTACTTAAGTAATAAAGCAGTAAAAGGTTTTGTAATAATGCCAGTGTTTTATGGCTGGTAAAGACTATACAATAAAAGGGGTTTGTTGTGTGTTCATTATCCATATTATTAGCAATTCAAAAAGAAATTTAATCCAGAATTCTAGACAATATAGATGAGCTCAAAGGAAAAAGAAAAAAGATAACTGGAATAAAACTTTGAGGAATATTAACATCAATTTTGAACAAAAGTAGGAGAATTAGAAATTGAAAGTTTAGCCGAATGAAGAGATAATGAATGTAACTGAGTTTTTGCATCGAAAGGTCAGTGAGGATAGAACTACAGTTACTCCTAGGACACGATAGAACATGAAGTCTCCAGAGATAATGGCTTTGTTCAAGGTCAGAACGCTCCTCAAGAGACTAGTGAGAGTGGACTGACAGGTACTGGATTGAAAAGTAACAGCAGTGGGTAATAGTAAAAGTACATAATCACTATGAGCTGAAGAATTCAAGTTTAGCCTTGCTGCATCTCTGAAAAGGATGCTACACTTTCTGAATATTCATAAACGATGTCAGAAATGCAACCTATTAAGACAGCTGCAAATCTCATGGCTAAACTGAAGGAATTAACTAGTCAATACAACGAGAAAAATGGAGGATTTTAAGCAAACAAAACGTACCAATGGCAGCCCTGATAGTATAATGAGTGAAGAAAAAGATTGTGTAGTAGGTGTGGGCTATCATCTTATTTATGAGAAAGGTGAAAGCCCAGGGGCAAAGGGTGGTTAATTTAAGAATTACATACTGAACTGTATGCATGCACACAGGAGATTTATGCTATGGCCTACAGGAATCAGTAAATGAGTAGATGTAGGTATTATAAAATCACCTTGTCATATGCTTTTGATGGCTTTGCCATCAAAAACTCACCCTCAGAAGGTTAGATGTTTTGCAATAGTAAATGTTTAGTCAAATCTAGCTGATGGAAACAGTTGTTAAAATCATTTTGAGAATTTTATATACATACTTACACTCAGTATTTGTCATGTGCCAGAGAACAGTAGCTATGGATTCCAAATAGAACATGATCTGAGTCAGCTTCCCCATCCATAGAAATCCTCAGGGAACTGATAAACAGTTTCCTCATACACTCACGCTTTCTGATCCTCATGTTGGATACCAAGAATCCTTTCTGTGTTTCTCATAGAAAGCATACAATACAGGACTCCGTAAACTCTAAAGTTAACATAGCCCCTAGTCTAAATTTTGCCTTTAATCCCAGCACTCGGGAGGCAGAGGCAGGCGGATCTCTGTGAGTTCGAGGTCAGCCTGGGCTACAAGAGCTAGTTCCAGGACAGGCTCCAAAGCTACAGAGAAACCCTGTCTCGAAAAACAAAAAATCTGAAACTTGTGTTTAAATTCAAACGTGCTTGCTATTTAAATATTAAATCACTTTCATGTTTGTAGAAGACAGGCTGGCCCAATACAGCAATTGGATCTTTGTGGGTTTCGAGTCATGCATCTTGATCCCACTTACCGCCCCATCCACTCATCCTTAAAGCAAAACATTTAAAAGAAAACCCAAAAGCCAAACAACAGCTTGGAATTCTTAAAATGAGCCTGTAAATGCTCAAAGATTATAATTATGGTACTTTGTTAAATCTCTTATAACTGTCTGTATCTCCCAGATACTTGTGTACAAACACTTTCTGTCTGAATTAATATCTAATATACTGTCTTATTTTTTTAAGTCTAAACTAACAAAATACCTTACTTTACAAAATTTATAAACAACAGAGGTCCATTTCTCAGTCTGGAGTGTAGCAAGGCCCACATCAGGGCGTGAGAAGGTCAGTGTCTGATGAAAATCCAGTTCCCATAAAAGGCACCTGTTACGTTTCCTCGCGGGCTACTCAGTCCTGCTACGTGACAGCTGTTAGCCCTTTAACAAGGCTCCACCCTCATGACCTCATCACTCACAAATAGATCTCACCTCCCAATTCCAACACATTGGAGGTGAGATTTCAACCAGAACCTTTGGAGAGACAGACATATTTAGGCTGTAATATACATAACAATTTAAAATTTGGATTTGCAATACAACTCATTGAGTAAGGTAGCTTACCACCAAGCCTGACACATTGATTTGATCCCAAGATCAAGATGGTGTATAGGGAGAAAAGACGCTCTTAAAATAGATTCTGACCTCCACGTGACCACCAAGCCATGTGCATATACGCACACACACACACACACACACACACACACAGAAAGAGAGAGAGAGACCCATACACAGAGTAAATAAATAAATAATGGGATAATGTTAGGTTAAACAATTACATAATTTGAACTTGCTGGTATGTTTGAAGGTCAATAAAAACAGCTGCATAGCCTATACACTACCATTGTGAATGGCCTATAGGAAATCTTGTAATACATATCTATCTATACATACACAAGCACACACATGCATATACATTTTAGTTTCTCTCTCTCTCTCTCTCTCTCTCTCTCTCTCTCTCTCTCTCTCTGTCTCTCTCTCTCTCTCTGCATGCGTCCATATGCACATGCAGATATACATGCTATAGTAGGCTAGGGGAGGTTCAAGGATGAATTCCATTAGCCAAGGCTGGCAGCAAGTACCCCTCCCACTGAGCCCTATTGCCAGCCCGAGATTTCCATTTTTGGGTGTGCTTTTCTTGACCTCTGGGATCAGAAGTGGTCTGTAGAATCTGGTTCTAGCTGTGCGTAGGGGATACACTGACCCTGAAATTTCATGGTCCCTCCTTTTCTAGTTACTTTAGTTTCTCTCAAAGGAATAATCATCGTTCTTTTGTCGAGTTGCGCTTGCTTTCACAACGTTGGGAACGTTCTCCAAATTAAAACAGTATATGCTTCTTCTGTCCTTTTGCAAAACTGATATAATTGGATAGTGTGGTTGTGTTGTCAAATGTACCTTCTAGTCCTCCTTTTCTATTCATGTCATGTGCCTCACGGAAGACATGCGTTCATACCCATATCTTCTTACTCACTGCACACACTTTGACATATCAGTAAGATACCGAATCATTTTCAAGTTACTTTATTCCTTTCATAAATAATTTTAGATGTTTTCTCTGGTACTTCAGAAACACTTTCACCTTTCTGTTCCTAAGGCTTATAGAGAGCCACTTTCTTTGGACTTTTAGTTTTATAAAGTTTATTAATAAGTATTAGAATATTTATATTTTTTTCTGGTGAGTGGTAGTCATTCATAACATAGCTTTGGCATGTTAAGTCAGTCAGTTGTGCTGTGCTTTACTGGATTTTATCTGAAAAGTGATTATTGATTCCTTTGTACCGTCAGAGCAGAAAGTTGATATGTTGGTTTTGCCGACCTCTCAATATCTAGTTATGACCATGTTCGGACTCCATTTTTTTCTATTTCAATCTATCTTCAATGACACAAAGAATAACTTTTTTTGACATTTTCTTTCTTCATGTCATAATCTATACTTTATGAAACAGAACACAAGAATGGTTTCCTGGTTTTTCAAGAATGATTTCTACATTTATTCCTGAGTCCGTCATTTAAGGCCCTTCATACAAGACTTATCTTCAACACCTTCTTTCTACCTCTTCAACAGATTCCTTCACCAATGACACCAATTATTTAAAGAGCAACCTGCCTTTAAAGTTTAAAACCAAGGCCAGCAACACATTTTAGTTCGATCCAGTCCTCTATAATTGATTATTGACATACAATTTCTAAATCAGCTATAGCAAATCACTATATGTTAGTCACCTAAGACTAGAAACATTAAGAAATAAAATTAAAACCGTTCTTCATTGTTCATTCTAAAGTCCTCATATATGATCTATTTTCTCCAGACACAGCTGAAAGCCCTTTGTTTATTTTTCCATGGACATTGATTTGAATTCCATGTTCCTATTTTCACACGTATTTTTCCATTTTCCTCAACTTACATGTTTTATTTTATTTTGACATTTCCAGATTTTGGCATCAGTACAGAGATTCTGAGTCAGCCCATCTGTTGTTGAGCCTCTGATGGTGGGTGTCCAACCTTGTGCTAAGTCCCTTTTTACACGCGGAACTCGGTGAGCCGGTGGGAAGAGCATCACCTGCCTCGCGATGTTTGCTTTGCTCCCCAGGCTGTGCACTTCCATGAAGACAAGCTCATGCTTAAACACTGCCAAATTTCTGTTCTTTTCAGGAAACAGACGTAAGAATGTGTGACATTTCAAAGTGGTAAAGTCAAGAACTATTGTGTTCTGAGAAGACATTTTTTTTTAATTTTTGGCTTTTGACAAAGCAAAAAAATATGTTTAGGGGATAAAAATAGTTATGATATCTTTAGATTTTTGTTAGAGAAAAAACTTTAAAACAAGAATTAATTTTTAATTCATTAAAATACTATGATATATTTCACTACTGAGAGATAATGACTCCATCGTTCATCCTCTCCAAAGTAGGATATTTATGGGGAAAATGTTATTTTTCACTGTCATAATGTCTATAATAAAAAATTAATGATGATTTGTTATAGATTATTGCCTATTACATCTGTTTGCATAATGAAACAGTATCTTGTTTATATAACTCATTGACATTTTATTGGTAAGATGTGTGTTTATTTAATACAGATGCTACCTTGAGCCTGCAATACGAAGTGTTATGTGTCATCACTACTGTAGAGAAATGAAAGAAAGGAAATTTTAGTACAAACAAGTAAAGGTATCTATGTAAAAAATCATATGGAAGATGTGATTTTTTTTTATGATCATGAAAACTGTGTGGCTTAGACATGGAAGTCCAGGAATTTAGTCTTCCTAAGGTCAAAAGGTGCTATACAGTTTAAAAACACCTACAAAACTCATAGATGTACTTTGTGAAATTTGCACTCTTAGGTTACACCGAAAAGCAGTGAAATACCCCATAAAGAAGATCATGGATTTGGGGGATTGGTTGCCTGGACCAAATCCCATCTCAGTGACTTAAGGACCTTGGAATAGCAGTCAGATTAGCGTTAGGTCTTTCAAGGTCCTCCTTGCTAAATTGAAAGAATAAGTGCATAGGATATTGGGTCACAGCAATAGTTTAGAGCGTTAGTACAGTTAAAAGCACTTAGGGAGAGATATTTGTTCAGAACATGTCCTCCCCTGGAATTGCTCCGATGGTGAGGAAAACAGCTCAAAAAAGGGATACTAGCCATATCCATTTTCATAAACTGGATCTTTTCTTGGGAAACTGCCAGAGATGTTCTAGGATAGCACAACATTTTCTCTGTAAGCAGGACGCAGGACAAAAGTGGCGCATAGTCTGGCTGTCTGATGTGCTTTGGAAGAGGCCGTCTGGTATTCCTGTATCTCTAATATTCTACCTGAATGTTAAAGCCACTTTAATCTGTATTTCTCTCGATAGCTATGGATGCTGAGGCTATTTTCAGGCATTTATTGCTCATTGCATTTAATTTATTTTTATTTTTTATATTCATGTAGTTATCATATAGTAGCACAGTTTCAAAGACCGGCCCTTGAAATCATTTCTATCCACTGTCTCCTGACTTGGAGGGTAACAGGGTTACTGTCCACTGCTGACCTTCTATTTAGAGACATTCTTATCTCAAAAACTCATGGGACAGATTCTGAGCCTTGCTAGGTTGCCACTATTTTTTTTTTTATCAGAACTTCCTGGATTACCTTTTGGAGGACTCCTCTCCTCCCACCATGGCTCAGAAGCCTCTAAGATGGTTTATGTTCGGCTTGGATCAAAGTCTGTGTTTTCCCATCACACTCTTCAAATTTTCTACGAAAACTTTTATGAATTTCTGAAGCTCTTCTCCTTTTCCGTTTTTAGGGACAACTTGCCCCTTCTTATTCTCATGAGAATATTATTATTCTTATCACACCTGGAGAAACAGAGGCATCTTCTGCTCTTCACCTGGAAGTCTCCGGGTGATTTTTATTTCCTTTCGCACTCTGGCAAAAGTTGTTAAATATTTTTCTTATATTTATTGGTCACTTGCACATCTTCCGTGTTTTTACAAGTTTCTCTCCAAATTATTTTCCCATTTATTAGTTGGATGACTTGTTCAGTGGCGTTCACTTATTTTCTGTTCTTACATATTCTGCACATTAGTCCTCTGCTGTATGAATAGCCTGTAGCGGTTTTCCTCCCGTTCCGCAGGCTGCCTCTTCACCCACCACAATTTATTTTACTTACAGAAGCTTTTTAATTTAATGCAGACCTATTTGTCAATTCTTGCTTTTAATTCAGTGGATTCAGAGTGCAATTAAAAAAGCAGAAGCTAAAGAGATGGATTACCAACTAAGAGCACGTTCTGCTCTGGAGGAGGACACGGACTCAATTCACAGCACCAGCGTGGGCTGCTCACAAACTCTAGTTCCAGGGACATCCAATGCTTCCGGCTTACTGCTCTCTGAGGGACCAGAACTCAGGTGCAGGGACATCCAATGCTTCCGGCCTACTGCTCTCTGAGGGACCAGAACTCAGGTGGATGTACCCACTGACTGAAAATACATACACATAGGCAAAATTAAAATTTAAAAGTAAGTCTTAGGGCTGGAGAGATGGCTCAGTGGTTAAGAGCATTGGCTGCTCTTCCAAAGGTCCTGAGTTCAATTCCCGGCAACCACATGGTGGCTCACAACCATTTGTAGTGGGGTCTGGTGCCCTCTTCTGGCCTGCAGACATACACACAGACAGAATATTGTATACATAATAAATAAATAATTAAAAAAATAAGTCTTAACAAAAAGAAATTCTTTGCATGTTCCTAGAACTTAAAGTATTTCCCCCCCTGTTTTTCTTCAACAGTTTCAAATACTGAGGTCTTAAATTAGGGCATTTGGTTATTTTAGCTGTATGCTCCGTTATTCATTGTATTCGGCACATGTGAGAGAGGAATCTAGTTTCAGGACTCTAGAAGGGAATTTTGTGACACGTTACGTGCATGTTGTCCAAGTGTCATACAGAAAGTGAGATATAGAAACAAGGATCAATAAATAATTAACTGATATTAATTTGAAACTATGGACTATGTCTTTTGTTTTGCAGGTACTGTGTGTATGAGACATTATGTGGATGTTTTCTTAAGAATTGCTGTACTACAATGTGTATAGCAGCAGCTCCACCACCAAAAGCTAAGACGAGGCTTTGTATGTTTTCTAACAAAGAGCTCTTCACAGTGTATGAACATCTAACACAGTGTCCATAACATTTGTGTAGTGATCATTATTCTTATATTTCCTAAATCTTATCTGTCTTGCGATTTTGTTTGGTCACATATATATTCCACTTGAAGTCTATCATCACACTCTAAGAAGCTGTCTTTCTTATTACAAAATCTTTTCAGCTGCAGACTTATTAGAATATAGTCAAAATATCAGGGCTTCAATGCTGTGAAACTTTCTAGGTCAGGGACATATTTTCTTTAGATTGACATCTCTGGAGTCACATATTAGGCTTTTGCACCAGAAGGCATTCAGGAAGTTCAGTTTTCCAAAAGTAAGTAAGTACATCTTATTACAGATACTGTAGAAGACATTTATACATGTGTTTAATTTACTCCTGCAGCACCCATGGGAGGATGATTATCACTACTTGGAATAAAGTGGGCACACAGATACTCAATAATTAAGTTGCCTCTAGTGGTATAGAGTACAGATGGTACAATTAATATTCTAAATGTAGCTCTGTACTGTTTGTATGCCTGCTGGGTGAAGTTTATCTTTACCAAGTTTCTTGTCTACTGTATACAAGCATTTAAACTCTGATTCATCAACTCCTAGTCATATTTAAATAAAGTATAATATATTTACACTGATTTGGAAAGATAATTTCTTTTCATTCTGAGATACCTTAAAAGTTTCTCTGTCATTTATTGAACCAAAACTGTTTGTGCTATATCGGTATAATAATCTGTATGATGTACTATCAGACATGAAATATTTAGGGCTAACATCTGATCTAATCCGGAAATACTCAACTCTTCCTAAATATTATAAGGAAAGATTATAAGGGATTTTGGAATTTTCATTAACAACTACTTTAGTAGTCTAGATAATCTCTACCTTTGTGTGCCTTTCAAGACATGATTTTAAGAATCAACTTTAAGATAAAAATACAGTTACTCAAAACTGTAAACAGTTTTATGCATTAATATTGATTAGCAAGTTGTAGAAAGTGATTTATAATTTTGCATCTATTTTTTGATTCACTTCAGTTTTGTATATTTGTAAATATATTGTATTGCTTTTAAACAGTAGCAGCATCTACTGATTTTTGATATTAGTTAAAATGTTTAATCCATGTCCCCTATATACATGAATATTTGTATATTATATTTTCAGAAACACTTTCATCTTTTTCCGTTGTATTATCCTTCATTTTCTAGTTGCTAATCTTAGAGATGTAACATTAGATAAATGTGCCATTTTAAATTTTCTTTCCCACCGTGATACTCCACCTTCTGTTTACTTCCCCCACAGTATTCGGCTGTGTTCTCAGAGAGACAATAATTGGGTTTTGAGTACTTGAGCCGCTGGAAATGAAAAACTCTCTAACTTTTCTATAAAAACTGGATTACTAAGAACCCTTGGCTTATTTTTTTCTAAGAATAACAATTGTTATTAACAGCAGTGATTTCTTTTTTTATAATGATAAAATGTTCTCTGCCCCACAATTCACATTGTGTCCTTGAAAACATCTGTAATATTTAGCTTTACGTCAAAGTAGGTTTTTTCCTTTTTCTTTTTTTTTTAAAATTGATTTTGTTGTGTTCTACATTTTTCTTTGCTCCTCTCCCTGCCTCTCCCCTCACCTTCAACTCTCTCCCATGGTCCCCATGCTCCCAATTTACTCAGGAGATCTTGTCTTTTTCTACTTCCCATGTAGATTACATCTATTAGGGTCCTCATTGTGGTCTAGGTTCTTTGGGATTGTGATTTGTAGGCTTTTTTTTTTTTTTTTTGCTTTATGTTTAGAAACCACCAATGACTGAGTACATGTGATAATTGTCTTTCTGGGTCTAGGTTACCTCACTCAATATGATGCTTTCTAGCTCTATTTATTTGCCTGAAAATTTCAAGAGGTCATTATTTTTTCCTGCTGTGTAGTACTCCATTGTGTAAATGTACCACATTTTCCTTATCCATTCTTTGGTCAAGGAGCATTAAGATTGTTTCCAAGTTCTGACTATGACAAACAAAGCTGCTATGAACATAGTTGAGCACATGTCCTTGTGGCACGATTGAGCATCCTTTGGATATATACCCCAAAGTGGTATTGCTGTGTCTTTTTTTTTTGTTTTGTTTTGTTTTGTTTTTCGAGACAGGGTTTCTCTGTGGCTTTGGAGCCTGTCCTGGAACTAGCTCTGTAGACCAGGCTGGTCTCGAACTCAGAGAGATCCGCCTGCCTCTGCCTCCCGAGTGCTGGGATTAAAGGCGTGCGCCACCATTGCCCGGCCATCGCCCCGCTTGCTGTGTCTTGAGGAAGGTTGTTTCCTAATTTTCTGAGAAATCACCACACTGACATCCGAAGTGGCTGTACCAGCTTGCATTCGCACCAGCAATGCAGGAGTGTTCCCTTTTCCCCACAACCTCTCCAGCATAAGTTGTCATCAGTGTTTTTGATCTTGGCCATTCTTACAGATGGAATCTCAGAGTGGTTTTGATTTGCATTTCTCTGATGGCTAAGAATGTTGAGCATTTCCTTAAGTGTCTTTCAGCCTTTTTAGATTCCTTTGTTGAGAGTTCCCTGTTTAGGTCTGTACTCCATTTTTTTTCATTGGATTATTTGTTCTTTTGATGACCATTTTCTTGAATTCTTTTCATATTTTGGAGAGCAGACTTATGTCTGATATGGGATTAGTGAAGATTTTTTTCTAATTCTGTAGGCTGTCATTTTGTCTTGTTGACTGTGTCCTTTGCTTTACAGAAGCTTTTCAGTTTCAGGAGGTCCCATTTATTAACTGTTTCTCTCATTGTGGTACTGAGGTTACATTAAGGAAGTGGTTCCCTGTGCCAATGCATTCAAGTGTACTTCCCACTTTCTCTTCTATGAAATTCAGTGTAGCTGGCTTTATGTTGAGGTCTTTGATCCATTTGGACTTGAGTTTTGTGCATGGTAATAGATATGGGTCTATTTTCATTCTTCTACATGTTGATATCTAGCTATGCCAGCACCATTTGTTAAATATGTTTTCTTTTTTTCCATTTGATATTTTTTGCCTTGTCAAGTAGAATTTTATCAGTATCTAATATGCTTTACTATCCGTTAATCTTTTAAGGTTGCAAATTATGATAAATAAAGTATGAGACCTTTAAAACTATTTCTGGAATTGAAACACAAAAATTGTACAAATTTATGGATTACTATGGGACATTTCCATACATCTATATAATTTTTAATGTGAAAATAAGATTTTTTTCTCCTAAAACATCTGCAGTATAATTCTCGATCCTAAGATGTGGACATCATTGTGGAAGAGGGAGGAGAAAGTCTGTAAGGACAAGAGGAATAGGAAGTGAGCTGTAAGGTTGTGATTACTAGAGCTATCACAAGCACCACCAACACGGAGGGTGGAATGGATCCAAACAAAAATATATTGCATGCAGGTGTGAAACTCTCAAATAGTAAATTAAAATAGTACTCTCTAAAAGGTAATAGAAATGTTTTAGAAAATTTTAATTTACTATTTGAGAGTTTCACACCTGCATGCAATATATTTTTGTTCAGATCCATTCCATCCTCCCTCCCTCCCTCCTTCCCTCCCTCCCTCCCTCCCTCCCCCCTCCCTCCAATTTTCTAAAACATTTATACTACCTTTTAGGGAGTATTATTTTAGCTAGGCAAAGATGTGCTACATTTGTTCATGCTGCAGCGTATTACTTTAACTGTGTAAAGCTGTGTTGCATTTGTTTGCGCTGCACTGTTTAATTACGTAAGGATATGCTGCATTTGTTTCACCTTGCCTGCCCAAGGCACCTGATTGGTTTAGTAAAGAGCTGAATGCCCAGTAGCTACGAAGAAAAGATAGGCAGGGCTGGTGGGCAGAGGGAATAAGTAGGAGGAGAAATCTAGACTCAAGAAGAGGAGAAGAGAGCAGCAGTGTTTGTTTGTAGACATCATCCTAATCCCATGAATGATGTACTGCACTGTGATGTCACACAGCTATAATATCACCAGGGAGCTGTACCAGGCTTTTTCTTTTGGGCTACCAACCAACTCCCAAATCATGACATGAGACTTCTTATTAGTTTTGAATACTTGACCTGGCTTAGGCTCATTTCTGGCTAGCTCTTTTAACTTAAATTAACCTATTTCTCTTTACCTACCTCTTTTCTTGGGGCTTTTTACCTTTTTTATTTCTTTCTGTATATTTTACTTTTACTGCTTCTTGTGTCTGCAGACCAAAAGTTCTAATAAAACATTATTATAATATGGATTTTGTCATATGTTGAGTTCTGACATTGAGCATACAAAATCGACTACCATGTAACTTTCTTTGGAGGAATGGTTATATCTTTGTACATTTTTTCTCTTACTGACTTTTAAGAGTTATTTTTGTAACACAGACACAAATGTCTCATCATATATAACTATTTTCAGTATTTTCTCCTATGTTGTGGGTTGTCTCTTGATGTCATTTGAGTCACTGGAATTTTTAATTTTCATGAACTTTTACTTACTTTCATTTTGTTCCTTGTGTATCTGCAGTCATAGTTACAAATCCATTTAAAAAATTCTACTTGCAATTTCTTTTTATATTTTATATTTTTTCTTCTCATACTCAAGACTTTTGCCCATTTTAAGTATGATTCTAAAATGTGAAACTTCAATTTTATTGCTTGCACATAGATATACATGTGTTTCAATGCAATTTTTAAAATAGTAAGTCCCTGTTGAATTTAAGTTTAACTCAGTACTCTATAATTAGATGTCTTTATGTCTAGCATACATGTTATCATATTATCTTGAGTATGGCTGCTTTGTATTAAGCTTTAAATCAAGATATGGGAGTCTTCTAATTTTGTTATTTTTCTATTTACTTTAGTTATTCTTTGTCATTTGTAATTTCATATGAACTTTAGCATTATCTCATACATTTTTATGAGTCAGGTAGCATTTTGGTAGGTGTCACCCTAAACCTGTAGAAGAATTTTGGGGATGCTTCCACTTTAATAACACAATCATTTTTCCATTAATGTATACAGTTGGTAACTTATTTAGATATTAATGTCTTCCAAAAATATTTTGAGGTCCCACAAGTAGTTTGGTATTCCTTTCATGGATTTACTATTAAGGGTTGCTCGTTTTTGATTCTTGTTTTACGACTGGGTCTCATGTAATCCACATGCCTGGAACATGCTATGCTGAGATGATGGCCTTTAAATCCTCATCCGTCGTCCCACTTTTACTAGCAGAGTGCTAGGATTATAAGCATGGGTCACCTAACCCAGTTATAAGCAGCTAGGCAAAGAGTCTACCAAATGACCTACATCCCAAGCCCGATTTTGTTGTTTTTTTTTTTAATGGAGCTATAAATAGGAATGCTTTAACCTTTTTTTTGATATTCAATGTAAGTGCAGACAACAATAATGGATTTTTATATTGATCATACCTCTCCAGCTCCGTTGAACTTGTTACATATAGTAGTTTTTAGTGGGTTTCTTGGGACTTTCTTTATAGATCATGTCCCCTGACAATAGCAGTTGTGCTTTCTCGTTTCTGTTTGGTTTGTCTGTCTGTTTCAACTCTCACAATTTGTTACAGGAAGCAGGGCAATTTAGATAGGGATGCTTCATATTCTCCATCTGGAACGTATTATAAGTGACATATCTAGTAACTGAAAAGCTCATTTTATTTAAGTGATTCATTTGCTGTTCCAGAGTGGGTGCATCGAATACTGTCTGTGTAGACAGAGAATCTCCTAGGAATGGCGGAGGTTCGGATCTTTTCATTTCCCTCAGGATTTCACCAGCTGTTTAATTTCACTAACAGTGGCTGATTCATCTCCCACTTTCAAGAATGCCTTGGGCATAGCATAAACTACTTACAGTTTAATCTATTCTAATTTGGGCTTCTTTCTTGAGATCATTTCCCACTTAAGCATCTGATATATTTTGATTCTGTGAGGGCTCCTCCCAGCTGTCCTTCTCTTTCGTTTCTCTCCAGCAGGCCAGCTGACCTACAGTTCAGTTCATGTCCCTGATGGATCTATCCATCAACCCTAAATGGCCTCTCATTGTAACTTCCACTTTCTATAATGGGTCCTTAGGCTCAAACTTCTTCATGAGCTGCTGATGCCATTTACCTGCAGGCAAGGATTTGCAACTTGCCACTCCAAGGGCAACATTTTTCGACCATACAGAACCACTTTGCCATGGCTTGGTGCCAAACCAAGGGACAATGCAGATGACCTTGGTAGACATGCCTCCTTCCCAAGCGCTGAGCTCTGGGTGAATATGGAGACCGCAGTGTCTGCTCTCTTCGCCTTTCCTCTTTCTGTTGGGTTCCCTTATGATCCAGGTCAGTGAATGGCAACAATTTGGACTCTCTAACTCTTTCTTGCCTGTAACTTGATTTTTGTTCTCCTTTTGACTCCCTGTGAGCTGTTTATACTTCCTTATAATCACCACAGACACCAGGAATAATAGGTTTGTTACACAAAAATCTTGTGACGAGGGTCTGAAACTAACTGGAGCAGCTTTTTTTTTTTTTTTTACCTCCAGGAACTCCAGCCTGATGATTTTCTGTATGTTCAACAAGATTAGCCAAAATTATCTGCTCTGCTAGATATGCAACCCCCTGTGTTATTTAGTCTTTATTTTCAACTTATTGGACTGAGAAGTGACTATAAGATCAGTAAAACACATATTTGTGTGTTTCTATGAGAGTGCTTTTAGAGATAACTCAATCATAAGAGCTAGTGCATAGTGAATAGTTCAATCCAGTGATGGACAGAGAATATGAAAAAGCTTTCAGAAGGTGAAGGAGCTGTAAAAGACAGGGTCTTGCTGAAGGAAGCGAATCTCTGGAACCATAAACTTGGGGGAATCTACCTTGCCCCAGCAGCTTCCCATTATTGCTATGCTTGGTTAGATGAAATAAAACCCATGGAACCATGAGAAAAAAGACTTTCCTCTATTAAATATCTATTTATAGTCTTTAGTCTCAGCGATGATAATATAGTTAATACCCCAGCATAGCTATGTAGTCATCTTTCATGATTTTCTTGCTTCTCTTTTCCTAATGCCCCAGAGTTCCTATATCTCCTGGAAGATGAATCTTAGAATCCTGAGGTGCACTGCATGTTTTATTTTTCATTACCCTTCCCTTTCTAGTGCGTCCACATTGAGTACCTCTTTTCTAGCCCTCCTTATTTCTTCAGGAAAGGAATTTGTGGACTGTATTGATACAAACAAAATTTAATTCTTGGGGCTACAGATAGGGCTCACCGAATAAGAGCACATGTTGCTTTTGTAGAGGACCTGAGGTTGTGTTCTTTAGGGTACAATGCATGTTTTTGACTTAAGGGTGTGATTTAATGGTGAACAAGAACTTTGGCTACCTTTGGCATTTCTTACAGTCTGTGTTTTACCTAGTTCACAAATGCTGGTCAATAAGAGTGTCGCTGCATTTTATCCAGAGGGATTATTTTCAAAATATGAAAAAATCAATACAAGACAGCAAACTTATCTAAGTTCCATTAGATGTACCAAGGAGTTCTAATATTCTAGTCTTTTTTAAATTATTCTTGAGAGGTACTATATTACACTGGGAACTCAAAGCAAAAAGACATAAACCCTAAGTCACAAGTTATAGAAAAGAATTATTTAATATTTATTTTACATAAATCACATTATTTTTGCCTGGTAACACTGACACCTCTTTGGAAAGAGTGGCATTCCTTTATTTGATCATTTGTTCATCAAATAGGTTGTGCATCAGATCGGTTGTGAGGAATTGTTTCCTACTCATCCACAATGAATCCATCCATCCATCCATCCATTTATCCATCCATCCATCCGTCCGTCCGTCCATCCATCCATAAGAAGGATATGTGCTAACATGACTAAACATGCCTGAGATTAGTAATGTCAAATATCTTCAGTAAAAATCTGCTCTTTCATCTTACACTGTGTATGAATTTTCATTGATTTTGAAGACACTGAAAATAGTGTCTTACATTATCATAGTTTATTTTATTTGAATATTTAGTTCAAAATCCATTTTCTTTGGTGCTCATATTAATGATAATGAAAGTAGAATTGTTATAGAAACTACTAAATGTATATAAACTAATATGGTCTTATGTGTTTTTAGGACGGGTCCTAGTAGTTATCATTATCTAGGGATTACTGTTTCCCAGGCACAATGTTAAGTACAAAAACACTAGATGATCACTTCTAACCCATTATTCAAATTTTAATAAATATTTCACTGACTATTTCACAAAATATTTACAAATATTTTGTAATATGACAATTACAAAAATTTAAAAATTGGTCAACGTCATATATAAATATCCTGCATTCATGATATATGTCCATTATGTTTATACTCAAAACATTTGACTTTAAGTAATAATCTAATACTCATATATCTCATATATAAAATCCATCTCATATATATTGTACATATAAATCATATATATATATGTCAGTGTCAACGTCTATTTTATGCTATCTTGGGTTTTTGAACTTTGACAGGATTTATAATCCAAAATGCACACATATACCTCACAGTATTTTTCCATGTATTTGACCTGTGCACCTACATTTACTTAGAATTTAAATTTTAATTTACTATATAACTGAGTTGTTATGGTTCTTATGCTAGTTGCTCAGAGCTCTAAGGACACTGTACTGAGCTTGATCTTTAATACTAAAGTTGCTGACTTGTGGAATATTCCTTTATACCATGTGAACATATGTCACTGTGACTGGTTAATAAAGAAGCTGATTGGCCAATAGCTGAACAGGGTAAGGTTAGGTGGGAGAGTCCAACTGAGAATTCTGGGAGGAAGAAGGGTAGAGTCAGGAGTTGCTAGCAGACACAGAGAGGAGCAGGATGGTCATGCTATGCTGAGTGTTGAAATATGAGCGGTAGGGCTACGTCCCCGGCACCCGGCCGCCCACATGGCTAGCTTATGCCCAGAAATAATTACACGGAAACTGTATTCTTTCAAACACTGCCTGGCCCTGCTAGTTCCAGCTTCTTATTGACTAGCTCTTACATATTGTTCTAACCCATTTTTAATATTCTGTGTAGCCCATGAGCTGGCTTACCAGGGAGGATCTTAACCTGTGTCTGTCTGGAGCGGGAGAATCATGGCGACTCCCTCACTA